>NC_139482.1:44962722-45412621 GCF_008360975.1 Lichenostomus cassidix
GCTGCTATGGTAGAAATCTTAAATTAAGCACTGTCCTTTATACAAAATACAGCACCACCTGCTTGAACACAGAGCTGATGAAACACTATATTTTTTTCCATGTATCACATCAGATTATCCAGCAATATAAAAGAAATGGAAGTACACAGAAGTCAGGGCTTTATTTCTGAAATGGTTTCACCGGTATCTTCTCCTTACAAGCACAATGTGCTGGGTGGGGGGCAGAGATAGACTGAACAGGCTCTTCAGAGAAAATTCCTTCAAAATGACCAATTTTTATGTCAAAACTACATTCAGAACCACAGTTCCGGTGTCCTTTCAGTTCAGATCTGTAACATGTCCCCAGCTGCACAAAATGTCTGTGTGTTCACAGGGGTGGGAAAGGGACTTCTAGTATAGCTATACAATGAAATTCTCCTACCTAAGCCAGAAGTTCATTTGCAGTACGCTTATAACAGTTTCTCTAATGAATAAATTACTGCTTGATATAACTAAATCAATCTGCTGGGTTTTTTAATTTGTTTTTGTTGTTGTTAATGTTGTTTTTCTGTGCAGTAGAGAAGTGCTGTTGTTTCAGCATTAGACAAGGAATTGGGGAATATCTCATCAGCTTGCATGGCTGGCCAGGGGGTCCTGATCCCAGGATGAAAGTCCCTCGAAAAGAAAGCACATCTCCTGCCCAGCCTACATCCACCTTTCTTTTACACTGAAATCAGGATGGTTAAGGCAAGCCCCAAACTCTGACTGGCATTTGGCAAGGGAAGGGCTTGGCTATGCACCCCGATACCAGAGAGGACCCCCAGGTGTGCAGATGGAGGCTGAAGCACAAACAGAGGCAGTATCTAATCCCTTCATGTCTGCTGTGAGTAACCTCAGGGCCAGGCACTCCACATGTTGCTGTCAGAGGTTGTCCTCTGCACTCCAGGTCATGAGAGTTCAGGCTGGGAATAATACAAACCACAACCCCAAGTCTTGTGCCTGAGTGTCTTTGAACCATTTTTGAGGCCCTCTTGCCACCTACAGATTATTCCAGCAAAGGAAATATGCTTGTGACACATTCCCAAGCATTACACCATTACCTAGTATTTATTCTTCTGCATGTCAGATAATTGGCAGTGTACTGATGACAGTCATTTCTTCCATGGGGCAGTGTGCATTGAGGCTCTTGTGACGGGGTATATAAAGCTTGACTTAGATCCAGAGAATTTTGAAGGAGGTGCTGACAATACACTCATTAATTCACAATTACATTCCTTCAGAGAGCCTCCTGGCACTTTCTAAATACTGTTTAGAGCACATGCCTCTTTTATGAGACAAGTATTGTGACTATGCAAGTCAAAAAAACAAGGACAGAGAGGTTTAAGTAACTTGCCCAGAGCCCTACAGGAAGGCACTACCAGAGGTTACCACAGAAATTAGTCCTGCACTGGAGCCATCTGTTCGCAATGGCTTGAAATTTTGGGATTTATTTATATATGACAGATTTGTATTTTTTGTTACTTTAGGTGTATGCTGCTTGGGAGAAAGCAAAGATTTGGTCGTCACTAATGATTCCTTGGTTACTCTGAAACCTATAAGATGCTGACACTAACAGGTAACAAAATGGACTTGCCATTCCAAATCAAGCCCCAATCCAGAAAGGTCTTTCAAAATTCTGAGTTTGCCTTGCTGGAGCCACTGAAGTCTTCAGAAGAGATAAAGTACATACACACATCCTTGCAGGGTCTGGTCACAGTCTCTGTTTGAGGGTGTGCCTTGTAAAGCCCCAGCTGCTGGAAGTGCAAGAACCACAGTCAGTGACCTCCAAAAACTGCAAAGACTCCAGTCAGTTCTCTCAAATGTGTCATTAGGATTATGTCCATTGTGGCCTTGTGCATAGGATCTGGTATCTATCAGAGGTCCCCATCATGTTAGGCATTGCACTTTGCCCGTTTGAGTCCTGCTCCTTCCCACCCTCAATGCTCTGTGGACTTGCTTTCTATTGCAGATCTGCTATTTCCTCTGACAGATGAACCCTTCCTCTATGGCTTTGGGAAAAAGAGAGGCAACTCCCATTTTTCCATTGTCCTCCAGCATGCAAAGAGACTGACAAAAATCAACAACTTTAGATATTTAATCTGTATAGCAATATTTTGGTTTATAGGAATAAAGGTTTTGCTTTAACAAACCCAGCCACTGTATTTCTGAAGATTATACTGCTTTTCTTGAGAGATAAACATGAAGAGGCTTTTAAAGCTAAATCACATTGCTTGAGGATTTTGCCCCTCCTGGCACATGATATCAAGCAGGTCTTGGTAAAATGTTAATTGACTTGGTAAGGTCTTTGAGGCAGGCTTTGCCCATTAGGACCTGGAGAGACGTCCGTGGCTGGTTTTTATTTTTATGCTGTACATCAAGGTTAAACAGCAGTTTATTTTTTCTCACTGATGCCTTAAGCTGGGTTTGCACCAGTAACAATTTCTTCATTTTCAGGTTAAATGAGATCTGTTAAAACCACTTGGCTGGTGACATAGGGATTGTGTTTCCAAGGATCACCTGTGGTCAGACCCTTCTAGGCTGTTGGTCCATACTGCCACGAGTAATACACTCCAGTGAGAAGTTGTATTGGCTCAGCAAGGCTGGTGTCCTTAGCAAGGAAAAAGGGAACTGTGTACATTAACTATATCTTGATAGCCAAAGGGCTAAGAAAACATGCCACAAATCTGCAAATTTTCTGTGAATTTTGCTTTTCTTTCAAAAGTAGAAACAATAGCTATTAGAGTTAAAAAATTGTACTTGCTTCAACTGTGAATTAAAGCATTTTCTCATGAGAAATAATTAATTGTTAATTGTTCTTTCTCCTTTTCTTGTAGCCTTATCTCATGGAATAAGTTGTCATTATAAGAGATCAAAAAGCTCATTTTTCTCAGGGAAGCCTGGATTCCAGGACATATTGAAAACCTGATTGTAAACTGAATATTTGGCAGTAGTAAGAAAGCAGGGCCCCTTTTGTTTGAAAGACAGTCTAGCAGATCTACCCCAGATAAAACCAATTGTCTGCTTTACAGGTATCTGGCAGATGAGAGGTCAGCTTTGGCTGATTCAAGCCATATAGGTATTTCTTTTCTTTTTTTAGCAGTGCTTTCTCATAAACAGAACTTCATCAGACTGAAACAGCCCTCTATTTTTGTGTGGCTGCTCTGTTTTCCTCTAAGCAAATTCTTCACATGCCCAGAAGGAATCTTGTTTCCAACATCTGGGAGTACTTTAGAGGCTTTCATTATTTATATGCCAAGATAATATCTTTTACCCATGAATGTGCTACTGTTCCCATTGATTAGATGTTTGCTGATTACTGCCAACTGCAGTGGCAGGAGTAGCATGGAAGCTATTCCCCAGCCCTCGCTTTACATCACAAACTATGAGTCTCCAAACACTCATCTGACCTTCAGGAATTCATTAAATTTAGACTGCTACTGGCTTGGGAAGGCTATAAAGTGAGGAGTTAAGGGAAAAAAAAAAAGTTGGCATTTAAAGTTAAGATTAAAGACATGCCAAAAGGAAACAGTAGAAAATAGTGATTTAAATTAAGGAAAAAAAAAAGAGGCTGTGGAAGAAGGGACAATTTCTTCACCATATCTTTGATAATTAGGAGTTGCCCAGCTTGTTCCAGAGGAAGGGAGCCTTTGCAAAGGTCACATAAACCTGGCTCCTCAGGGTTCCCAGGGCTCTCCCCAGCCTCTTGTCCATCCTCACAGCCTCTGCCCAGATTGGGCCCTTGACTTTAAAGTGCTTGTCTCAGCAGAGGCAGAGGGAAAACAGGGAGACAAAAATGCTGATAGGGCTGAAAACTGCCACTCAAAGAGCAGCTCTGAAACCATAGCAGGAAGTTTTGCAATAAAATGAATGTATGTATTCAAAACAAGGAAGAAAGTATGGTTTCCCTATCATTTCCTCATCACTTTGTTGGGAAACATTTGTCAAGCTCTGTGCTGCAGCAAACCACCTGAAATTTTATTAAGAAAATGAATTAAAATATCAGATCATGCTAAGGCATTTCTGAGCATGCGGAAATTAGCAGGTTTTTGATGAACTCTCTGAGCTCCTGAGAGGACTGATTTGTATCTCATCATGGACTGGTGGTTGGTGCTGGTAGCATGCTGCTGTATCTGCAAGGTTAGTGGCCACCATAGCCCTGCTGCCATGGGAATGTCCGTGAGGATACACCTGGATCTTCACAGTCCAATTGAAGTAACTCACTGGGTAGGCATGACTCTAAAATTGTTGCCTGTGTGTCCAGAATGCCTGGTTAAATATATTTTTATTTGAACCCCTTAGTAATAATTGCCTATTTAATTTTTCTTCTGCAGCAAGTAGTGATATATATTGCACATCGTATTTGCAGAGACGCCACCCAGGTTTTCTCAGGTTAGTTTCCAATCTGATTTTTTCTAGAAGACTTATGGTGCTTGACTCAATCTCTGGCACATGTTGCATCTTTAGAACCAATATTGACAACTTGTAAGTATTTCAAAGGTTGATGTTTCAACACAGATACTGTATGCTTTCTTCTGAAGCTATTTATAGGAGCACTCAATGGTTTTGTTTGCTCATTTTCACTATTGCTGACAAAGACCTGATCCCAAACCACTCAGTGTACTTTACTCTCTCCATGTAATTGCCACTATGACATAACCAACAACTTGATTCATTTGATTTTAAAGTTGCTAGACATTTAGAGACTATAGTGTTTCAGTTATTTTTCATCTTATACATATGTCCAGAAATGGAAAAACAGACTCTAGGTCCTCAGCTGGCATACACTGGGAAAACTCTGTTATGGTCACTGGAGCCATGCTAACTCACAGCAGTTGTGGATCTAGCTTGCTTCCAGAGCATGCATTGATTTTAACATAACTCTGTCTTTCCTGGTTTTCAGCCATTTAAATATAAGTGCATTTGATGTTTTGGGAGGGTACAGGTATTGCTGTGTCAGTCTTGATGCTGTGTTAATGGTGGTTTTGAACAATGAATAATAATCACAGCGTAGCTTGGAAATTAAAGTCCTGATTTTATTCTTATAGTCTACTGGATTAGCAATTAAATTTGAGGTCATTTATATACTTAAAGGGTCTGGGAGTGTAGAGAGTTCTGAATTAAAACATTAATAAACAGTTGAGGAAAATAACTGTTCAGCAATGGGGCAATTCCAATGGTTTTGGTGCTGGAGGAAGTTTAGGGAGCTCCCTGCTTGTCTGTACCTCTGTGGTGACAATGTGACAGCTGATTTTCTTTGTTTTAAATATAATTAAGTCACCTCTTTTCCCCCAGAAGTTATATTGTGACCCAAACTATTGTGTGACTCACTATCTCCTCCTCTCCATAGCTGCTGACACACACAGGCTGAGCTTCTCACTGGTATCAGTGCACTTCCATAGCTCTTGCAGCGAGGCAGGGGGTGGGCAGGGCATTTCCAGGGGATGTTGCTGCTCTTGGCTGATCATTCCCTTGCCTTCAGATACTGCCTGACAGAGCACACTGTCACCTGTACCCTTGGAATAAAATTGTCACTCGGAATCCTTCTAACAAAATGATGAAGGCTCCATATGAGAGAAATTCTCGTCAGTGCCTATAAAACACCATTTGGGCAGATTTAGAGCTCTCTAGCTGGATTTGTGTGAAATAGGAGCTGGCGTTGTTTCGCAGGCTTTGAACTCCAGCCAGTTTGCAGCACACCAGGGCCTGATGGGCTCTCAGGAGCTCTGCAAAGAGCTGTCCCTGGCTACCCTGCTGCTGCCCTGCTAAGTCCCACTGCTAGGGAAGCCTCTTGCTGCTGCAAGGAGTGCAAATGGAGTCTGACTTCTCTTCGGTGAGTGCGTGAGGAGTGACTTACAGGTGGGAGTTTGAACTCAAAGGTCTGCCTATTTGGTGTCGGCACACCAAGCCTTGTCCACGGTTGATAAGAACTGAGAGTTGGCTTCAAATCCAGCTTCACTGAAAGTGACTGCAGATATGATCTAAAGAGTTTAGAGATAAAAGCTGCTAAGGCCATGAGAGATACTGTTATTAAAGGGAGGTTCTGGCATGTATCTAAAAAAGAACATACCCCTGATTATTTGTTCTTTCCCTCATTTCATACTCACCAACCAACAGTTTTGAACATGTGCACAAGAACCAATGTATTACTGTTGGAGTTATTTCAGAGCTTCCTTTTTAACATTACTAATTGACCCACTGATGGATGCCTGCTCTCCTTACTTTATCACTGTAATATTGTTCTAGCTAATTCCCTGCTGAAGCAGCAGAGCTACCCATTAAGCAAGCGCTACAAGCTGATAAGGAACAGCAATATGATTTATGCATTGCATCAGGGAACAGGGACAAATATTGGCATCAAGGTGACTTATTTGACTGCGAAGTTTATAGAGAAAAGGTCTCAGTGGGGAGCACCAGACATCAGTTCAGTGTTTTGCCACAAGCAGGAAGCCAAACATGTTTTTCTACTCTAAGTGATACTGTGTTCAGTGCTGGGGATGCAAGCAAGAACCCAAGGGCAGCCAGCAGTGCTGTGCATCTGCAATTCAAAATGGTAGATACAGAGCAAAGGGGAAAAGACAGTAATCAAAACTTCTATGTCAGTTTTGGTTCTTAGGTGCTTCCAGGAAGAGCCTTTCTTGCACATGGAAACATCAGCCTTTATTGACTGAAGATGATCATATGCACTGGCAGAAACTAGGAAGGTGGAATTTGGGATTTCTTAAAAAAGAAATCAAACTGGGTGTTAAACCTCCATTTTTTTCCTCACTGTGACACAGTGAATGATGATTCATAAATTTTTATTTGCACACTGACAGCTTTTTTTCTCTACTCCACAGACATCACAACCATCAGTTTCTTAGAGCCATAGCCCCATTTTAATCAGTGTTCCACCCAAATCCCTATGGAGAACATAACATAAGAATAACTGTTCAGGGACAGACCAGAGGTGAGTCTGCCTCAGCATTCTGTCTGTGACAGCAACCCTTAGCAAGCACCTGAAGAATATAATAAATAAATGGGCATATATAAAGGACCTTCTCCCACTACCAAGTTCCAGCTTCCAGAAGTCTGTAATTGAGTCTCTGAGCTACAGAACATATCCATATCATTGTGCCCCTTGGTGACCATTTCTTCCATTACTTTTTTAATGGATCATGGAGATGGTTTTGCTTTTGGCCTCCACAGCATTGTGAGTTCCATAATTTGATTATGTACTCTGTGAAAGACCATGTCCTGATTTCAAAGAAGAGATGAGATTAGGCTCATTTGTGATATGGTAGTTGGAGCACTGCAGGTGCTTACAGCTCTACACAGTACTAGATAGAAACCCAAATGACAGATTCCTATAACTGTGTATATAAAAGGCTTCATGTGTTCCTCTTCACATGGTGTAGGCATCCACAACCAGCATTGAACAGAGCTAAGCAAGCAGCACTCCAGTAGCCACCTCTCATACATCATCTCATTGGTAAACACAGGAGGTGGGGGTGGGACAAATCTTATCTTAATTCTGCCTTCACATCCAGAAGTAGCTCACCTTATGTCATCTTGCTTAAAACAAAGTTTCATAGGTCCTAGAGAAGCCCTTGTGGTACTTTCAGATTTCTGAACTAGAAATGAATAACAATTAGGTAGCTTTTCTGCTTCTGTGCTTTTAAAAAACCTTATATGACATCCATCTCCATTTTGTAGGCATACACTATGTGAAAGCTAAGCCCTTATTCTAGCCTGCTTGTATGTGGTAGGTATTGCTTCATTTTTCTCTAGCAGCAGCTCAAGCTGAAGTTCATAGCAATTGGAGAGATGTGAGCTGCCAAAAGAATATGTGACGTGCTCATTGAAGAGGGAGCAGCGAGGGCAGGTTAGGGCCAGAGCAGGATCTGTCCAAGGGATGCAGCAAGGGGACTGTTCCTGGGTGCAGACACAGGGACACCAGTTTTCCAGAGCTCAGCCTTTAAATAGCAGAAAGGCAGACAGAAAGATCGTAGTGGAGAAGCACCACAGTAGTGAGCAAAGCTTTCAAATGGGTGATGTCAAGCTCAGCAAGAGAGGGGTGTGATTTTCAAATTCCAGCTCTGCCATGACAGACCAAAACCACTATGGATGCTCATGACTCCAAGTTGCCACTGTGCACCATATCTGAGGACAGACACCAAAAAAGGTAAAATGGAAATTTCAATTTCAACACTTATAAGAGGCTAAACCACTTCCTTAAGCTATTTGGGTGTCAGTGTTCTCACCTATGAAGGAGAGAGAGCCCAACTCAGCAGTTCACAATATCATTGTGAAACACAATTACTACTTGGGAAGTTCATGAGCTGTTGAAAGGACCATATAAATGCTAAATATTATTATTGAGTTACAGTGTGATTGAAACAAATTGATTTGTTAGGAAAGTTTCAATGAATCATATTCATAACAAATTCCATTTAATTTACAACAGTGAGTCATTAGCTGGCTCTTCTGCTGATTTATTTATACATCCTGCTGAAAAGATAACTGATTTGAAGAATCAGTTCTTAAGATCTGCTCCTTAGAACAGTGGAATCAAGCATTTTGTAAAAAGTGTGGTAGTGCCAATCCCTGTTTAGCTATCCCCTTTTCCATCATATTTGATCCTGACACAGGTTGTGCACAAAGCACCTGCAATAAAATGTCCCTTTCTTGAGTGTTCTGAGTTTGCCCAAAAGTACAGTGCTTCTCTTAAACACAGTGCTTAGATAAACCTGATCTAAAATTAAATGTATCATTTTCTGATTCTTTGCAGGCTTCCCTATGTAGGATGATTACAAGCTATGAAATACTGAGTGCTGGAAACCCAAATTACTCCTGGATTGAAACCTCTCTTAAATGCCAGCACTCACTTCAGGGGAACAATTCAAACCACAGGATGGAAGAGGTCAAGATGGCAACATGTGTTTGGTCCTGCTCTGCCTCATTTTCCCTCTCTGCAAGGGAGAGGCAGGGCTATATCTCTGGCAGTACAGAAATTATAATTTGGATATTTGGATGACAGCATCCAGCGTCTCAATTAGTTATGCCAGCTTGCATCAAACACTCATTATTAACAGCCACAGATTAATGACCCACTATGAAGCAAATCCCTGTCAAGGGACAAGGGGCCAGCATTTAACTACTGCAGGAAATTTCAGAGAGGGAGTTTCTTTTGGTGGTAACAGGAGGATTATACTGGGTTTTGTTACGGATGCTGCAGTGAGAGTGGGATGCAGATACGGAGTGAACCATAGTTAGAAGGAGGGATGGGAGAGGGGAGTGCATGCATGAGGTGCCTGGCTCCCCTGACAGAGAGGGGACAGGGCAGAGGGGACAAAAGGATGAAGTTGTGCTGTGAAGAGCATGGCAAAGCAGTTAATCTTTGAGCTGGGTTCAGGGAAGAAGCATCTCGCATCTTCACAGGAAATTTGCCTGTTTCTAATTAAAAGCAGTAAATCAGGGCTTAGCAAATGGAAAAGGCAAAACAAGCCAGGGAGAGAAAATTTATAGACAGGACTTTTAAGAGACTATTAAAGAAAAGACAAAAATTTCAGGTAAAACTAAACACAGAAAGACAATATTCTTCTCCTACACTAAAGATAAAGTAACTCCTGTGCAAGGGCTGTTCTGTCCCCTCACCTTCCATGGCCTGCAGAGCCCCAGAAGGTACCTCCACCCCAGGCCCCAGCAATGGAGTAGCTGATGGAGTGTCAAAGAAATGGGACATAGGCACTGTGGGACAGCACCCTGCAGGCTGGCACCGGGTAGGATGCAAGATTGGGACCACATGTAATGTAGTAGACAATAGCAGAATCTTAATAGTTTTGCTATCATGGGTGTTGCTTTCGCTTAGGCCTGGGCTACTATCTGGCAGAGGTATGTCGGTCACCATTAACACAAGTGTTTCTAAAATTAAAGTAAGAGGAAGGCAAGTACTGGCACTTTACAAGAATTTTGTAATTTTTTTAAAGCCTGAAAGAAACCCAGTGATACTTCTGAAAGAACAGGAATGAGACAGTTAAAGTGTTGTACAAAGGCTGCCTTTAAAACTTCCTTTTTATTTTCTGATCATCATTTTTGATCTTCTTCAATCAAATGGAGCATCACTTAGAAAATGATGAAAAGAGAACCTTCATCTGGTTATTAACTCCTTGATGAAAGACCCGTAAAAAGTGCATTGTTCATTTACAGGACTTTGGAAAATATTGAAAATTAACTGAATTCTTTATGAGATACATGGCTTCTTGCAGGTTATAATTGGGCCCACCCACTGGAAAGGCAGACCAGTTATGACTGCAAAGATGGGAACAGTGTTGTGCTGTTGCCAATAAAATGAACGAGTTACTAGACTCCTCATTCCCTTCTTCACCACTTGGATAATCTCCCTCTCTAAATGACACTGATTTGAGAGGTAGGAGAAGCAGCTTGAGTTAAAGTAGCTAGCTAAAAATTTTCTGTCCTAATAGAAATCAGATCAACTTTTTTTCAAGATAACAAATCAACTATTTTAAAGTTACAACAAAATTTTACACAAAGGAAAGGTCATCTTTGACTAGGAAAAAACTCTTTTCTTTGGAATAGCACACACCCTAAAAGAGTCACCTAGCAAAGCTGTTTCAGCACTATTCAGGCGCTGTGTTTGTGTGCCCTGTGGTCTCTGATTCCTCTTTCCATCCTCACAGCAGGGCTGTGCTCCTATGATAGCTCATAGCACAGCTGGGAAATTATTCAGTGCATATTCCTGGGCGTCTCCTACCTAAGCTGTACTTTGGCCACTGTTCCCTCTTTGGAGAGAACAAGAGAGAAGGTTCAGGACCTCCGTGGAGGAAGACATGGATGCAGGTAGGGAAGAGTCCCAGCTGTGGCTGGGGACAGTCCTGCTGGCTGATGCCACTTGCTCCTCACCGGTGCAGTGCTGATGGAACTCCCCTTGGCCCCACCACAGGAGAGGCAGAGGGTGTGATGCTGCTATGGTAGGGCCATGGGACACTGGGTCAGGCAGGCACCCCACAGGACTCTCCTCTGTCCCCTCTGAGCACTACCACCTTGTCCTGGCAGTCCTTTCTGTCTCTGCCGAGCTGGCATTCTGGGGGCAGGTGGAGGTGTAGAAAGGAGTCCCTTTGCAGAGGAATGCACATGTCATCCCATCCTGCTGTCAATATTCAAAGGCATAATTTTTTTGAGAGATAACCCTCAGGAGACGATCCATGCAGGAAAGAAAGAGAATGGACCTCTGTTCTTTGAGGTCTTGAAGTTGGAGCTGGGCAAATGTTTCTCTTCATAACAAAAAAATCAGAGCTTGGGCAGAAACATTTGCACAACTGTGCCACGTGTCAGTAGTGTTTCAGTTCGTCCCTCTTCAAAACAAAAGGGGGACACCAGAACAAAGTCTTGTCTCTGTATGAGTAAAAGGGGATGTTTAATTTCTTTTTGTTTCAAGCTCATGCTTAGGCTAGAAGGCTACTTAAATCAAAATATATGTAGCCTGCTGTTTCTACAATGAAAATGTTTTATTTTTAGTTGACCCAAATTTTGACCCAAATTACATTTATTTCTATTTTTCTCACATGAGAAAACAAAACAGAACTGAAATTCATTTCAAGTATTTCAGAAACAAGCCTTTTTAAAAATCCCTGTGTTGGACCAAGGTACTATTAAATAAACAATCAAAAATAAGCAAACTCACAATCATTGATGACAGCCGCAACAGGGAATGAATACCAGACCTTCAGTTGAGGTGGTTTTGATTTTTATTTCAGTGATGCTTTGAAGTTCTGTGGATCTTGGATATTTAACTATTTCCTATTGCTTTGGAAATGAGGAACCAACATTTAAGTAACTGCATTTGTGAAGGACTGCACTTCAATACCTACATGGTTTGTGTAGGTCTGGGCAGAAATTGTAGCACAGGAAGTTCCACCTGAGTTGCTCTAGGATGACCTGGCTTGAGCAGAGATGTTGGACCAGATGACCCACTGTGGTCTTTTCCAACTTTACTGACTCTGTAATGCTGTGAATCTGTGCCTAGGTTGGAAACCAGGGTGCTTTGCCTGAATTTTCTTGCTTTAAGATTTGAGTAATATCTTCTGGGTGAAAGCCTCTGCAGTGATGAGGCAAACATCTGTATTCTGAGTAATTTCCACCTGGCCTAGCCATGCATTCAGATGGACTGAACTGTGTCTTTAAGGAGAGCACAGAGTTAAAAATAGATCCTTGAGAAATGAAAAGCTTGTAAATGCTCTAAATGCTTTTTTAATAAAAGGAAATTGCTGCAGGAAGTGATTCCTTATATTCCAGACTCTGCCAATTGTTTCCAATCAGTGCAGCTTGGGGTAGCTATTATCTCACTAAGTTGTATTAATGTGTTTGTTGTTGCTGCTTTTCCTTTTAAAATAATCCACAGAATAACTGGAGTTCTGCTGCTTAACCTGTGGGGTTTTTGCCAAAAAAGCTGTTCCAAGGGGTTCCTTCCCCAACACTAATGCCTCACAGTTGTACATAGTCATCTCCTCCCTTCCTATTCCTCACTGGACAGGTGGCCAATTAGAGGGGATGTGGTGCTCGGAAATGCTTCTCCCCTCCCATTTTCCCAATCATTCTTCTTTCCCTGAACCAAAGCACCCTGAGTACAGCTGGTCTTTCACCCCGAGGATCTGAGCCCTGTCATGAAGAGCTGCCTCTGCACAGACCTGTGTGCCAAGACCTGAATGCTGGGAGTGGCTCATCACATGGCCAAGAGCACAAGCAAGGGCACACGCCTGATCAGGATCCTTCAGCTGGCAGTTTAGGGGCTACATGAAATCAAGGTGTGATTGAGAATGGGTCATAACCCTGTGGACTGTTGTAAATGGGAGAACAATTTGGGACCTGAAGTTTTATTGGCTCTGTTGACATTCTGCAGTCTCACAAAACCCTTAAGCCAAGCAATTTTTTAACTGGCAAAAACTCAATGATAGTAGCTGGTGACTAAATGGGAAATGAGGGAAGCTTGAAAAGTTTGTAAAAACCATAACTTGATTCAGAGCTTTGAGAAAATCAAAGCATGTCACTTCCAGTGTTGATGACAAACTCCTTCCCTCCTGTTAGAGGTTACAGTGCAGACTTTTGCCTGCAGTTCTGCTGAAGCTGGTCCAGAGAACTAGGATGGACAATCCCCAATCCAAGGTTGGTGATAAGTTGGCATGATTTCCAACTCTTCCAACAGCTTCAAACATCAACCATTTTTAATAACCTCTACTACTAAAAATTGTTTCCTGCTTTTCTTGAAAAGACTGATTTCTGTCCCTTGGTGATTGAAGTCAAAGGGACCTTTCAGATGAACACACAAACACATTTTCCCTCTGTGCTCAGCACTAGTGAGGCCACACCTCCAGTACTTCAGCTAGTTCTGGGCCACCCACTTCAAAAAGACATTTACATGCTGGAGTGAGTCCAGAGGAGGGCAACGGAGCTGGTGAAGGGTCTGGAGAGTGAGTTATAGGAAGAGCAGCTGAGGGAACTGGGGTTGTTTAGCCTGGAGAAAAGGAGGCTCAAGAGTGACCTTATCACTCTCTACAACTCCCTGAAAGGAAGTTGTGTGCAGGTGAGGGTCAGCCTCTTCTCCCAGGCAACCAATGACAGGACAAGAGGACATAGCCTCACGCTGTGCCAGGGTAGATTCAGATTGACATGAGGAAGAATTTCTTCACAGAAAGGATGAAGAGATACTGGAATGGGCTGCCCAGGGAGGTGGTATAATCACTGTCCCTGGAGATGTTCAAGAAATGGCTGCATGTGGCACTCAGTGCCATGGTCTAGCTGACAAGGTGGTGTTCAGTCAAAGGTTGGACTCCGTGATCTCGGTGGTCTTTTCCAACCTGGACGATCCAGTGACTGTGTGAGTGAAGATGATGCACTGTTCTTTTGGTTTATAGCCAGGTACTATATGTCAGCTAGCCTCAGTACACAACTGCAAGTGTGCAACCACCTGCATGGGAGACCCATTGAAGAACAGGGTATGTGCATAAGTACCCAAACCAGAATCATCTCCACAGTCTTATAAAGAGGGAAATATGAAACAGCCTATCAAAGATGGAATATGGACAACAAACACCCTGTTCTGTTGTTGAATGCCAAAGGTAGATCTGTATGCAGAATTTTAAATAATTAAACAGCAAAACAGTGTTGCCATCTGCCAACATCCATCTGGTGAGGGGAACACAAAGCTCTGAGTTGGAAGCCAGCACCAAACAAGATCCACTCAGTAACAGGGGAGATTCCAGCAATCAGCTCACGGACGCCTTGTGGTGCTGTCATCTCTTCTGCTTGAAAATAGCTGGCAGTCCCAATAGCCCCTGTTTAAACAAGGTTGCTGGTAGAGCATGAAACTTTGCCAGTACAGGCAGAAAAGTGGCTCTGTAGTAAAGGTTGCAATAAATATTTTGTAATCAGAAACGCTATAATGTCATTTGTAAATGCAGGCACGTGCCTGGCTTCAATACCATTGTTCAGATCTGGCTACACTCATGCATGCACTATAAAAAAAGCAATAGCAGTCAGAGAGGTGTCTAAAAGGCGATGATAATGTTCAGAGACAAGGAAAGGTCTCTATAAGGAAGGATTCAGGAGGCTCAGACTGTATTTTATACGTGAGAAAATTAAGAGGTGACATGACAGAGGTAGTAAAACTAGGAAATCTAGTAATTCCCAGATACTCTTTCAAATATCCTTTCAAATAAGCGTGAATGGCAGACCAGTGAAATTAAAAATATATTTTATACACATCAAAGGGAATACTGGGGTTGTGATTGGCTAGTTGTGATTGTGGCACAAAGCATTGAACTTGAAAATTACAGTAGAGTATTTGTTCTTCATCTTTCTCTAACTTTTGGAGCCTGTTTTTAGTAATTTTGTGGAGTTGAGACACTTATGCAAGCACTCAAAGTATGCGCAGTTATTTAAGCACAGGTATCAAACAGTACATGGTTGTAGAGTAAGAAATGTGCAGTATGGACTGATGCAGGGATCCCTATTGGTTGTAGGTAGGATGGGGAAGAACCAGATCTTCCAGTACACAGAGACCCCATCACAGGCTGGGGTCGCAGGTGTGGTAGTGACCCTTTGGCCAAGGAGCACTGCAGCTGGATACCCAGGGGGATGACCATCATCAGAGCATCCTCATCCTCCCTCAGCAGAACTCCATTCTTACGAAGCATTGAACAATGCCAGCTGACACCAGAAGCCATTGGGAACTGAGGGCACTTTCTCTTTTGCAAAAACAGGCTTATCACTTCCAAAAGCCAGAATAATACAGTTGTATTACTAGCTGTGATAAGGTGGAAGCTTATTCTAGGGAAGATGCGTTTTCACCATGCACTGCCCCCACTGTTATTTGTGTCACAATAACACCACAGCGTGCCAGCTACTCTACAGATGGGCACAGGCAAAGAGATCTCTCTGGACCTGATAGCATCAATCCTATTGAAAACTACTAGCTGAATGCATTTCCTCACAACAGAGTGACATGGGCTTCATCCAGTTTCAGATTGCCATCTTATAAACCCAGCAGCCTGACATTGGGATGTACTACCAACAGCAAGCAGGTGGAAAAGTGGATGCAGCAAGGAAGCCTTTGAGGTTATCTGTGGGGAGCAGGGATGGCTTTCCTACTACAGATGCCCTAAGAATGTATTTAATTTTGTCAGCTAAATATTCTGCAACTCAATATTCTGTTCGTAACAAAGATATTTTCAATGCATTTGGCCACAGTTATCACTATTATTAACAAAATTTTGCATAAGGGTGATAAGGCATTTAGGTCAATGACTCCCTTCAGCTATCAGACCATTTAAAAGTACAAAGTTTTCTGCTGTAGTGTTTCTTTTTCCTCAACACCTGAATGAGTAGAGCTGGAGGGGGGAATAACATTTTTCCCAAATTCTTTATGTTTTTGCTGTTCAAGCAGTTTTCTCAGTGAGAAAATTTAGCTTTGCTATGGCCTCCTTTTTTGGTTTCTGGAGTCACAGGACTTCTAAGGACAGAAGGAGTTTCTTGGTAGAAAACTTGGCAGAGTCAGAAATATCACTTTTGCTTCAGAAGCATTTGTGTGGTTTCCTGCAAAAATGTAACTATGCATTTCCAGAAAACAACAGCAAAAATCGCTGTGTTTCAAGGTAATTGCCTCCTGTTAACTGAGGTCCAGGTGGAGCACAAGTGGCAGCTGACCTCACCCCAAGGAACTTCTCCCTGGGCTTTGTGGTACCTTGGTCTCCTATTGCCACTGGTGGAGACGAGCAGACTCTCTCTGAGGATTGAACGCCACTCCTGGTGCTGCAGGAGATGCAGCTTAACATCCCCTAGACTAACTGAAGGGAGCCCGCTCTGATGTATTTTAAATTATTATAGCAGCATTTGGCACTTTCCATTTAAAAGGCAAGTGCTAAAATAAATTGAGGCAACTTCTTATTTAGATACCAGGAAGTCACAGCATAAAGGAGGAAAAAAGCAAAACAAAACTAAACAAACCAAACCAGCCAGAATCTAAATCTGTGCTTAAAATCTCCCCTATCTATTTAAGTTACTGTGCCAGCTCAGCTCAATATCTAAAACAAAGAAAATGAATTATGGAACAGCACGAGGAGAGCTTGTTAATTTTCCCACTGATGCACTGTGAAATGAAAGCTTTATTCTAAGAATATCATATCCTCAGGGCTCTGTCTGGGGAGACGCTGACAAATACAAATGTCCTTACAGTTTTTCTTTTATTTCTGCTTTATGGTGTATTCCAGACAGATTTCCAAAATTATATATAGTAATATATAATCTGTAGTTGTGGTTTGGTGGAGTTCAAGGCTGTGATTTTCCAGGGCATAACTATGCCCTGTTTGAAAATGATGAAAGGCACATAATGAAAGGCAGATCAAATTCTAGAAGAATTTGCTTATTTCTTAATCAATATTAATATATGTGACTTTAATTTCAGCATCTTTCCTCCTGTTGTGTGCCAAGGGAACATTAACAACAACAGCAGCTTTACATTTTTATAGCGCCTTTCATCAAGAAGGATTCAAAAGTGCTTTACAAACCTCGGACAAAATTCTTCTTTGATCAGCACTGAAAATCTCTTAATCCATGGTGCAAATCTCTGTTGCACTTTCTGTGGCTTTCCCTGCACATAGGACTTCCATTGATTTCTACAGGAATCGTGTGTGTGTGTGTGTGTGAAACAAGTGCAGAATGTGTAATGGAAATCTGCACTGCAGATAAAAAGGAGGTTAAGAATGGTATATGTATGGATCCACTGCCCATCACAGAAGTGCATCACTGCTGGAGTGGACCCCAGTCGCAATCTGTATGCATTAAAAAAAAAAGATCTAGTCTCAGTTCCCTAACTGGAACCCTCTCCCCGGTGTTGCAGAAGAGGGTCTTCCTTAAAGAAGGAAAAGAACAAATATTGTCTCCTGTGCACAGATTTCCTTCTTTGTTTCAGGGAGGCTTCCCCGTCAGACCCTTTGAATCTCTTCCTAAAAGCAGGGGGTCAGATCTGACTGCCAATTGCCAGCAAGCAGCTGCTCCCAGGTGAGTGCTGTGGGTGCAAACAGCTCTTACCCTAACAGCATCTTCCATGGTGAAAATCCCTGGGTGCTGTCTCTTGCAAATGGCAGGAGAAGGAGCTCAAAATTTCCAGAGCTCCTGTACGGTGTGTGTGAAAACCTTGCTGACATAAATGCTAGCTTGGAAATCTTGCAAAGTCTCACAGATTCCTGAGATTCCCAAGAAAATGGTAGATTTAGTGAAGCCCTCCATATTTCAGCTTTCTAATCTACAGCTAAATCAGGAGGAGCAGGAGGCATGCAGCAAGCTGAGTTTTCTGAACTAATTCCACGTTCAACTTAGGCAAAATCCTGATTTATCTATGTGTGATGATGCTTTTTCACCCTTAGAGCTAATGTTGTGTTTGTGATTAGTGTTTACAAGAGATAAGGAACAATTTCCTATTTAATCATTAGAAAATGATGAGCAGCATCCCACTGAGATGAGTGGAGATCCCAAAGTTATCGCTAATTCTGTACACACTTCTATTCAGTAATCAAGATTTCAGTCCTGGTGTTGAACCCATAAATCTCTGGCCCTGACATGCCCTATTTTACTAGGACATTCTGTTTCTCATGAGTAGAACCATATTTTTAATGAGAAAATCATTCAGAACTAAATGTCCCCTGGGGATGCTATTTGAAGAGGTAAAATGTCTCACTTTCTAAGACAGGTGTAGTTATGTGATGAGGAATCTTTTAACTAGTTAATCTGAAAAACAGGAGAGAATATTAGCTATACAAGTGTGAACAATATCGGTCCATTTAAAAATCCAGTCTGCACTCTCAGGCATCAGGTTGATTTATATCACCTGATGAGCTATCCAAAGATTTTATTCCTATCTGTTTAAAGCCTTTCTCTTCCAAAGAGTGGAGTATGCTGTTTAAGTTATTATTTTCCTTGCATTTCCTCCAGTTGGTACATCTACATCTGGGTTTGTATTCATGTTTTTAATATCATGTTTGTATTCATGTTATTAACATCAAGAGTTCATGTTCTATCACTGGTGCTAATCGCATGTGTTAGAAACATGACTGTGCAGTGTAAATGCAACTCTGCCTAAAATTTGTTTCCTTCTAATTGCCAGCAATAAAAAGCCCTAATTATAGACTGTAAATTTAAAGGCGGCTGAAATTCATTAGGAACTCAACGGGAGCCCTTCTTTAACTGTCTCTGAAATGCCCAGGTCCAGTAAAGCCAAAGTCAAGGTGTATATATTGAGCCCACCCTCCATCCACAAGAGCTATTGTTGCAATGTACTGCTGTGGCTTTGACTTGCAAAATCTGCCTTGAGCTCACCACTTAGAGGGAAGAGTTTGGTGGTGTTTGAAGGTAGCTAGTGAAAGACTAAAGTAACCTGATCCAAATAATTAAACTTAGCAATAAATTGATGCTTTTCATCTTCAAAGTGCTTTACAAACATTAATTAGTTGGGCTCGGCAAAGCCCTGTAGAGTGGAAGCCACTCAATCCCTATCTCCTGTGAAGTGACTTCCTTGGCTATGCCCCCCCACATGCTATTTTTAGTACTTGCAAGGGCCCTCCTCACGTTTCCTTACTTTCTCTTCACGTGGAACATACCTTTTCTGTGATGAAAATCACTCCGGCTTAGTAATGGGGATGGGGGAGGTTTTAAAATTAAATAGTCTTTTAAAACAGCATTTGGCTTGGGTTTTCCTGGAAGAACTGAGGCATATGAAGATCAGAGGCAGACACCTTCGTACCCTGTGCCAGCCTCCAAACCTTCAAACCTTCTGTCCCCTTTGAACATGAAAAGCTCTGTTTCAGGCACACCAAGAGGTGGATCCGTTGGCTGCTGGTCAGCGTGAGTGTGTGTCCCACTGGGAACAAAGTCATGGTGAATTTCAGTGCCTGCCTGGCTGCCAGGTTTCCTCGCCCAGTAATGCATCTAAAAATATGTCCATATAGAGAATACTGTCTTCATGGCCCTGCATCACTTTGTCACAGAGCTCTGCTTCTCCTCAGGCTCAGAAATGTCTCTATCTGTTGGAGTCTGGTGACCATGAGGAGACACTTTTTGCAAATTTGCCTATTCTGTGACACAAATGAACAATTTTATCATGGCTGTTCCCCTTGCATGGGTGTCTGCTTAGGCCTGGATTGGCTCAGCTCTTACTCCAGGAGAGCTGCTGGAATCTTCCCTACAGAGCAGCCCCATTCTCCCATTGCCTCCCTCTTCTCCTTTCGTAGCTGCTGTTCCAGATGTTTCCAGCTTAATTGGCACTGTATACCAAGTCCAGCAGTATATTTTCCTATATGGTTGAGCTCCTGATGAACCTCTTCAAAGGTAATTCTGCTGCAGTCATGATGCATTAGTGTTATCAAACAGCTGTTAAGGAGCCAACCTTTCAATTTAATTGCTTGTCTGTCTGCCTTTCTTGAACTTGACACTTATTTTACCAAAATAATGGGGCAGCCTTCCTACTACAAGTAGGAATATGTAAGTGAAGACAAAGACCTGGTGGCTCTCATTGCAGGAAGTACCTCTGAAAAGAAAAAGGTGAAGTGCTGTTGTATTTTTTTCATACTGGTTTGTAAAAAGGATAAATAAGCAAGCAGTCCAAAATAATCTTATTTATTCAGTGTGGCAGACCCAAAGTCTTGCTGAAAAGAACAGGTCTCCTTTTTGCATGCCAGCTATGACGAGAAAGCCCAGGGGACAGCTGTATTCCTGGTTTTCTGCATGACTTTCACAAAGTTGTTTTGCTTCTCAGTGTCTCAAGTCCCCACATGGCAGGGTGTTGTGGGAATAAATAGGGGAGGGTGGGAGAAGAGGGGAGGTGAGCAGCCAAGTTCATCCAGAAGGCACTGGGGAGGTCATACAAACCCTTACAGACTTCCCTCTGTTGCACTCCCTGTTGGGTTTCACCACTTCCCATTGACAATAGCTTGACATCACTTCCTGGAACAAAATGAATGTATTAAACTATTTCCTCTATGACTTGTAGCTACTCAGCTACTTATTTTTGTCTGGCAATGCTAACTGGAGCTCTAGGTTTGACTCTGTTTCCTGACCAACCCCAATGTATTGTCTGTCTTCTAGAACAATCTTAAAATAGTCTATCCTGGTCACAGTGATAGGAGGCACATATGGATTTATACCCTTGTCTCAAAAATGTTTGGCTCTTTGGAATTGTTACAGAAAATATCTGTGATGGAAATTGTGTGGCACTTTAATCTCAAAACCATAAAAAATTCATCAAAAGAAAAATTGGGTGGTTTTGGTCCTTCAGGCATCCATTTTTTCTCTACAGAATTACCCAAAACCCCAAAAGAAAGAGCCATACCTCTCCAAAATTGTTCATAATAAAATTCCCTGCTGTATGTCCATATCAGTCTCATGCATATCACTCTGGGTTTTCTACGGAAGCATGGAGTGGCTTGAATAAACAGCTTCAGCTTTAACACTGGGAATGCAGCTACTGAGTGGCAGATCCCTTCATTGCAATATGTTTTGCTCAGAGAAAACAAGTGATTTGGTGAAAATAAAACAGTTTGACAATTTCAGTGGATTATTTGTGCTGCAAAACAAAATCTAGTAAAAATAATCTAAAGCTTTCATTCCAGTATTGAAAAAAAATTAGTACCACTTCTGTTCCACTAACTTCTGCCACTTCTGATACTTCTTTCCATTTATTTTGTAATTAAAAATCCTGTAGGTGCTTAAGTCAGATAAAAAAAAAAAATCTGTGGCTGAAGCAAATGCTACAGTTAACTTAAAGCGATTGCCAAAAAAATGTTGGAAAGGATTCATTGCAGGACAGCTGCAAATGAATTTCTCTCATGATTTCTCAGAATAGCCAGGAAAAATAAAAATCTCAGTTATTCACACAGCTCTCTTATTTATTCTCATCATTGCTCTTTATCTGATGGCTTCATATAACAAAGTAAAGCAAGTGGGAGAAGACAATGGCGACATAAGGCCATTGTGACTCCAGTGGGATTATATGGTCTTATTAAATATTTGTTTCCTTCATTGGACCTTCAGTTACAGCTAAGGGGCAGTTATTTCTTAATAAATCAATTGCTTGTGATCAGTTGTCCATACCTTTTCCTTTTCACAACTCCATGTAAAGGATGTCAGCGTAAATGAGAAGAATGCCCTATTAAGTTCATCATACACAAGACCTTCCAACTTCACCTCATCATTAAAACCATAACAGACCTCCAGAGCTGTCTTTGAACTCACCTTTCTTTGCTAGATAAAGGGCAGCAGGTGAAGAATCACAACAGCAACAAACACAAATGTAGGGGATTTGAGAGAGTGTCTATCACAGAAAATGGCTATTGTTCACCTAATGCCATTTTGGGGCACAGCATGTTATGGATTACCTGGAAAGCAGACATCAAATACCAAGAATATTTTTAAAGACCCTCAAGTGGAATTTTGGGTTGTTTTTGACTGTTTGTTTATTGTGCCAGGGGTGGGGCTGTGAAGAACCACTCTGGACACTAGCCGTGGAGCCAGCACCTAGTCTGAAACTCTCATGAAGCCAAAGGTTTCAGACTTAAGGTTCATAGTAGCAACGTTGTCAACATTGTCATCTGCGCCATGCCGCCCAGCCAGAGGCACCCGCAGCTGTGCATGACTGCTTGGACATGAGCACATTCAGCTAGGGGGAAAACTGGCAGAGGAGTCCCCACGCCCACAAGGGAGAGACAGCAATGAGCTGGTCTTCTGAAGGACTTCTTTGCACCAAATAAAGGCAACCAGCCTTTAATCTGAAGACCAAGCAAAACATTTTGGCTGGTTCTAGTTTTGCTGGCCTAAGTTCCCTAATCCTTAGGACTTTGACTGAGTGTTGATCTCACCACCAGTTTAGTAAAGAGAGATGGAAAGTGGGGTTAAGAAACACCTTCCACATCAGAAAATACACAATTGAAACATTGAGCAGAGCACTCTCAGGCATGAAATGCAGAGTAAAGTATAGACCACTCTAATAAGGCTAAGAGGTTTTTAATGTTTTTATTAAATGCTCAAATTAGTTATCTTTCTAAAGATGGTACCATACAGCTATAGTCGGAATTAGAGTTGTGGGTTTGGGGAGAGCGTTTTTCTCATCTTGTGCCCCAGATGAGTCAAGAGTCCTCAGAGGAGAAGACAGACTATGACTTAGAACACAAGGGAAGAGATCAGGAGAGCTGGTGGCAGCAAGTTGATTTTCACATGAGCATGTCTTGGCTTTTCCTTATTTTCCTTTAATGAATAAACACCCTTCCAAAATAGCAGAGTTTTCTAGCCCAGCACATATGTTCACTTTGCCTTCTCCTGATCTGAAGGTTGCTTGGGGATAGAGTCTGCCAGCAGTGCTGCCTGGGCCAGCTTGCCAAAGCAGTGGAGCGAAGTGTGACCTCTGGTATGGGAACTGCAGGGGGGAGTTCTGGGGACACATGTAATCACCCAGTGTGGAGCTCGGGCAGAGAGTGGGGTTAGCACCTCTGCTCCGGGGGAAGAGGGAAGAAATGCTGTTAATAACTTCAGCTGCTGCAGCGTCTGGGTCTGGCTCACCTGAGAGGCAGTGCCTTTAGCTGCCAGAGCAGAGCCACAGCGGATGCACAGAGGCTGCTTAAAAGAGCACGTCTTTTGTACCAACTCCAAGAGAATAATGTCACCTACCCAGCCACCAGCCCTGCTTTCCACAGTGCCTGAGTTTTTCCTTAGAAGTTTCCTATTCAAGCGCTTAGCCTGACCAGGGCTGACCTTGCTTAGCTTATGAGATGTAACAAGATCACTGCCTGAGGTGTGAAATGACACTGGAATGGAGGTCATGATCTTACGGAGAGCATCTCCTTCCTCTGCTGCTACGTCTCCTCCTGGCTCCCCTGCCCCAGCATCTGACTAATCAGGCAGAAACAAATGCACCGTGCTTCTAGCACACCACTGGCAGAATATAAAAACCTGTCCTTTTGGCTATTCAGTCATCTCAGTGGTATAGATTTATTTTATGCATATGAATTCAAAGATCAAACAGTTCCTTTTTTTATGATTTTTTTTTTGTCACTACTTCAACAGAAACAAAAAGTCTTTTTTACAGGTCTATCTCTGTAAGACACCAAAAGAGATTAACAGACAGACGAACAGACAATACCATTTAAGCAACGTGGACAGAACACCAAATCAATCATTCTGAATGAATAATACATTTAAGCAGTGATACGAATGGCAAGAAATTCATCTACATCTACAGTGAAACTACCTAGACCCATTTCAAGGTGGAATATTCTGCAGAAAGTACAGAAGGCACTTTTACTTTGGTATTTCAAATAAGAATGTATATGTGTCAATCTGTCACAACCTAGACAGGGCTGATTCTGTGAATGGGCATTCTATGTACAGCTCTAGATCGAGCTGTGGGGAATATACAGCTTTTTATTTACAGGTCATTAGAATAACACAGTATACAAACTGTGTATACACAGAAAATACAAATATTCATAAATGACTTATGTTAACTGCTCTGAGAAACATTTTGTGGGGAACCATGAATTGTATAATGCTTTTATTGTGATGCAATAAAGAATGAGCTTGAAAAGGAAACTTAGCAGGATAAAGTTTGAGATAAATCATGCCAACATAAAAAAAGCATTGAAATTCAAGTACAGTTTCGGTGGCAAGCCTAATGGACAAAAGAAAAGAGGAGAAGTGCCCTTCTGCTGAGTTAAACCAGGCTTGGATCCATGGGGACATTTCAATGGTCTTGTTTATTTTTATCATTAAAACTAAGCTGACTTTTGAAGGGGAAGGAAAAACAAAAAGCCCCAAGGGCTGTTAACCTTCCTTCAGGAGCAAAAGGGAAGGTCATCAAAAGTTTTGTGACTCTTATGGGGAAATACAGCAAAGGCAGGTGGTGGAGGCTGGCCTGTGCTAAATAAAATGGGTGAAAGCTCCTGCACTGCTGCAGCCAGCAGGTTCTCACTGCAGTTCAGGGGGTCCCTGAGATGGCAGGAGCAGGCAAGGGGGATTTGGGGAGGTAGAAATTTGTCCTTAATGTGGAGGAATGGTTATTAAATTAAGGCTGATTTGGTCAATATTGACGTGTCTGCCTATGAAACTCACTTTGAGGAGTTCAGCTAAAGGCAGCAAAGCCAGCATGCAGACAAGTCTTCTGCAAAGACAACTGGCTGTTACTCTGCTGTGGATGGTAAAATCCCTCTCTGTGATGGGGTGATTTGTAGGAAACCCTAAAGAAGTACCTCAGTGTTTTCCCTCATCTGCTGAGTCACAGTAACCTATGCTAAAGGAGAACATAAGGCTGTTGAGCTGGGCAAAGATTTGTTTGCCCATGTCTGTCGAAGGGTGATTAACTTAGGAAGGGAGTCACAGAGTAAACCAGAAGCAAACAGCCACCATTCATCAGCTGGGGGCCTCTGGATACAAATCCTGCTTTCAGAGCTCCTGCAGCAGAAGGTTAAAAATTATGCACTGCCTGGACTGTAGAAGACATTTTATGTTAGCCCTTAAGTTCAGGACAGCAGCGGGATAGACAATTGGGGTATACTCCTGACCCTTTCCCTGAAACTGATCTAAATGGGTTTGAAGCAGTTAGAGTGGAAGTGAATTATCAATGTCAAAAATAGTGCTTCTTTTCCTATTCTCTATCTCTCTGATTCTTTTCTGCCTGTCAGATGGAGAGCAGAGAATCCAAGTAAATGTATTTTTGAAAATGCAACTCAAAAAAGAGGAGAAACACAGCCTCTGACAAGTGGCACAAGTTCACTCCTTTTCATTTTTATTTGAATTACTAAAATCATGCAGATTACTTGATATCAATTTTGTTCACCTTTGCAAATGGCTAAGCATTTGCATTAATGCCCAAAGAGTCTTCATAAATCTGACAGAGAAAGGAAAAAAAAAACCACTTTAATGAAGAACCAGCAGCACTTCTGCTTTCCAACTTCTGCATCCTTCTAAAAGCATGCTATGAGAGAGAGAGAAAGAAGCAACTAAAGAAATATGAAGTATATAGTTTATACATTCTCGGGAAAATTATATTTGTGAGTTCTGTAGCATCCCTGGAGTCTGGCATGAGCTATAGGGAGACAAAGGCATTTTTTAAAAATCTCAGTCAGAGGGAGCACTGTCCTCAAGAGATCAAATGAGCACTAATCAGGAAGAATGTTTGGTTATTAAATGCATCATTGAGTGTTTTAAATATCACTCATAAATTCTTATTAAATATAGATAATCCATCGTTGTCTCAGGCAGATAGAAGGTAAAAACAGTAAAAGATTTGCCAACAATCCACCCCTGCCCCTGAGTCCCCTCTTTTCACACACTTAAAACCAGGTGATACTGCTGTCATCTTCTACTCTCAATCACTGTGCTATGGCTCACACTGTTCTTTCTCTGGATTTCACACCCCACTCACTTATTTCTGTTTAGGCTCCTCTTTGCATTGATCATGGTGTCCTGCCACCCTTGCTCTCTCCCACTCTTTACACAGCTCCCAACAGATTGCTTTCCCAGGATGGGTGTCACTGACAACTGCCCACCCACTACCACCTTTGCAAGCTGCTCTTTAATGTTTGCTTTTCATGGAATCATAGATTTATTTGGGTTGGGAGGGACCTGAAAGATCCTTGAGTTCCAGCCCCCCACCATGCACCAGGACACCCCCACCATGCACCAGGACACCTTCCAATAGACCAGGTTCCTCAAAGCCCCATCCAGTCTGGTCTTGAACACTGTTTTTTGTCTCTTTTCGGGAATAACAAGCTTCTTTGTTGGAAGAATGGGATGGAAGGGAATCCCAAAATGCGTTAAATGCAGCCAGATTTCCGTCCCATTGTTCCACCTGACCACCCTGGTGCATGTGCCCACCATATGGCTTGACATCTCTGGCCTAATATATTGTGAGAAAAGATAGTAAAGTCATCTGTAAGGGAAACCTCCAGCCTTGTTTAGAGTATAATTGTACATGAGCTTGTAAAGAGCTTGCCGCTGAGCAGCTGGGAAATCTAGCTGGTTTCCTGGAGTGCGTGGGAGGCCATGAGTAGGTGGCAACTAAAATTTGTAACAGAGTTTGGAGGCTTTTAAAAACATTATTACTATTATTTTGGACTCTACAGCAACATTACAGATCTTACCAGTTGCTAAGGTGTATGCAATTTACCTACAGATATATGCTTCTTACAAAAAAATGTTACATCAAGAATAAGAAATTATTGATCATTCTGCTCAGGCTAAAATGGTTTTCTTTTCAGTCTCCAACAGGGCTTTGGCAAGATGATTTTAAAAATAGCTGCAGTTTGGAATCCAGATTGCATTCCTTGCCAGATTATAATGATCACTTCAGCCAGGGCTGGGTGAATTTCAAAATGCTTGGAGACTCAGTTCAGGACAGTGCCCTCCAGTCTGTGATATTTTTAGTGATGGGCAAACCCAAAAATTTGGGTGGTTATCCAGAGTTCAGCTGTACTGCCCAAATGTCTACAGTCTGCAAAAATGGGCTGGAAAGTTTTCAAGCAAGATGGGTTTTGCACTATTTCCAGTACTGCCTATTTCTGCTCAGGTCAGGAATCCTAAGAGAAAATCCTCTCTTCATACTGGTTTGCTGTGAATATGTTGCCAGTCATAGCTTGAAAGTGCAGAGTCTGGCAAAGAAACTTGGAAAAGCATCTGGGGAAAAAATGAGCACTTCTGAAATCCAAAATGATGGTACAGGGTTGGGTGGTGATCCAAATATATTCCTATGTTGAGATTCAGCCCTACTTCTACCAAAAACAGAGAGAACCTGCATGGCCAATCACAATGGAAGTTCTGTTTCAGTCCTTCCTATTAAAATATTCCTCAGTAACCTGCTGCTGCTGAGGTAGTTCCAATTTAGATAGGAGAAAATTTGCTGAGGATTATAGCTTCCTGGCAATTTTGGATAGTTCACTTGTCTTTCCTTCCATGCTGGATACTGGCTGTGATTTAAAACTGCTTTGCAACAAATAAATTTGTATTTTGCAACAAATTTTTGCAACAAATAAATAAGTATTAAATGTCTTTCAGACAAAGAAAGGCAAGTACCCAAAGCAATTAAGGACCCAGAGCCAAATTCATCCCCAGTTTAATCTTAAACAATTTCAGTGAGGCTGCACCAGTGGGCAATCAGATTTAATCTAGATTTAATCTTTTGATTTCACGTGAGAGTCCTGGCTTTGTGTTAGCTCTTAACAGTTAATCAGCCCAGCTGGCTTTTGGGGTGAAACCAGAGACAGAGAGGGGAAGTGACAAAGGTCAGTGGTTACAAAGTACAAAACAGACACTCTGGAAGAATTTATAAACAAAAAAACATTATCTCAAGCCTCATCAGTAAAGAGCCTGAAATACTCTGGCCAGCATGCCATATTTCAGAAGATTTTTAATGACACAAACCCAGCAGTTTTAGACGTAACTAACGGCTGGTCTTTGGGATATGAGCCCCCAATTCTCAAGAAAGCAAGCCTGCATTCTTGTTTTCTTCCAAATCTCATATGCTCTTTAAACCTTGCATAAGCACTGCAGCATCATAGTTTTCTTCCCAAACAGCACTTTCCTTCACAATGCTTATCCCAGCCACTGTTAGCTCAGCCTTTGCCTGGCTCTGTATCACAGCACCATTGACAGAGGCACGGAATTTCCTTGAAATAGCAATTCTCCAAAGGTTCAGGATCCACTTCTCAATTAGCACTCTAATTGGCAGCAGCAGGGACTGATTTTCCCTTGCAGCACTAAGAAGCAACTTGGTTTAAGTCATGCCTTTGCCTGCTCTTTGTTCCTGCAGGAGTTCACCAATAAAGATACAGGCCGACCTCGGACCTCAGCACAGCAGGAATCTTTATGGCAGCACATATTTCTGGGTTTTGTTCTGAAGGCATAAACTTAGATTATTTCGTGCCATGCCACTTCTTGCATTAGTGCTCATTTTGGAGTGAACAAAGTCACTTGGAATAAAAACAGAAGCACAGCTGAACAACCCCCCTCAAACAAAATTCAAGTCAAACCCCTTGAGATCCAATGAAAATGTGAGCACTTGGGTTTGGGGTCTTTTTTTTCCTTCCTGTTCTGAACTCATTTGTTCTTCCAAATTTGGGCCAGGATTAGAAGCCAAAATATTTAAAAGCTCTAGATAATATTTTTATAGCATACGGGTTTGACCCCTCGAGCTGGTAAGGACTTTCAGTGAGATCTGGGGAACTGCTGGCTTTAGTTGAGGCGACACTTCTGTCTTTTAGGTTTTCAACTTTCATGGCTCATGTCCTTCAAGTTTGAAAATGTGATAGTGAGTATATAATGACCCAAGTTGGAACCAAAAATAGTTGGGTAGCATCTCTGAGAGCTCTCCCCATCCCCAGCTCTGAGTGTAGCACATTTCTGTGATGTATGCTCAGGCTAGCTTATTTGAAATGCAGTTCCTGCCTGGAGCCAAAGTTTTCAGAGCTGATCTCCTGCCTAACTAAAAATTCATATATAAGCAGCCAGATTGGAAGCAAAAATGTAGCCACTGAGCTGGAAAATTTGGGTTCCAAATGAGCAACTTGCCCTTAAGCTGAAGATCAGTGACAAATGAAAGGCACACACCATCTATTTGTTTAGGCAAACAATGCCACTGGGATGGAGACAATAACTTGCCCAGGGCAAAACTACTAACATCAATTTGGAGGGTTGAGCAACCTAGCCTTGGAGGTTTGCCCTTCCCTTGGTACTGTCTCAGGCTAGAGCACACCTAAGCACATGCTGAACTTTAAGCAGATGCTGAAGCACTTTGCTGAATTCAGGTTGTCAGGAAAACTGAGCTTGTTAATGTTGAGATCACTTGAGTCCTTTTTTTTTGTTGTTGGAATCTTTCACACTTAATTTGTTATGACAAGGGAGATAAAGTATAGAGTATTAAGTCTAATTAATGGCACATGAAGCAACACTGATAGGTGAGTGTGGAACAGCTGGATTATATACTGCTGCCTCACTCATCCTCCTTTCAAAATGGAACTGTTATGAAGGGCCTGATTCCTTACTTCTTAAAAGTTAAATATTTTGAGTTACCTTTTGACAGCAGATCTGCAGCAGACACACCACATTGCTCATCTACAGCATCATTCATCTTCCAAGCTCCAGCCCCACTTTCTGCAGCAGGCAATTGCACAGAGATCCTTATGGTCTGAAGCATCAACAGACAGTGATGTCCATGCTCCTTTCCCCACACTCTGGAATAACCAGGAAAGCTTCCTACAGGAACGGCAGTCTGACATGTCAACGGTCTCCTGTAGCCTCCTGCATTCATTCCTTTTTCCTGTCCCAAGCCTGCTGGAAGACCTCATCGTGAGATGAAACTGCTGTCTGAGATTTCTCCATCAGGCTCTGAACATCCTCATGAAACAGTGATCAATTGTGCTAGACACAGACAAACACACAGAATACAACCAACACCAACAGAAGGACAATTAAACACACCCATTAAAAAATTAACTCTCAAAAAAACCTGTCGAGGCAGAATTCACAATTTTGCAATAGAGAAAGGCAAAAGCAGAAAGGTTAAGCAATTTGCTCAAGGTTGCAGGAGAAGTAATTGTCGGTGCTGGGATTAAGATTTAGGAATTTATAACTCCTGGTCCTGTGCACAGTCCACTAGATCATCATCCCTGGCACTCCAGAGAACCAGGCTGCTTATTCTTTCAGTAAAATGCTAAACCAAATGCTCTGACCTTTCCTGGAGTTATCAGATGAACTGCTTTCTTAACTCCAGGTTACAGAGAGCAGTGGGGGGTGGGGATGTGATGGAGTGAAGAAGTGATAGACCAAAACCAGTATGTGCAATGCTTGTGTAAGGAGATTTTCCTCCACCCATTTGAGGAGTCCTTGCTATCTGTCTGACTGCAGCACAGGAGAGACAATACAGCACCTGATGGGAGTCTGGGGAGTATTTGCCGCCACATTTTTATTTGAAAGCAGTGACAAACTGTTTCAGGGATTGCACTGGGGATGTGGGCAGCTTTATATCATTCACAGGAAGTCAAGGCCTGCCTGTGAACTCGAGTACTTACAGAATACATAAATATGCTCTAATGCCCTGAAAGATATGCATGGAAATCTTTGGGAAAAGCTGATATGTAAAAGTCAGGATTTCCAGCCCACTATTATTATTAGTACTATTATGTGAACCTATGAAGATTCAAATTCAAAGAAACATGCCCACCTACCTTACTTCTTGGTGTCTGCCACTATTCAATTACTTCACCCTGTTTCTCTATCAGCCATTAGAAGGCAACACCTTCAAGACATGGCAGCATGCAGACCACAAGCAGGCTTCCAGCTCTGTGGCCACAAGAGCCAGTAATAGTGTGACCGTCCGGGAGAGGAGAGCCCTGTGGATGAGGGGCCACCATGCTCAGGATCCCCCATCCAGCTCCTGCTCAGGTAACTCCACACAGACAGCTTTCTCATACTCATCAGAGCAGGGTTATGCTGCATGAAGAAGAAGTTGCCCCTGCTTATGGGGTGTTTATGATCAGTAGTTCAGCAGAAACCCAAACTGTTGCACCATAGTGGCAATTGCCACTGTGACTTTTCTTCCTGTGCCTCAGACTGATCTATCTGGACTGCTTCTCTTCAGCCCTGTTCATTCACATTTCACATAGGCACTGCAATTTTTGGGAGATGGGACTTCTGTTCTTGATAGACAGAGAAATGTGCCTCTCCGAGTAGCCAATGCTGAGCACAGGATGAGCGGAAATTATTTCCCATTCTGTCCAAACATGTTTCCAAAGCTGCTGAGCAAGTTAGGGGAGAGCCATGGAGGATCTCAAATTGGAGCCTATGCACTTTGGTTTTTACCTGCAAACCTTGAGAGTTTGCAGTGGTCTTCTTGTCTGAAGGAGGAAGGGCTGGCCTGGGAGCAGTGACCACCTTTTCAATAATCATCCTCATGCTGCATCTGACATTTAGCAAGAAATGTAATGCAAGACATGAGTTGTACAAATCTGTAAAACAGCGGGTCTGGGGGTCTCCTGCTGAAAGTAGAAGCAATAGTACATGTAGCTTATTCCCTTTCCAAAGCTTTGCTGGATTGCTCTTGAGGGCTACAGGTTTGAATGTAATGAGAAGGGAAGGATTGCATGAGAGTTTTACATGGAAACAATCCCTGACTGTGAAATACACAGTAATTTCAATCAAGATGACTTCACAAGAGGGTACAATTGAGCAGTACACATGTGTGTTTGTGTGTGTGTGTGTCCTCATTTCTTTGTTCATACATATGTGTGTGTAGAATATACTTGCTTATATAGGAAAGTTCAGTTCTGATACATTATTGGTTTCATCCCACCTTACATGTCATCTGAGTGAGCAAGTCACTTGCCAATCTCGTGCCTCAAAGTCAGGCAGTTAATTCAGACTATGTTACAGCTAAACACTTCTCTCTTTTCACTTGCCTTCTCTAAATACAAGCCCATGTGATTTGGTAATTTGCATAATATCTTCTGACAAGCTGACTCTGAAGTCTTCTTGGGTGATTTGCTTCTCTTTGCAAAGCAAAATGGGAGCCAGTTACATCCAAGGGAATGAATGTATCTATTTCCCTTGGATTGAGTGACTTCAGCACTTGGAGCTCAGGTGCCTCTGGAGGTAGAAGGTTCAGGAATTGTGCAGCTGTCAATGGGAGATGGAGGCAGCAAACCTCTAAAGGGATCTGGAATTACGTCTAGTGGGTCAGCTTTCCAGCTTGCTGTTTCACCAGCCAGAAGGTGCTCTGAGATGCTCTGCTTCTCTGGGCAATGACAAAACAGCCCCCACATCACCCATGTGTGACAGCCAGGAGAATGAGTTTAACTGTGTGCTTCCTTGCCCTAAAATAACATTCAGTGGTGCTCTGAATCTTGCAGACCTGGGAAGTATGACAGATTAATCTTTGCTAGTATTATTTTTAAAAAATTTCCTATGGATTATCTTTTCACAGAGCCACAAGCCTTTGAAAATCTGGTCCCAGTGTATCTTGCCTATGAAGTCAATTAGCTCCTAAAATGACAACACATTAGAAAGAACCCAGGAGCTGATATAGAAATACCTTGTTTTATTAAGCCTGGCCAATTTTCTGTCAACAAAAATTATGCTTCTGAAGTGATGTGGAACAAGAATCAAACATGAAAGCATACAAGTATCCACTTTTGAGCCCTTGAACAGCTATAAGAATCCACTTCTTCTTGGTATTTCTGCTACACAGAATGAATTTTCATTACCTGAAGTATCTATTATCTAATGCATAAAAAAATCTGCATTATGCATTAAAGTGTAGTATGAACAAAAGAGCTGGAAAACTTACATTACTTCATGGCGAATTTTTGTTGCAGAAATGGTACTTTCAGTGACTTCTGCAGTGCGGATGTTGTGTTACCAACCATAATACTGAGTTTGCAGTCAAACTTTAACTAAAGTTCTAAGTCTCAGAAGCAATGAATTCCATGGATAAGCATGTGCTGGTCAGTAAACACATAATTTTTTTCATCAGGATATCATGCTCCAGATCCTTGGTTGTGTTTGAGGAATGCTAATTCCAAATCCTGGGTGGTTCACATGGAGTCCAAAACCTATGGAAAATTGAAGCTACAGAGATCAAAAATTGCATGAACAGTCCAGAACACCAAGCCCAGGTTTAAAGATGTCAGGCCACCCCTGCTCTGGAAGGAAAGAATTGTGCATTAATCCAGCTGTAAGCACGAAATTCACATAGTATATCCTCTGGGGAGCCTCCAAATTCTGGGACCTCCCTGATGGCTTTGGTCTTCCCTTTATAGCACTTCAGAGGAACTTTGTTAAAAATACATACCTTCATCTCCCAAGGAAAGAGGTCATATTTTAAGCCTTGAAAGATCTTTCTGTTGTTTGAGCCTTTGAGGATGGTGTCCCACATCCATGTTGTGTTCTGCTCCCTTGGTAGCTGGTCATGCCTTTCCTACTGGCAGCAAACTGGACAGGAGGGTTTGCCAACACATCTGAACTTACCACAAGGTGTGACACACTTAATCCCAGCTACTCCACTATCATTTTGCACACAGGGAGCTGGAGCCAAGTGCTCTCCATATGAGCCCTTCCATGGAAAGGCAGCCTTAACTTTGAGGTAGGCCTATGACCTACTAGGCTAAACACAGAGTTGGTTATAGCATGAAGTGCTTTGGCCTCTGTCAGCTGTAAGAAAAAAAAAGCAATTTAGGTGTTTGGAGGATGGTGGCAGTAGCTGAATTGCACCTTACACTACACAAAAAGCAAGCACAAAGGCCGAGAATGGCACAGCTCCAACAGAAAGAGGAGTGGCTGAATCATGGCCGGGTCAAGTGCTTTTAACCTCAGGTAGCAAATGTGCAGATGTGCATGGAGCAGTGCTGTTAGCACTGTGCTCTGAAGAGGTGTGAGTAGCCATAAAGAAGAACAAAACACTGTTTATAGAAACCAAACAGCCAAGGCAGAATCTTCCATGGTAACAAATCCATAAAGTTGTACTGGAGCGCTAGTCATGAGGAGCAGGAGTTTGGCAGAGTGCCTGTGACTGTGGAAATAATTGATATTTTCAGTTAGATAGCCAGAAAAAAATAAAACAAAAAGTCAGTTTGAGCTGTCCAAAACCTCTTTTCCCCTCCTTTTCAGCAAGGAAAAAGAAAAGGTCAGTGTAGGTCCAGTTTCCTTTCTGAGCTCCAGGGTTACTCTCCATCCTGAGGAGGATGCAGGTAGTCAGAAGGCTGCTCCTTTTCTCCTCCAAAGGCCAGTGGCTCAGAGCCTCCCCTGGAATAGGTGTGGAGCATACTGAACCACCCTGACAAGGCAAATGAACTGTAGATGCATGAAAAGCCCGATCCACCCTTTCTGTCAGGTGCTGTAAGTTCTGTGAAGAGATGCACAGGGGAACAAGGTCAGTACCACCATGCAGAAGTGATTCAGAGAATAGGCATCCTTGGGTGCCTGATTTTTGACCCAGGACACAGTTAAAAGTCACATGAAGAAAAGCCTGGGGAAGGGGTTCAGGCATGGGTTAGCACTTGAGGAAGAATCCTGGCGCAAGGTCAGGCTCCAGAGAGGTAGATGGGAAATGTGGGGTTATTCTGTGGCATGGAGTGGATGCAAGATGATCTGAAACACTCAAGACAGAGTGGGCAGACGTGCCTTTTGTTTGGTAGTGGGATATAAATTAATTGTGGGGGAGGGACAGAGAAAGGGGAAGTTTCAAACATCAAAAGCAGAGGGAGACTGAAATGGGTAAATACTCATCAGCTCAGACAAGGTGAGAAGAATTGTTTGCTTTAACAGGAAGGGTAGCTGAGTTTCAGGGTTTGGTCCAAATATTCAAGAATCTTTTGCTCTGCATATTCAAGTATTTTTAACTTCAGTGAAAGAATTTCAACAGAAAAGACAGTAAGTATCCAAAAATATCCTAAAACTCAGTACTGAAGTTTCCTTTCAAAACTACAAATCAGGCGGAGAAGGTCCTGGAGCTCAGCATTCCCCTATCCCCAGTGTGTGTCCTCACACTTGGACAGCAAGTATGTACGTAAAGATACATGTAAGGATGTATTGGAGGGGAAAGAGAAGAAGGAGGTAAAAGTGGGTTCCTTTATCATAAATACTCCAGTTTTCAAAGACTCTGTCAAATCACAGAAACTGCAAAAGGAAAATATCTGGGCTGAAAATGCTACTACCAAGTCCATTACATGCGTCTGCTTTTTGCTTTTTTGCATTTCCTGAAAATATTTGCTGAATTGTTTTTCCTGTCCTGACACTGATATGAATGACTTGCTGATAGAAGTATTTCTTGAGACTATAAGCACTGTATACTTCAACTAAATACATCAGCCATGTAGAATACAGCACCATGCCCCTGTGCCAAAGCACATACAGAGATACCCAGCTTCTGTGGAAAACCACGCGAAGGAAAGAAGCACAGCCCCAATCTTGATTGAAGTGCCATAACTCTAGCTACCTGGCCTCTGTTCAAAGCTGTGTCTTACTGCACTCACTTCTCTCTGCCTGGTAGTACAAGGCAGCTGCCCAGAGTACGGGTGACAGTGGCACAGTCAGACAACGGGGCTGAAATTATACAAATTCCTCCATTTCCTCCTCCTCCAGCCAAATCCTGGTAATTCAGATTATCATAAATTACTTCTTCCTAGGGAATGCTGAAAACCCTCTCCAGCAAATATGATTTTGTACATTATGATCTGGTTTTACATAGCTTAATGAAATTTTTAGAAATGGTTTTCAGTGTAAAAGCAAACACAAATAATCCTCAGCCTGATCAAAATCCTCCTCAAATCCAAGTCTATGCAACCTTAATTAGCAGCAATATATAATAGCACTGATTTAGAGCCTGTTGTGATTTTGTCCACACCATTGAAAAAAACATAGTACTCTAGGGACCTAATCCCAACATGAAGGATGTCTAGTAACACCATCTCATTTCCCAAGCCAGGCTAAGTGAAACCTGCATGTTCTGTCATATATAGGTAGCAAAATGTATCTTATATTTTAGGGCGTCCCTTTGAATGAATCAAGTCATGAAAAGAATAATCAGGTCCCACAAGTTTCTGTGATGACCTTTTTTTCTTTTTCTCCCTAGCACCAGTAGTGATCATGCAACATTTAGGCAGAGAGACTAGAGCACCTTTGCAGCCCACAGCTGCTGGAGGCTCCACTCCCAGCATGAGCTGGGCACCACTTAGACTGCTCCAAAGGCCTGTTTCCATCTAACACCATGTGTGATACCATGGAAATCCTCTTCCAAGCTCCCAGTACTCTCCTTCTGCTCCCACGGTCTGCTCTGGAGAGCAGGAGCATCCACAGAGGAGCCCTGTTTCTGTGGCACGATCCCGCTTGTACCAGTGTGATAATTAAGACAGCAAGCCCAGGTTTTCAAAAAAAAATCACTGGCTTGAGAAGTAGCCATTTAAGAAAAAATGAAATAAAAATATAATCTGTTTATTTCCTGTCTCCTACTCCGATCAGTCTGAAAATGAAACACTATTCAAGCACAAAAAGTTATTATGTGACTTGCAGCCTCCAGCTATTCTGACTTCACTGGATGCCTTACAAGCATCTATTGTTCTTGGAAATAGTCTGAGATGTGCTTTCCAGAGAGATTATTATATATTCTTGCTATGAGGAGGGAAAAATGTTCTGATACTGTGTCATGTAATTTCTTTAGTGGTACTTGGATGCAATATACTGTGGGAGTGTGACAAGGAAGAAAACAAACCTGTTATATGACTAGTGGTGCTGAACCACGTACACTGTGGAGCCAAGAGCTTGTATTTTACTCACGGTTGACTGACTCCACCTCCATGCTCCTTGTCAGCTCTCCATACCTGTACCCTCCAAAGCAGTAAACCTTACTAAAGCAAAAGGCCCTTTGCTGATTGCAGGAGATAAATCCTCCCTCAGCTGCACTTGCACCCTCAGGCCTGACTCTATCTCCACCTGTAAAGCTGCTCCTGCAAAGGGTGAGCCCCTTGCTGTCACTGGGCTCTGGAAAACCCTGGAAGAGAGGCAGAAGCTTTCATGCAGACCTCACCAATGCCTGATTTTAGCCTTCTGTTTGTGATGGGATGGGTTGATCCTATGGCTGGTCTATTTGTGGGAATGTGTAGCAGGAGCTGCCAATGGGATGCTCCCTGAAAGCTCATGCAGAGCGTTTCATCCACACTGCCAGCCATAAACTTGCTCTCTGAGGGACAGTAACCAAATATTTAAAAATGGCTTGTGACTGCACACCACAAGATCCAGCACTGTGATTTGCCAATTTCAGAGACCTTGAAAGAATGAGGTTTGATCCCTCATAATGCTGTGTGGGTTGCTGATTTATAAACAAACTTTCACACCTGCTAGAACTAAAGATGGAACAATTTTCCATTTTGGAACTGGCGTTTGGGGAAAGAAAAAAAACTCCTCAAAGAAGGAGGGCATTATCTTGGTTGTGCAGGGCCAGGAGCGAGATCCAGGCAACACAGCATTATATTGTGGTGAGAACAAAGGCTTCCTCCCCACCTCCCCAATGATTCTCACAAACAGCACACAACTCTATTTCCAGTGGTTGCAATGGGCACTATTCAGCAGCATTCCATGGTGTTATTGAAAGCAGTAGGGCAAGTAAAAGGCAGCAAACAGTGGTAGACAGGACTGCTTTCCCCTTCACACCAGAACTTCAGCTGTTTGTACTAGGTCCCACTTCTCCAACACATCCTTTTCAGAGATGGGCTACAGCATGCTCACCGCAGTGGTCCTGGTTGTTCCCACCAGGCTGGTGTTGGCAGGATGGAGGAGGAAATGCCATGGGCTCCTCTTTCCTGGTTAGATTTAATCTAGAGAAGAGATGACACATATTGTATCATACTGGATTATGATTTAACAGCAGTTCATGCTGAGATTTTATATTCTGGATAATAGCTAAACGCTTTTGAAGTCTTGTAATCTCATACAGTGCAGAAGTGTTAAACCAAAAACAAGATAGTGGCAAAGCATAGCAAGGGAAATCAGTCTCTGTAACATAATAACAGCAACTCTCCCTCGGATTTTGTTTTTGTGTTTCTTTTAGGCCGCAGGTTGCAGAAGAGCTTGCTATAATGTTCACTCAGCTCTTGTGTGCTGTTTCAGTTGTGGCACTGCCCTCCAATGACTCTCCCAACAGGATGCACTTGAGGAAATCACAACAGGCTCCTACAGAAGAACAGCCAGGTAGAGAGGGAAAGCAAACCAGACCAAAGAGGGTATGGAAGAGTGGAGTGGGTCTTGCCAAACCTCTGTGTGAGAAACTTGAGCAAATGTCTATTTATTCTGCCCACGTGAATCTCAGGACACCACCCCCTCTGAGGGTGGGGGTGTGGTTGACAGCTGCTGGGGAGTGATGATGACTTTAAAGTTGAAATGTTTGCATCAAAGCAAAGGCTCTGTAACCAGGGTAGGAGTTATGCCGTGGCTTAATCTCAGCTCAATCTCAAATGGGAAAGCCAAAAGGACAATAACCCAGTGCCTCCCTCAGACACTGCTCACAGAAAGGGGAATTTTTAAAATAAAATAAAAAGTAAAGGAAAATAAAATAAAATTTAAAAAAACCAAAAAATAAAATCCAGGCCTTGAAAAGAACAGGGGGACAAGTAGGTTTAGGGTAACTGAGTGGGAAGACTCAGTGACCTGATTTGTTTCCTCCAACAGACTATTTCCCCCCACTTCTCCATGGGTGTCTATGAAGACAAAGTAACCCATGTCTTCCATCCCAGGGTGCTTGAGGTAGGATGAATCCCACAGACCTGCAGCATGTGGGGCCCTCACTGGTTCAAAACGCTTCATACAAAATGTGTTGAAAAGCCTTTTTGGACACTCCAAACTGATCTGCATCGCTAATAGGACATTATGAACTTTTATAGCTTCTTTTCTAAGACAAAAGGCTATAAAATGGTCCCTCACAGCACCCCTGTGAGATCAGCAGGCATTATAACCTTTATTTTATTGAAATAGGAATAGGCAGGGAGAGGGCATGGGCCACTTCAGAATTCATATCCATGTGATAATTAGATGTCACAAACATAATGAGGAAAAATCACAGGAAGTTAAGCACCTACACCAGTGCTTTAAAACTTAAAGTGTCTGGACAAAATAGCTTTTTTTTTTTTTTTTTCAGTAAGTCTTTGACACAGCAGAGATATCCTATATCCAAAAGACTTTTCCCAAAAGAGGTTATGCTAACAGCAGCCTGTTAACTCAAGCAAGCTCCGCAGTACTTACATCAGATTGCAACCTTCTACCCTGGCTGGATGGTCACTGATTTAAGTCTCCTTTTTCCAGGTGGGAACGACCACTAGTCTACATTAGACACGACATTTCAGTGTTATTTTCACCCCACTCATGCTTTACTGAGAGCCAAGAGGAACAAATGAGCCTCACCATCTAAACTGTAGGACCTTGGATGGACTAAGCCCTTTGCTGTTACTCTAACACAATACAAAATTAAGTTTCACGTGAGATTGAGTGACAAGAAAGGTGAGAGGAGAATGACTGAAATACCTTGACAATGAAAGCCCCCTTCTGCTTTGAGGTTGCTTTGGAGATGAAGGAGGGCATGAACATTTGCAAATATTTAATTAAAATTCTTCTGATTCTGTGAGTCATGTAGAGGAGTTTATAGCCTGCCGTGCTGGAACTGAAGGTTATTGGCCTGTGAGAAGTCAAGGTTCCTCAGAGACACAGGAGTAAGAACTAGAGCTCAGCAAGTAATTTACAACTAATATTTTTTTTTATTAATTTCACCTTTGCCTGACAGCTCTCTATAAACAGATTGCAACATTCTCTAATTTATTCATTATTTAGGTTCAATAGTAACATCAGCAAATAATGTCTTCCCTGTAGAGCAGTCCATTATAAATTATAATATGCAATATGTGCTATATCCATCTATTTCCCTTTCTATTCCCTGGTAAAGGGGAGTTAAGTAACAAAACAGCACGGTGTAAATTTTACAAGAATATAAACTATTCAGAATTCACTGATGGTCAGTACAAGAACAGCTCTGTTTAAAATTCACTCGGCAAGCCCTCATTCTTGTAGAGCTTGAATATACAAATAAATGCAGAAGTCAAACACAGAAGGACTGCTGAACTCAATCAAATCAAAATTCACTTTCAAATTCAAATTATTACATACTTTTTTTTTCTATTTTCCTACTCACTCCACTCTGCTGAATAGCAAAAAAGCACTATGTCGCTGTTGAGCTGCTAGCAGAGCAAAGAACCCAGTTCTCAGTGGCAAGAAGGAAAAGGACCTTTATTGTTTTGATTTCATCATATATATAGAGTTTTCAAAGGTCACCCAGACTGGTCAGTCAGAAACCTCCCCCTAGGCCTGATTGGCCAGGCCTGCACCGTCCAAGTCTTGGGACACTGTTTTTAATAACATCCAAACTTTATCTTTATTTATAAAACACAAAAGGAATTCTCATGAGAAAGACCTGTGCTAGCCACAGCACTACACACAGCAACTTCAGGTCCAGAATAGTCTCATGAATCTTTCCCTCTTGTTCCCAAATTCCAGACTCTCCAGGCACATAATCAAACCTTGGTGTGTCCACCTGAAAGTCAGTCTTACCTACACAAGCCACACTACCTACTGTGGGGATGGATGTGACCTACTCTGTGGTATATGCAAATTCGTGCCTGGAGGCTGAAAGTGAGCTTGGGAAACCTGTGGCTTTCCAGATGGATATGACATATATACTACACTCTTAGGCAGTAGCAAGCCCCATGTGTCCTGACACCTTCCTTTATATTCCCTGTAACTGTACTGCATTTCAAACATTCCCATCTGAACGATGTCATCTACACAAGCTCAAGATGATTTGGCACCAGGATAATACTAAGGTTTTTTTAGCTGCAAGGAAATATTTAGCAGGGCAGGGTCTTCACTGCACAGACCTGGAAAGGTTGAATCTTCTTCTAAAATGTAAATTTATATGCGCCATTTTGCAAATGTGCTCCAAAGAACTCTTGAAGCAAAAGCACTTCTTGTGGATAAATATTGTATGGTCTCAGTTAGCTATAATTTGTACAAATCTTCCTCTGCCTTGAGATCTTGAGGCAGAAGGTAGCAAAAAGAGAAATATGAAGACCTTTTTTTCCAAAAGAACTGCTTTTTTTACATTAGTCACACAGATCCTAATCAGCCTGTACTGCCTCTGCTGAAAGTCAGAGGTTTTGTTTTATTGAATTACTTTAATGCCCAGCTGCTTTTTAAAAATCAAAACAAAACTGTGTAGTGGTCTCCAGCAGGGACCAGCACCTGTGCAATTGTGACCACAGGATGTCGATTTTTTACCACTGAAATAATGTAATTTCATAGACTGACTCATCTCCTTTGTGCTTCAGCACGAAGAGTAATGACTGCTCGCTGGAGGCCAGATCTCACACACCTTGTGCAGATGAGTTATCCCCATTGGTTTCAGGCTGTCACTGCAAGATCCTCCACCTCCTCGCAGGGTTTGCATCAGCACATGTGCTCCAAGCGTGTTTGCTGGGTGAGGCTGAAGATCAGAAGTAGCAGTCACGGCAGAGCTGTCTGCACACACCACTTTGGGGAGGAAGTGTTGGAATGGAGATGTCAAAAAGTGATGAGCCTTACAAATATTTTTATCTCACGCTCCACTACAAGCTTTGCTTCCTGCAACGGAATGCTGGCACAATGGAGATGCTTTCATATTAACTCCAAGCAGCCTGCATGACAAAAGTCTTTGTTGCCATGTGAGCTATCAAAGCTCCCTCTGTGTTTAAAAAAAAGTGTTACAAAATTTTTAGTGTTGTTGAGTTGCTTGGGTTCATTCACTCATTCCCCTGCTCTTGTGGCCCTTTGAATTCTCTTTCCACCAAAACATTCAGGATAATATTCCCAAAATAGCTGTCAGCAGGAAATGTTAGGAGTCCTCAGTCTGAGAAATAACAGGGCTGTCTGTTGATCTGAATCACTGAGGGTGGGATTTTCAGTCTGTGTGTTGCTGAAGAGGAGGAGGGAGAGACAGCAGTAAAACAAGCGCCTCTGCCAGCAGCTCTCTGAGGGGTTTGCAGCGGCATTCGTGAGGGTGGAGGTGGCTGCAAACCCTCACAAGTCACTCACTGCTGCTCTCAAGCACAATGTGAGATGTGTAAATTGTGCACTTGTTTTTAGCAGAAAGTCCTCTGAACCTCCTGAGCAAAAATAAATAAATAAATAAGCTAACAAAGAGGTAACTAAGATCAGCTTTCTCTTGGACTATACAGGGGACCTACTCCACTGCCCACTGACTCTATAGGAAATACTCTTTTGGACTTCATCATGATTTGCAACAAACTTCAGGTGTTCATTTGTCTCTTTTGCTTTGGAAAATAACTAATGGCACCTGATCTTTACTTGTCAGCAAATCTGCTTTTCCCATGTGCTCTTGGAATTAAATACTCATCAGTCCTCCGCAGTTTCTGAACTAATGAGTATGGCACAAGCATCTTCTTCTTTGACTTATCTCGCTCACTCCCTCCAGCAAACAAGGTGCTTGCCATAATAAGTGTCATGCAAAAGTGAATTATTTTGCTTCATGGGAATCTGAATAAATGTGTTCTTCATCTTTAACTCACATGGGTCACCATTCCCAACTCATGGCAAAGGTCCACTTAAAAAGTGGTGAATGGGGCAGGAGCAAGCTGCCAGCTGCTCTGCAGTCCAGGGATTGAGGTGCCACATGTGGTCTCAGAGTCTCACTCAGACATGGTGCCGTTGGCCTTAAAATCTCTTCTTCCACTGAGGCTGTGGTGTAATGTCAGTCAGCATTTGCAAGGTGCTGTGACACTCCAACGCAGTGTACCTGGAAAAACCTAACCTTATGGATTTATGCTGTGACCCACTACAAGCTTCTGGAAATAAAGCCATTCCCAGTTATTATCTTGGCAGGGTTTCACTCCTTGCTGCAAATGCTTCCCACATTTCTGAGCACAGCAGTCACCTTCTCATGCACCCCGTCACCTTATTGAAACCAGACACGGGTCAGATACGGCAACGATTAACATGATGCATTCCTTTTCCCAGACTTAGTGCCTCAGCCAGAGCAAGAAGCATTCAGTTGCCTGCCAGAGCTGAATTAATAAGAGGGAGGATTGCGAGACAGTCAGATAGCAGTCAGTTCAGAGAGGAAGGAACAGACTGTGCCTGAGTCGTTGTGTGCCTGATAACAGAAATTTCCAGCTTCATGAGGAGCGTAGGAGAGGATGGACATCATGCTAAGCCCCAGAGAAAACAGAGGCAAGAGGTACATAAACACCTCAGCAAAAAGCACTGACAGTCCTTACAGTCATCACTGACCTGGTGATGTGTATCTTGGTTTAATAGGTGAGCCTCGAGATCACGCCTGGCTGTATCCCCCTTGGTAGGGCAAAGCAGCATCCTGTACCTCATTTGTGGATGGGAGCATATTCAAAGCACAATACTGGACTTCCAGACACTTTTGTCTCCCCTGCTTCCCCTCTCTGGAGTATAAGGTTTTCCAAATAAGTGAGTAGCAAGGCTCCTGCTAACTGCATGCACATCTTAATGATCACGCAGAATGGTAATTAGGTGCACATACATTGCAGAAAATGATCTTTGTTAATTAGAGAAGGATGTTAGACATCAGCAATGCTATTTTCCACTGAAACTTTCCCATTTATATACAACAGAAGTTTAGTTATGCTAGGCATATCAGATCCAGGAAGGTAATGTAACCTGTTACATATTCATTCAAGGAATAGAGATTCCTCCACAGAGGCCTTGCTGCAATGGCTTCACACAGGGAAGGAGCATGGCCAAGTGCAGTGGCAGTGCCCAGGAAGAGCTCACCTGCGGCAGAAAACAGGACTGCCCACAGCTTGGGCAGGACAGACTCCCCACACCAGGGGGAAAGCCCTACTGACATTAGTGACATCCAGGCTCTGTGAGCACCCACAGGAATCATCATCACTTGTACAGGAGTTGATGAGAGGTGTGGGCCAGGTGTCCCAAACAGACATGGTTATCCTTGAGCAAGCCATGTTTCTGTGCCCTGTCCAAGAGCAGGAACAACTCAGTGAAGATGAATCATCATTTATCCATCCAGAAGGAGCTTCCCACTAATTCTTCCTCCTGAAGGATCCAGATATATAGAGAGACACAGAAAAAAGTGGTCCCAGATGCTTCATTTAGCACAGAGCACACTAAGGAACGTGGAGATCCCAGAGCAGAGGAAGCAGAAGCGCACAAGTTTGGGTTGAGCCCAAGAAAGAAATATTACTTTTGTGAAGTCTTTCTCCAGGTGTTGGAAGAAAAGAGCTTTTGAAAACAGCAGCTAATATCTGGGTATCTCCTCCATTCCCACCATCTGGGTCCTTCCAGTCACCTCCAGTAGACAACCCCTGGAGAAGACAAAGAAGTGCTCTGCTCCCTACTACCCAAGACAAGCTGGAAGGGAGCAAGGGTTGTTCTTGTAACATCTATCCCCTCTGCTCCCTCCATGAGTTTTTCCCCTCCTCAGTGCTTACTGGACCCACCCCTACTTTGTGACCTTCAGCCACCTCTGTGTCCCCAGTAACTCCTACTTTTCTTTGGAAAAGGTGTCATTAAACAGCAGTACCAAGATGAGTGAATTACAGCAGCTCAGTGCTGGGACGAAAGAGCCTGAAGCATCACAGTCCACTTGCCAAGCTTGGCTCAGAGCATGGCACTGCAGATTTCCCAGCAGTTACTTCTGGAGATCAGAAGGGCTGGAGAGCTGAGAAGACCAAGAAATAACTGCTTCTTACAGGACAACTCTTCCCACAGCATACCGAGAAGAAAGCAGTATTTATAGCTTGTGGGACACAGCTTCAAGGTCAGCTGGGGTCTGGCTTGTACTTAGCCTGCCCACAGCTTCTTTTCCTGGTCGAAAAGCCCTGAAAAGCCTGAGGAATCCAGCCAGGGCTGCACTGCAGAGGTACAACCCAGGTGCTGGAAACCTGCACAGATGGTGTCTTCAGAGAGCGAGTTGTATCTGAATGCAAGCTGAGCAACGAAAGGAAACGTCCCTGCATGGGGTTTGGTGGACTCATTTTACTGCCAGTCACTGTTCTCTCTGACTTTGCTTCTGCTCCCAGGCTGATATATCCAATATTAATGAGGCATTTATACTCCATCATGGAGCCCTCTAAGAGTATAAATTTACTCCTAATGGAGTGTACTCTTAAATTAATTAATATAATTTTAATTTTTGTTTTGTTTCTGTTTTGGGGAGGTTGATGTCTAGCAGGGCTTTTTTTCTTCCCTCTGGAGCAATACAGCAAACAGCAGCAGGCTGGATATTTTGTGCTGCCCACAGTGTGGCTAATCAGCAGGGCTGGTTCTAAGTAAGCAGGAGCATGTGCTTGCACAATATCATGTGTTTCTCAGAATACTCTGGGAATATCAGTGACATGGGAAGTGACAAGAGTATCAGTGACACCGGGACAAAGAGAAATTAACTCTGAGCTTGTGAAAACCACAAAAGGAAATACATTTTCCACTCTAATGGTCCTTCCTGAGTCAAATGTCCAAGCCACAGAGTTTGTTGACCTGCAGCATTTGTTTTCACAGATGCTAAAATGCAACCACAGCCAAACGTGGCGTGTCTCGCATGTGTGGTGGCTGCCATTTGGCCACCGTGGGTGGCTACTTACCCCCCTACACAGAGATGAAGAACCATTACATCAATTCATCCCATGTGACAGATAAGGCAGTTCTTACTGCTCTAAATACTAAAGGAGTATGAATCTTAGGGAGAAACAACAGGAGTATAGACTCCTCTTGGAAAAGCTGAACAGAAAAGAAAGCTCAGGCTCAAGAGTTTTTATTTCACATAAGCAAATAATAAAGAAAAACCCCAATCTGCGTGCATGCACTATGGTAGGAGTGGGAAACAATATGGACCTAGAGGCATATCTGGCCACAACAATGCAGAGATTTTAAAACACACAGGCACACTAGCTCATGTGTTCACAGACCCAAGCTGGAGATCCTGCTGGCAGAAGAGACTGTCATGTGCAGAATTATTTCCTTTCAGTTTTGCATTACAACCTTGCAGGTCTTTAACGCTAGGATTTCAATAATGTTATCTAGTAAGGAAAAGAAAGTGCAAAGTTCAAACAGGCTCAAATATCACGGATGATTTATACTTTGCTTGCCAAGACTCGCTCTTGCAGCATGCTCCTCCAGAAGGCAGCAGCAGCCAGTTTTGTGCATCTGATTTGGAAGGGTTTAGAGGTGGGGACAAAGGAGTGTCTGTGTGTCTTTTTGGTGTGAAGGCTATTACCTGCCTGCTCAGGATGTTATCACTGGTGCCTTGGGAAGCATGCCTGGACTACAGAAGAGGCGTGAACTGCATTAATTCTGCCCAGCATCTGAGTATTCAGCACTCCCTAGTGCTAATATTTACTGTGCATAATTGTATCACAGCAGTGGACACTGGACATGCCAGCAGCTGTGCAGGGAATATTTGGAGATGCAGCTCTTAAGGGCAGGGAGGAGTTTTGAGACTGAAGGAGGGATATTTTGGAACAGATGGGTCAGTGCACAAATCATTTCACCATAAACTGCCATTAGATTTAAGAAATGGAAGTGAGTTCATCCACCTCATTACAGATTTTAAGCGCTCTCTAAAGATATATTTGATGTTGAAAGGATGTTAAATATTTATTTATAGGTGTGATGACTTCTTGTTTTGCCCCATTGTTTTTTGGTTTTTTTCTTTAAGAGAAGTGTGTTCTTTGAAGCATGACTCGTTGCAAGAGGTGGAGCTCGTGGAAACTCTAGTGGAGGAGTAACAGAAACCAGCATGAGCCTTGCTGGGGAATGCACGTGGTCTCAACATGGAGAGCAAACCACATGAGACAATGCCATTATTCTCTCCTGTCTCCATCAGCTCAGGCTGTGGGGTCTGCTCCTCCCTCAGAGGACTTTGGCCGAAATCCCAGACACGCAGTAGCTGCTGTGGGAGGTCTCTCACAGCACATCCTCATGCTGCTTTTGTAAGGACCAACCTGAGTTCCCATGAGAGCTGACTCTGTTGCCCCTCCAAATCCTCAGATGAGTAGCAAAATTTTTCCCCCTGTGAATTCCAACAAAAATACTTTGTTTGCAGCCATGCAGAGCAGACCATCACCTTCTTCCTGCAGATTTGAACTGGAAGATTTCTGACGCAGCACAGATCAGGGTCCAGGGTTCTGGTGGGGTCAAGAGCATCGCCAAGCTCAGTGCCAGCCCCTTGCAGCTGCTGTCCTGCCTGTCCCCAGTGCCTGCCTCATCCTGCTGTGTGCTCAGTGCCTGTCAGCCCAACACCAGCCAGGTGCCCAACACGATGCTCAGCCCAAGCTGTGCACAAGGGCTTTTTTCTCCCTCACTGTAGGCTGCATGGTAATCTAATAAGCAAACTGATGTTTTGAAGGCTACAGCGTCAGCAGAGGGAATGTAGTAGCAAGGAGGGGAAAGTGTCATGCCAGCGAGCAGCTTTCACTGCATGATGTGAGGCAGGGAAAGCTTCCAGAGGAAAAATGCCACTCCCAGCTAAAAATAAAGTCAGCTCAGGAAGCCTAAATCCAACAGCTTGTCTGCTGCTAACTGAAGCAGCACTAGCTGAGAGAGAAGATATTGATCAGCTTCTGCAAGAAGGTAACAGAACGCCGTCTGCATTTGAATATATTTCATATTTACTAGTTTGTGGTGGAGTACAAATTGTGAGGGCTTGGCTGTTTTGACAGCAGGATGAGATCATTTAATGCAAATAGTAGAGTTGAAAGCTCAAGATGACGCCTACCTGAAGGGAATGATTTCCTAATTGAGTGATAGAGGCTTTGGGTTTGGATACCCAAGTTCTGCTTCACAGATACCTGCAAGGGCTGGGTGCTGGTGCTTGACTCTCTCCTGAAACTGATGCAGGGTTTCCATCTACCCACCCTGCCTCCACTGCAGAGAAAACTAAGAGCTGCCTGCTTTGGTGTCTTGGAGGCTACATGGTGTCTTTCTTACAAAAATAACTTTGCTCTGAAGGCATTAAAACTTGCTTTCAGGGCACAACCATTATTGAAGTAGTGACAGCATCACCCTTTCAGGCTTCTCAGGGACAGTGACAATCTCACTCTTCATAAATGCCACTCAAGGGGAAACTTAAAAGGCAAAAACCTATGAGAGACGTTTATTATGCAAACAAGCAAAAAATAGCTAATGTACACATTGCATTGAAATGAATACATGACCAAAATCACTCTGGGGACCTGCCTGTCACTTAACAGCCACTCAAAGTTATGTCCTTAAAGTTTATGGAGCCATTAGCTGTTCCCAAGCACGTTCTGGCTCTCCACTCATTTGGGAGCTATATGAAATACCTGCAGTGCAAAGTCCTGTGTACACCTGTAGCCTTCATGGACTGCCTGTAATGACTCTCACAACAGTGAGGGGCCATCAGACTTCCACATATGGAGGACAAAGTGATAAAAAGGAGCACATCATATATGCAGCAAGGACAGATCTTCTCTTTATATTTAAGAGCTTATGTGGGATATTCTTTTTCTATTTTATCCCAGCAAAGCCCTTAATATAAAATCACTGTTCTGGTAGGAATTAGCACCACAAAATTCACCAGAAATGATGCATCTGTTTCCGTGCGCTCCCTCTGACAGCGCAGAGTGCTGTGAACAGGAGAGGCTCCTTTAAGAGAACAATTTGCAGCAAGATTATTGCTGAGGCTTTTTCAGAAACACAGACATTTCCTAGGGCAAAAGAGGTTCCTGGTACAAAAGGTGGAGGGAACCTTTTGTCATGATAATCTCAGTCATTTTCGCAATACACCAGCTTCCCCGGCAGCGTGGTGAGTACAAGCACATGAGACTCGACGCCTGCTGGAGTTGTAGCAATGGGGAGAGAAAAGCTTAACACTCATGGCACTGTTCCCCACATTCAAAGGCTCTCAGAGGAAACTGCCAGGAAAGCAAATATGGTTTTAAGCGGGGATGTCTCCAGAGACATAGGAATCTTTTTACTGGATGTTCTGAATACAGTTGTGAGTCTCAGAAATCCTGATAAGAAAGTTCCTGCTGAGATGTTCTGTTGAAGTTAAAATGTCTGTTCGGAGCCACGGGAAATCAGCAAATAAAATGTGCATTAGAGACTCACCATGCACATTTTCAAGTCTTTGGAGAATTATTTTATGTGCAGAAGAGGAAGAAGAATTTATGGAGATTTACAGAACTGGTAAACATATTTATTTTGATTATGAATATCATAACTATGTATGTTGTACATGAGTACTAATCCATGCATTAAGCTGTGAGGATTTGGCTGTGTTGTTCTTGGCTGTTTATGAAAAATAAGAAAATTGCTTCATTGATTTGTGACCTCATCCCCTTTACTCAGCCATGACCCCTTTACTCAGCTTCTGCATTCAGCTATGAATCACAAATTTCCAAAGCATCAGGACTTTCAGTTCCCAGGACATACCTTTAATCCACCTCTAATTTTAATGAACCAGAAACAGAACAAGGAACAGAAAAAAGCTGATTGAAAACCGGGTCAGCTTCTCCAGAGGTTCTCTGATGGCTGGGGACTAGGAAACCCAGCTAGAGCATAGCAGTATGCTGCTGACATGGTGCGTACAACTCATTTTATCACAGGAAACTCATTTTAGCACAGAAGCATCTTGTGTTTCAAATACCCAGTTTGGATGTGCCTTTAGCACAAGGCAGACAGTGACACTCTCAAAGCACTTGTATGCATAATATTTTTATCTACTGTCATCAAAAATGTAAAAATGGAAGAGGAAAAGGAAGAGATTTTGGGATTTCAGTTCGTGGAAAATCAGATTTATGCTCTGTTCATACAGGGAGAAAATGACACAACTTCCAGGGCTGTGGGTTGGGTAGACAAAACACAATGGATAGAATCATAGAATCATTAAGGCTGGAAGAGATCTCCAAGACCGTCTAGTCCAATCTTGCCCTACAGGGTAAGCCCAGGATCTGAGAGAAAGAACAAAACTGAGGTCAGAGCCACCAGGCTTCTGCCTGCAGTGGCAGAGGCGGGAAGACAAGAAAGGAGGCATTCACACCATGAAGTCCTGTGGTGAGGGCAATGTGGTGCTGCCTGCACCATCTGCCTTCCCTTCTTTCCTCCTCCATCCTGTCCTGATGCCACCCTGGGCAAACAACTCCCTCTGCAGCTGGGGCTGTTTCATTTCAGCACACAAACCTCTTCATAGCATAGCTGGGGAGTAGGGAAAGAAAGGGAAACCCAGTAACAAATCAAGGTCTAACAAGGGCATGACAGGAGAAATCACTGAGAGATGTCTCCAAAACACCAGTGCAAATACAGGCTGTGAGAGGCAGGGGTCCAAAAACACACCTTGCTTCATCAAACTGGTTTTTGAAGAAGAAAATGGACATTTGTGGGAGAAGGAATGCAAATTATGAAATAAAGGTGAAAGCAGAGAAAAATACTATGCATTTGTATATACTTTTTTTGTAGAGATTGGACAACAGAGGACTTTGCTGCAGTCCCTGAGGAGGCTGCCTTCCCTCTGAGCCACAGGGAATTCATATAAACAGAAAACAGTGAGCAGCTAGGTCATCACAAAGGTATAAAAACCAGCTCTGGCCTGGCCCTGATCTATATAACGACACATTTATATGGTCTAGATAAGACAGTCCAGAGGCAGTGACTTTGCTCTAATCTAACCACCTGATTAATATGTCTGCAGTTAGCAGGATGCAGGACTCAATAAAGGCAGTGAGTGGGAAGGAGATAAGCAAGGGTGCAGCAATGTGTTTGTTCAGGTGTTAGTATGACAAACATTTTACACCTGCAGTCTTTCCTTGCTTTTAATAAATTCCCCTCCCATTCCCTGAAGGTTCAGGTCTCTACTGCTGCCTCTTCAGAGGAGCAAATAAATGGCTTTTCAAGCATCAGAGCTAGGCAAAACAACTGGAGAGGCTCATTTATGTGCCCCATGGACACTCCATCACCAGGGAGCCAAGCAGCCTGAGACACATCTCACTGGGGCAAAAATAATACAAAAATGGGAATATTTGGGGTAAACTCTGGCTCATTTTATGAGCCAGTCTCTAGTTCAATCCACACCAGTAAAACCCCTCAGCACTGCAGAGCTGACATCTGGGAGAAAATGTGCTGCCTCCAGTCTCAGTGACTGATGGGAGCCCTGGGCAATAAGGATCCCTGGAAATCAGACTAGTAGCTTTTACACTTTTTTATATTTTGTTTTCAGGGGATTTCCTGAAATGGAAACATTATCTTATTAATCCTTCAGCCACAACAATCTTGGAGCAGATTTTTGGCTTATTAAAAATAATGTGGTATGTCAGGCAGTGACTAGCTAACGTAAAATAAACTCTATTTTAAAAACTAAGTTGATAAAAAATAAAACCTGGTTTTCTAGATTCTTTATGTACTTTAGAGTCACTTCGCATCATGATAATAGTATAGTAAGTGGTGTAAAATTTATTAGGCTTTTTATTATTTTCCCTTTGTATCAATGCAAAAGACTGCAGTTGGCAAGGAAAGAAAACTGTGAGACCCAATCCTGCTGTGGACCTCCTCTCTCCCCAAAGTCCACCTGAAACTTTTTAAGGTTTCAAGGCAGACTGGAGACCACTTGCTTCTCCATTCTGGGGAGAATAAAGAAGCAGGGAAAGGAGAGGCTTAACCCTGGTTCACTAAGGCTTCAGGAGATCCCAAAGACGAAGTGTCTCTCTGCCAGTGAGTACGCTTGGACAGCCTGTCAGAAGGGATCATGGATGACTTGTTATCAGGCTGCTCCCCATCACCATTCCTTTCTCCCTGACAGACAAACTGTGTGAGGCCTGGCAAATGTGTGGGACAGACTGACAGCCCCTTGGCAGACAGCAGCAGCAGCTTAGTGGCAGGGGAAAAGAAACACTCAACAAAAAATCTTCAGAAAGGACTAGAGGAAGACTAAATTTTCAATCTTAAAAGTGCAAGAAGATTTAGGTTCACACCATTTCTCTTCTCCCCATCGTCTTTGTCTTTTGAGTAAATTCAGTGAAATCCTGTCCCTTACTGGTTCTGACAGGAAGATTTCCACTGATTTCGGTGAGTATCTCCAATGTTCCCTTCTGCATATTCAGACTGTGTCTGCAGTACTTTTAGCACGCCAAAAACTGCGGGCCACAAAATTGGTGAGGGCAATCTGGTGTAAGATGCATACCCAGCTAAGGATCTGGCTTTGCTTTCTTAATTGCCTTTTGTGGCTTCACAAAAATTCTGGCAAAACTGACCACAAAAATGAAAAGGTGTGAAGAAACAATCTAAACTCCAACATCTGCTGCAGCTTTCAGCAAGATGTTAACAAAAAACTCATGGCAACATCTGATCTCTCCTTCCCTCCCCTCCCACCCAAGAGGCTGCCTTTGCTCTGTATCCCATGCAGGACAGTGACCAGGGTAATCCACCCTTCTTTTGGCAGTGGTGGCCCCATAGGAGCAGTGATCATTGCAAACTCTGGATATGTGCCTGCACACCTCTGCGTTGGTGCTGTGGATGTGAATGCTCTTCCTTAATTACAATTAGCTTCCATCCCTCCTGTGTTGCTGTTGGTGGGAATTCAGAAAGGAGTGACATGACCAGCAGATGATACAGGGGTGGTTTAGTGAACTGGGAATGAAAGCAGTGAAAGAAACATGAGGGGAGAAGAGAGTTTCTTCCATGAGAGAGACATCTTCACAGCAAAACAAGGGACATCTGGCCAAGTCGTGGTTACATCAGCAGAGATAGCAGCAGCACAGCATGAGCTTCCCACCAGCTGGAAAACGCAGCGTGTATCCCTGGTTCTGGGTCTCCCTCTGACAGCTCACTCTGCAGCCCCACAGCTACATCTGCCCTCCTATTGTTTTCCATGCTCAGGAGATCAGCCTCGCAGAGATATGCCTGTCCTCATGTCACTCACAGTTGCAGTCGTGCCCCTGGATCCATTCAAGATCTGCCCTTTCATACTGTATAATTTCTTCCAAAAAAAGCCACCCATGCTGCTGGGGGAAGGGTAAGCAAAATGAGCTTTTACTTTGGAGACAGATAGAAAACAGAACAGGATTCCCCACCGAGTGACAAAAATGCCCAGAGGCTCTGATCAGCAGAGATCAGTCATGGTGTGTCTGCACCGTGCCCAGTCCCTGGTGCAAGGCAGTCAGTGCTCCGGAGAGCTCAGCACCAGCTATTCCAGCCTGGATAAGGCAGTGTCTGCCAGGCATGCTCTAGGGGCTGCAGCTTCCGTAGTAGCTGGGAGTGGGGTCTGTGCTTCAGTAAGATACTGAAACCCTGGGAATATTCGAGGCTAGAAATTAAAACTGGGTTTACAAAAACACAGCACATTTCTTGCAGGGCATGCCATGGTTTTCCCGAGTGTCTTACCAGCCTGCAACCAAGCCATCATCTCTCTTCTTCCCAAACCTCCTGGAAAAATGATCACCCGGTTTCAGCAATCTCTTTCTTGGACACTGAGATGAGAATGGAAGAATTTTTGCAGATCAGGTATTAAGTTTTCCCCAGTGGATTTTCAGGACATTATACTCTGCAGTTCTGGCCCCCTTTTTGTCCAGCTTTGCAAGTGTGAGTGTGTCTTAGAGAGAGATGTGTTTGCATGTGTTCTGCAAACAGATAGCTTTAATTCACCTATTTCCATATCAGTCATGGCAGAGGCTGCAATTGCCAGGCACTCCCAACAGCTGCAGTGGATGTGAATGGCTTGCAGCAACACATCTGCAGGGGACCAGCTGGATATGGATACTGCCTCAGTGCCAGTACAGAGACACCTGCAGGTCCCCTCCGGGTGTCCCTGCACAGCAAAGCAAGGGCTGCATGTTAGGCAGAGGGCAAAGACAGAGCTGGAGGTGATGAGCACCTTCACAGAAAAAGAGATTCTGCTTTGGGGTCACTGGGGTGGGCAGCAGAGAGGTTCATCCACCTCCTGGCTGTGCTGCAGCCACATCTTTTCAGGGCCAAATCCTTCAATAGCCATTTAGGGTGTCTGAGATTATGCAAAGTCTGTTTTCATTAAAAAGCACAAATATCTGAACCAGGACCTGCCATCTCAAATCGGACACCACAGAGTGGCCCCAAAAAGCACAGCATCCCAGCAGAGGACATGACATGCTTGCTTTACAGCTACACACCTTTGCAGCACTCATCCACTGAAGTGAGGGTGAGGATCAGATCTCCATAATTGTGTTTTTATACAGTAAGAGGATATTCTTCAAGTGGTGCAATCAAATTCCAGCTCAAAAGAACATGTACAAAGGAAATAAGTAATCTTCCCAGTGTTTACATTCATTACACTGAGTAACTGCACTGGGCATTTCTCAGACCTAAGTTTTGAAGGGCAAACACAATTTGACTGGGTTTGTTCTACTGGAAGAAAGAAAAACAGTTTGGGCAAATTAAGAACAAACATTAAGCCTCAGCTGAGATCTAAAATTAGGTTTTAAAGTGAAAAAAGAACATAAAGATCCAAGCAATTATTTTGTCTCATTTATTGTTGATTGCCTCTGTCTTTCCAAACTTCAGGTTATTCTGGAAGCAGAAACATTAGGAAATATATGTTTTAAAAGCTTATTGAGTTTACTAAGAAGACCCAGTTCAACTGAAAATTGCAAGTCCTTGCAATAAAAGTCAGTCAAATCAGAATAAAAGTTGTCCCAATCTTTTTTTAAAACAAAAGATAGCCCACTTCTGCTGCAAAATTCAGATCTGGGGACAGATTTTGGATATTGTAAATGTGTTGGCTTTGCAGTGAAAATTCACTGTAGCTTATTACCAAAACAGAACGGTCATGAAGTTTTGACCTGGATCAGCAGGTTAAGTTCCTTTTCAAGGGCTACAAAGTCTTCGAGGGATCTTGGCAGCCTGGGATACCACGGGTCTGCATCTGGTTCTTTTGATTCTCTGCTGGTTTTGTCAAAAGCCATTTCCGCTTCGGCTTCTGCAGTGGGGCAGGAACATAGCCCATGCAGTTACTGGTAGCAAGAGCAGACCTGCCTTTAATAGATTCTCTCTGGGTGAGATGAAAGGAAGGGAACGCTCACCAGGTGATGCTATCATTCTCAGTCAGCTGCCAGAATCATATGGGCACATTGCACTGGACTTTCAGCTCCCAGCAGGGAGCACGGCTAGTTTTTCCCATGTATAATCTGTGACTCATATGCAATGAGTCACTCCTAACAAATAAAGTTCTTCAATGGCAGCAACACCACCCCGGTTACTCTCCTGAGCATAACAGCAAGATAGTGAAACCAGCCTAATTACCTCTTCCCCAACCGATGATCATTCAGTGGATCTGAAATGACTCACAGCCGGCCTTTGATCCTCACCAGCCCTGCGCTCACTGCCTTCCCGAGAGCTGCCGTGGCCGCACAAAGGGCTTGGCTGGCTTGCGAGACTCTTACCAGGCTGGCAGGGGCGGCTGGCAGGGCACAGGCTGTCCCATCCCGCGGCGATGCGCTGCTGTGCACAGCTGGATGTGGTGCTGTGCACAGCTGGATGTGGTGGGGATGCTTTGGTGCAAACTGAATGCATCTCCCCACCGTCAGAGTTCGCAGTGGACAGGCGGTGGGTGGGGTGGAGCTGCGGGAGGCAGGAGGAAGAGACAGGGCTGCTTCTTCCAGTCTGGCACGAACTCACCACTTCACCTTTGCGAGCTGCGACAACCATGGCAACGAGGACAGATACGCTGAAAACGAAATGGATTCAAGGTCCAGCATCAAAGGGGAGCAGTTTCTACCCATGCTGCTCTCAGAAGGCGAGGCACCACAGTAAATTTATGGTTAGCCTCCTGAAAACCCCCGGGCATTGCTCAGCCAGTCTGATCTAGACAACAAGGAAATCCCTGTCCTTGGGTTTTGGGATTTTTTGCTTTTACTGCTCTGTCTAATCTAGGGGAGGGTTTGGGGCAAACAGAACAAAGCCCTGGTGCCCCTGGGCTTTCTCCTCCTGTATGCCCTGCAAAATAGCAGCACTGGAGCCTAAGATCACACAGTTGCTGGATAGCATGACAAATATCCCCTCCCTTCATAATCTTTAATAACTCCACATGACTGTGATCTTTGTTTTTTCATGTCATTCATCAACCAGTAATGCGTAAAGACAAAGGCACTATTGCCCCTCACTTGCACTGACCCCAACATGTGTATCCCAAGCAAACTTCACAAAGGTCAGTGAGGAGAAGCAGGCCTGAACACAACAGAAATCTAGAGGAATAGGGAGGAAGGAAACCCTCATTTCCTACAGGATAGGTCCTTCCCTACAGCAGCGTTCCTCTGTGATTTAATGAAGGATGCTGTTTCTCAGCAAGTTATGAAGCTGGCTGTTCACTAGCCCAGAGCTGGGGAGCATTGGAGGAGGTCCTCATGCAGGCATTCCCATGCAGAATTTCAGGGCTGCATCCTGCTGTGCCTTCAGTGCTGAGAGGAGCGCAGCTCAAGGTTACCCTGCAGCCTTGCTGCAGAGGGGAATTTGGGACATGACTCAGGGATTCTGCATCAGCCAGTCCTCTCCCCCACTCTGCCCAAAGCAGCATCTTCAGTTTCAGGAGCCTCTGAGCAGAAGCCCAGTGAATCCAGGACTGAAATGGTGCAGCAAGGAAGACCTGGAAGATAGCAGGGAAGAGGAACACGTATTGCAGCTCATCTGCACAGCTCCCAGCCACCCCTGTAGAACAGGGCACCACACACACACAGAATAGGCTGGGGGAAGAGTAGGTCTTATCGTGATCAGGAGACACAGAAAAGAAAGATAACTGATAGTGTCTGTAGCTGTGTGCCATGTTTTCAGACAGGGCATTATTGTCTTTTGTATTCTGACTTTGAGACTCTCCCCTATTTTTTCTAAACGGCAGCATCACGATTAATTGCAAAGCACTGTGTGGGAGTACCAATTAGCACTTCCACTAAATGGTGCTAGGATATATTTAAAACCCTTTATAGGGTTATGCATATTTTTAACTCTTGGAAGAAACTTTGTTTCCAGGGAAGTACATTGCTGATGAGACCAGCTCTGTAAATAATGGCAAAACCAACTTTTTCAAGGTGGGAGTAATTTGATGCCCAGGGTGAGCAGGAAACACAGAGCTTCACAGCATATTTGCATTAGTGCCAACCTCCCCAGGTGCATGGAATGCAGCACTGTAGAGCAATATTTACTCTCTGAAAGCAGAAACATATGCTGCGGCAGAGGCATGACTTTTAAGGAACCGTTCAGTTGATATTTAATCCAGCTTCTACTGCAAAATCTGGACTATGTAGTTTGGACACTTAAGTTTTACACTTTCTAGCTGAAAGAAATATAGTTCCTTTTTAAAAGTTGAACTAACTCTCATCTGTCTCCCTGAGTTTGGAAGAGGCTGCAAAGAAAGCCATGAGACAAATGTTGTGAGGTGCCCCAACTACATTGCAAGTATGACAACATTTGTGTTCCTCTCAAAGTCCTGACTCCACAGATCTTTACAGAATAAGCTCAGCTGCCTATGGAGAAAATTATGGTTTTTCCTCTCAGTTTCAGAGAAAGGTTTAAAAGTGCTGGCACAAAAAGCTCAAGAACTAGAAAGCAAATGAAAACATGATTAATCACCTTGGTTTTGAAGGCATATAGTAGGTAGACCCCTGAGTGTTAATCCTTGAAGCTGGGTTTGACCCTATGTTCCAACACTCTTGCAGAAGGAAGTGCTTATCACTTCAGGAGAGCTGGACCACTCACACTGCCCAGCCTGATGCTGCTTCCTCATCCCTGCAGTGAGAAGAGCCCAGCTGCTGGCACCTCCTGCCTCCCTGCAGCAGCTTTGTCACAGCACTTCAGCACAGGCTGCACGTGAGGAAAAAAGCACCATGTGATTTTCAGCTGTGGCAAGTGAAATCAAAAGTGCAGGGAAAGATCATAAAGAGAGACTGAGACAGGGATGAGAGAGGACAAGCCACACAATATTATTAACACAACTGGCTTATTCAAAGGATGTATTTGATTTGTGGTTTTTTTCCCCTAATGAGAAATTGACTGCCACCGGATTTTTAATTTTGTGCATCAGCACCCTCGTTATCATCCAGAAGAGGAGACCTTTATAACAGGGTCTTGCCACACATCCAAGGCAACAACACACAAGGACTGGTGTGAGGAATGTTTCTCCTGGGTGCCATGCAAGGCATCCTGATGAGATGAGGGAGACAGAGGCTTCACTCCTTTCACTGGAGATCTGTTACCCCTGCTGTGCTACTGCTCTGCCATGTGGGTTTGTTGCCCCTCCTTGCCCTCAGCTCAGCTCAGCATTGCTGCTTGAATTCAGTGGGGTGGGGCAATGGAGAGTAATAACCAAAGACTCACAAAATAAGGAGGGGACCAGCAGGCAAATCTACCCATATCAGTCCAGAGGTGCATCCTGGTAACCTTTTGGGCAGCATGCTGAGAGCATCAGCACTCTGGTAGGCTGCAATCACCTTAACCTGTCAAAGGTTAGCTCATATTGCTAACAGGTTGCAGCCCTCCTTGAGTTCTGACTCACAGTGACTACACTGCCAGTGATGGCACCTGAGCACTGCTAAACCTAGACTGGACCTAGTTTACTGGATCTGGTCCTGCTTTGGGATAGTGGTGGTCTCCTGTCTGCAGAGTGAACTGAGGGAAAAAGCCCCACGGTCTCAAAGAAGGACATGAAAACCTCTCAGAGGCTTAGAAAACAGTATTTGCACTGGTTGAACTACAATGACCTTTGGGCTACATCAAAAGTTGTGAAGGATGAAGGTTCAAAGCCGTGTCAGAAGGAATAGATTGGAAAGAGGGCAAATGGAAAATAGGAAGTGGGCAGGCAAAAAAAAAAAAGAGAGGGAGAGGGTGAGGGAGGATCATGCCACTAACAGGAAAATGTAACTGGATCTGGAAAGCATCATCAGTGTACAACCACAATATCAATCATTCCCATTTACTTTAACATTTTTTTATTGCTCCAGCACATTTGCTGTCCTGTTCCAAAACTTAGTAGTTCCTGTAAAAAAAAAAAAAAAACCAAAAAAACACGGATAGGCAGACTGCCAGGGTTTTTTTAACTAGAAAATTTGGATTTTGGTCTAGACTGCCTGGAGACAAGCATTTCAGAAAGCACTCCTTTTTCCTCCCTGATCCTTCCCTAACCCCAGTTCTTCCTACTTGATGGGCTCTGCATTGTGGCACCTGCCAGAAAGATGGTAATACAGGTTAGGTTTGATCTTTTACATTTCTGCTCAATCAACCCTTTGGTTCTTGGAGTGAAACAAAAGTAAAGAGAAAAATTAACATGAAGATCCTTGCAACCTGAAGTGTTATCTCAGGAGCCACAGGAAGATCAGCTCTGACTTTCTCTGACTGTTGCCCTCAGCCCAGGCTTTGCCTGGAGTGCAGAGCCTGGGCATGCAACAGCACTACAGCACACACAGCTCTCCAGCAGCCAGACAGGCTGTCCTGTGCTCTCCCTTCCCCCAAACCCTCCTTTCCGAAGAAATTTAATATAATAAATTTCTGCTCTGCCTGAGCAAAGATCAACCTCGGGATTCACACCATTAAATGGTAAAGTGTAGGAAATTAAACTTTGTTCCCTGGGAGCTTGTTCTGCCCTGTCGCTCTGCTGTTCCCAAAAGGGTAAGTTCAAAAGTAGAAAAAAAAGCACAATGAGCTCAGCTGCATTTCTCTGGTCAAGATGCTGACCCAAAGTACCCAGGGAGACTTGTCTGCCCAGGTCAGTCTGCCTGACCCAGAGCATCCAGAGCACTCCCATCTCAGTACTGCTCCCAGCATTCCTAAAGGAGGGAACTGATGGAGGAGGACTGGGAAAACTGGTGTCACAGACCAGGCTTCCTCATCCATTCTTCATCCCAGTCCCCAGAAGGGAGTTTTCCTTTCTCCAGGAGCATCTGGCTTTGCAGGTCACATTAAGACACTCAGGCAGAGAGAGCAGAGAGGGGATGCCCTTGCTGCCCCAGGGGGTCTCTAGGCGTGCAGCAGGCTGAGATTAACCCAAATGACCCCGTGTTCCCAGGAGATGTGAGTCAGAGTGAGTCAGCTCCCATGAGACCGCCCTTTCCTCTCTCAGCTGCATAAGAAACACTGTATTATTGATGGCAAGCCTAATGAGGACGTGGGAACAGCGATGGAAAACAATCCTACTCCTTGGTGAGGCACACGCAGCCTTCAGTGCTCAGAAATAGTGATCTTCCTCTCTGTCCCTGCACATGGTGCGTGTCCCAAGGAGATTTCTGAGCAGGGGTGCTCTTCCTGAAAGCTCCCCCTCCAAGAAAAGATGCTTCTTTCCTGTGCAAGACGACCAGATTTCCCCTTTTCCATCAGCAAGCCAACAGGGCCCTCCAGGACAGGATCTGCCACCTTTGGAGACCCACCATCATCCTTTTTCCAGCCTGCAACAAGGCTGTGCTTCCTCCCAGAGAAAGAGGGAAAAATCACAGAGGCCAAGCTCCAAAGAAACACACCATTGATTCTGCTGCAGTTCATGGGAAGTGATGAACCCACAGGAATGGATTGGGCTGTTAAGGAGCACAGCAGGCTTGATCTTAGATCCACATGCACCACAGATATTTCTGGGGAAGAGGGGAGGAGGGCAAGCCTGGTCTGTGTTTTTTAAGGTTCTATTTCTGCCTGGTTTAGCAAAAATTAGTCTATTTGTGTTGATGGCAATCAAACTGCCCCGGTTTAGCCTCTTTCACTTGGAAGCAAAATGCAGCTTGCTCAGTGTCTATGAGATTGCAGAGTAAATTTGTGTGAAAAGATAGAGAAACTGCTGTTAATGACCCTGCTGGGGTTTTCCAGCCCGGCCAGCAGATTTTCCTTGTGGTGGCTGCCGTTGTGAACTGGAGAGTCTTTTTCTTCGGAAAGGTGGTAGTTTAAATTGGAGTTAGACATATAGGACCTGCCAAGTTCAACATGCCTCTGAGACAAACACAGCTCTGTCTGTGAAAGGCACCCGACTGCTGAGGCTGTGCAAAGGCCAGCTCAGCTATGGAAAACATCAGGGAGAGGACTTGGCTGCCTCAAAATGCAACCATTTCTTGTAATATAGACATAAACTTTTCAAGGAAGGGTTGCTGGAAGGGCAGAGAAAAATGTGAAATACAGGCCCAGCTATTTTTATTATTATTATTATTATTATTATTATTATTAGTGCAAGAGTTCATTCACAGTTCTCCTAAGCTGCACACAGGCATTACTCTGTGTGCTGGCTGTCCCTGTGCCAGGACTGCTCAGACCTTTCCAGCAGTCACACCACATGTCCTAGACTTGGACCCAGCTCACTGTGTCCTTGTCCCCACCAAGCTGCATCCCCAGAAAGAATGGGTAGAGAAAAACTGGGACCCATATGCTCTCCAGGATCTCTGAACTGCCTCTCCTGGCTGCTACTGGGGAAAAATTGAAGCTTCCTGGGTAACATCTTGGTACAGGAGTTCAGAGGGTATCCTTCAAAAGCTGGTTTGAGCAGCATCAATTCCTACCTTGAAATTTCAGGGAAAGAGGTAGAGCACCCCAAGCTCCCCCATCCAGAACCAGCATCCTGGTGGAGAGCATCAGAAGATACAGGACCTGCAGCAGTGCATGGAGAAGAGCAGCTTGCTCCCCCATTCCTATTCCTGTTTCTCTGGTGGGAATGACCATGGTTTGCCCTCTTCACCTTTAGAGCTTGCAGTAGCCCATGCTGAAGCGCCAAGCTCCCATTCTCCACACAAAGCTAGGATCTGTGTTTAAAGTAACCTTACCAGTCACCTGGACATTTACAGCTCTGTTCTGCCAGCCTCATTATCTGTCCCAATTAGCTAGCAATTCCTACCAGGAAGGTTTCTGTAAGCAAAAGAGAGCCTTTCCTCTCCAGGCAGAAAACTTTTAAAATAGGTCCTACACAGCCCACAATGTGGGGATCCCCAAAATGTGATGCCAGAAGAAAGAGCAGAAACCATGGGTGATGACCTACCTGCCTTTTTGTGAGTCCTTTACATTTTAGTCCTCCAGAAACAGCAGCACAAGGGCCTGATTAACCAAAATTAATATAAAAGCTCCTTGTGCTGCAGTAAAAGATGAAGCTGAAAGGAGGACTTTTCCAGACTGGTGCATGAATTAGCCCTATAGCCTGGAGAGCAGGATGGAGTGAAAAGGGATGTGCTGCCAATGCTAAATCTGTTGCAAGGAGCAGTTTTAGGAACACAGTGGCTGCTCTGACCCCTTATTCTCACTCCCAGGACTGTGTTAACAAGGTCAGCCCTAAATCCTTCAACATTCTCTGCGTGAGCAGATCACCACTCCCAGGCAAAATCCACTTGATCTCAGTGGCCCTCCCGGGGCTGGTCAGGGGACAGGTCATGGTCAGAAGAGACAGAGAGGCTGGGAAGGGAAAGGATGGGGAAATAGGTGTGGAAACATTTGGGCAAAGTGCAGCTAAGGCCATGCCAATTCAGGCATAAAGGTACCAGCTACAGGGATTTAATGAAATGCAAAAGTGATGCAGTTGAACTTCTGGGCAAGGGCTTTTGGACAAAATGGCCTGACTTTTGAAAAGTCTGACTCAAAGAAACTGAGACTTCCCTTGGAAATGCATCCATGTCTAGAAAAGTTTCCTTAGGTCCTTGCCTGGACCTGGTCTTGACTGACTTGTCTTTCTTGTTCTCCTCTGCATTGTTTTGCCAGGAAAAACATCAGAGCAGCTTCACAGTTTGAACATTGCTATGCCCAGCTCCAAGCAGAAATATGGTACATCTGTGTCTTGCATCCATGTGTTCAATACTTTTTCTCCATTACTTGCCTCTTTCTTTTTCTTTCCCTGCCATCCAGCACCCAGGAAATCTGTCTGACTTTCCTTATTTTCTCTGTCGCTACAATTCATTCTCAGTCCAGTAGATCCAGCTGAATTATTCACTAAATTCATTATCATTAATCCAGCCTACTTGCTGAGCCAGCCCTGATGGGTGAATATATTTTTCATTCCTAAGTATTTGCCAAAATAACCTGGGCGAGCCATTTAGCCTGGGGCCATTCATAGTAGCTATTTGTGTTCCTTTCCATTAAAACTCACCTCTTCCATAATGGCCAATACAAGCCCTGTGCAGTGTCCAAACCCCACTCGGGTGCTGTTTTGAGCACCTTGATGCTGGGCACAACCTCCGAAACTATTTCTGCCTTAGCAGCCTTTCCGTGCTGCCAGAATGGCACAATGCAACTTGGCAGAGTGCAGCACTGGAGGCCAGGCTGTAACTCCCCAAATTAATGCCTTTCCCTTCAGTAAATATTACTTTTTTTTTTATTCTCCCCTGTCATAACTTTTCCTGGCTATGCACACCAGAGTTACATGGATTTTCTGTTTGCTTCTTCAAAAGTGCACATGTATATGGGTGGAGAAATTGTACAAAATGCCAAAGATTATATTTTTCCAAGTGTTGTAGTAGTTCTATGGTTACGGTCACAGAGAGCAAAGGAAATGCAAACGTTCAGCAAAGTGGCCACAGGAGCTGGAACTGAGCCTCTGTGCATTAGAGTGGTGTGTATTTAACACAGGCAGCTATAGGCTCAGGGATCTCTTTCAAAATATAACCCAACCACAGTGTTGAAGCCTAATCTGTTGGGAGAGTCATTCTGGGGATGGCTGCTTGAAAACTACACATTGTTCTGTTTGCTTATTTCCATTTCTGAAACCCTGGTAAGAATGTGCAACATCCTCAGATGCACAGAACCTTTTAGTCACTGTGTAGATCGTTGCTATTTACTAACAATGCAATATGTGTTTAACATAAATTAAGCTGTTAGCTATGCATGCATTCACCCCCTGTTATATATGGGTTAATGCAGAGAAAAAAACTCTATTAATGCTATATTTGATGTAAATCCTGAAAAGTTAAAAAGCTCTCAAATACTCAGTCAAGTTTTTATCAACAATATTGACATTTAACTCAGAAGGTTGCAAAACTGAGCCAAGCCCAGACCCAGCAAACATAAATGAAATTCAACTTTTGAGATGTGTGGTGTTCAAAAGGAGCCCTGGATTAACCAGACAGCACTAACTTCATTCCTTCAGACTCCATAGTCATGGGGTTGTTGTTGCATGTAGTATGACAGAAGAGACAAACTGCTTGAAATGTCTTTCAAATTTAAGCCCAAGAAGACAAAGCTGATTACACCAGATACACACTTGGCCAATAAACTGCTGAAAAGCAGATAATCAGTTATTTTCTTTGCTTGCAAGTCAGAGGATCCAGCCTTGGACAGAGTCATGGTCAGCAGTAAAGCCATACCTCCCCTGCATGAACAGTGGCATCTCCCCTGGCATCTTTTCCCATTTTCCGCCTGCCACAGTCATCCTTGGATCATGCAGCCTATCTCTGACCATCTTCTTCTACCTTCCTTTGATTTAAAAATTATCATCAGCCTCCTGTGCAGCAGTGGTGGTGAGATGCAGACAGGCAGGTGCTCTGGAGCTATCAACCTACTTGAAGTTTACACTGATTTATTTTCTATCCATACTTTGACAGTATACCTTTGCCTGGCCAGAGAGGACTCTGCTTTCCCTGTGCCTCTGTCAGCGCTATAAAGCAAACAATAAAACTATTGTGTGTCAAGACATCAGATTTCAGGTGTTCTGCCTGTAAATTTTTTAGCCTCTAGTAATGAGTTTTTGCAAACAGGTGATAAAATGTGTTTGCACCCTCCATTTTAGGTAAGAACGATGCATGATAAGCACACTTGAGAAGAAAAAAGGTATTGTTTCACAGCTTGATATATTCATCGTTTTACACCAACACGCTGCATTAAATGAGTAGCCATCAATCAGCTAGGAGATGCTTTAGCTGTGTGAAGAGTGCCATGTTTTAGAGAACTGAAGGATGTGCAGCAGAGCCCTTCATCATGAGGACAGGGACACTGCTCTGGGAAATGGTTGTTTCCAAAGATAAAGCCCCATGGATCAAAATTCAACCCGAGAAAAAACAGTAAAATTATACTGATGCTATGAAATGGCCCTGGACCAGCTCCCAGAAACACCATTATCAAAGGCATTGCACAAAACCTCTACTTGCTGCACTGCATGGTGGTTCCTCACCTTCCTCTCCCTCTACCTCCACATGGACAGGAACCCAGCTGACACAAGCAGTGATTCTGTCCAGGTTGAAAGACAAATTTGCATCATGTGGCGACTCATAACCAAAGGGAGAACTCTACAACAAGGCCTATTTTTTTGATAAATGAGCCAGTCTTGAAATTTATAGTAGCTAAAATTTGATGGCTAGGACTCATATTTGCATGAAAATTGTACCAGCTTCATGCACCTGATCTCCAGGCAATTTTTCTTAAAACTTGGATGTTAATGGAAGCTAGGAATATATCTATGAGGAGCATAAAACTCTTTCTTGCCTTGGTTCTGTAGCAGAGACTACTCCAGGAACAAACTGAACACACCAGGGCAGTGGGAGGTATGGCGTAAACACTGTCGTCTTTCCCCAGTCTTTCTTGTAATCAGATCCCAGGGATCATACCACACAGGGGTTTGGGTTGGAATGCACCTTTAAAGGCCATCTAGTCCAACCCCCCCACAATGAACAAGAACATCTTCAACTATACCAGGCTGCTCAGAGCCCTGTTCCACCTGACCTTGCATGTTTCCAGGGAAAGGGCATCCACCACTTCTCTGGGCAATCTCTGCCACTGTTTCACCACCCTCATTGTAATAAACCTTTTCCTTTTATCTAGTCTGAATCTACCTTCCTTTAGATTTAAACCATTACCCCTTCTTCTATTGCTCTTGGCACAACTGAAATAGTTTATCCCCATCTTTCTCATAGGAAAATACCTCTTCAGGTACTGGAAGGCTGCTATAAAGTTTTCCCAGGTCTTTCTCTTGCCCAGACTGAACAATCCCAACTCTCTCAGACTGTCCTCACAGGAGATGTGTCTCTCTTCCAGATTTGCTCCAACAGGTCCATGTCTTTCCTGCCCTGAGGAGTCCAGAACTCCTGACACCCTGATTACACTATGCTGAGGAGGTATTGCTAGAAGAAAACAAAAAAATGAATACGACATGGCCTTCTCTAGGCATGGCTCTGATGTAAATCTGAATCAATAATAGCTTGTGGAGCCTGATAGACTGAATCTAGAAACACAAAGCAAAGTAGTCAGCTTTGAAAGGACACAGGGCAAGCAGAGAAGACTGGCAACGACACAGATTTCCTGCTGCTGTTGTGCATCAACTCCTACTTAAAACATACAGTTTTGGAGTAAGAGATCCCAGGAATACACGGGAATCATGCAACCACAGCCCCAGGCTCCCTGCACCAGTTCTGCCCCCAACCACTGCAGTGTGATGAACCCCCTCACTCCCTGCCCCACGTCCATGGATGCTTCCAGATACACACAGTGGGGCTGGAGACGAGGAGAGCCATGGGAAGGGGCCAGCATCTTCTGGGAGGAACAGATGGTCTCAGCCCTGCCATGGCAGCTGCAGTTGCACCTGTTTAGAAATTGCTGCAAAGTGCCAATTTTCATTATGCGAAGCACTGAAAACTTGTCTGTTGGAAACCACATTTCATCAAAACCTACACAAACTTGATCTTGAATGGCAACCTGGTGATTAAATGAAACTCAATTAGCATGGGTCTATTTTTGAATCGCATTTTAACCATCTTCTCATTTTGACACCTGAGCAATTTTCATGCAGACCCTCTCCCTGCTGCAAACACATGGGAAGCTGAGCCCAGCAGACTAACACAGGGAAAAGTTACTGGATTTAAAGAAGACAGAGGATTTGTGCCTGTCCCTCTCTCTCTGCAGAAATCCTTCCTGGGGACCAGAGTCCAGCTTTGTTTGAGGGTAGGGTCAGATGACTGCACTGTCAGAAATTGCCAGGCTTTCCACTGAGATACAGTATCAGTGCACACTGGTCACCTTGGAAAAAGAATTACTTGAAAGAGGTTATTCTCACAGGAACAAAACTCACCTTGCTGCCTGTTCTCTCTGCTCACTTCCAGGCAGTGATCTGCAACCAACTGCAAGAACAGGAGGGGCCAGTGAAGGAAGGGAATTGAATGCTTAAACACTTGGCTGCATATTATGAAATATTTTACATGTAAAATAGGTTAAAGAATATCATGAGGAGGAGAGAATATGAAACAGCAGGTTCATGATTACTGGTATTGGTCTAATATGCATTCCTGATAAAGTCAAAACACACAGGAAAACAGCATCTTAAGGAAAAATAAAAGCTCAGATCAGATTCTTGGGTATCCAAGACTTCTAAGCCTTGTAAAGAATTATGATCAGCCTGAATGACAGCATTCAAAGCACCAGGAGAGCTCAGTGAAGCAAATCACACTGAACTAAAATTAGCAGCATCTAAAATTCAGCCGTCTACTTGGCATCCACACACAATGCTTCCCTGGCCCCAGACCCATCACATCACTCAGCCTTCCCAGCACCATCAGCCCCTTGCTTTCAAAAGTGCTGCTGAGTGAATTGCTGCTGTTCACATGCAGCCTGCACCTGTCTGGAGGCAGCAAGCCTGGTTGCTAGACACCGGTTGTTTTTTTCCCCCCAATATTTCCTCCAATGTTTATTTGCTGATTGTTTTCCAGGCAGCTTGGAATTCAAGCTTGTAATTCAAGATGTAAAAGTGAGGGCTGTCTGTCAGTGAAAGGATGGAAAAAAATGGGTATAATAGGATGAGATCATATGTCTAGAAACAAGCTGGCTCAAAATGGACATGAACCATATCCTGAGAAGAGCAAGGAGGGGTTTACTGTGGTTCATAGGCTATGGAGCAGTAAGACAAGAGTCAAGGTCTGCTTCTAGGGGGACTTAGCAGACGGAATGAGTGTGGAAATAAAGGTTTCTTGCTCTGCCCTAGGTCCTGTGTATTGGTTGCATCTGTGCACAGAGTACACCTGGACTCACCTTAAACATCTTTTCAGCTCCAGGCTCACTATTTCCATTTGATGCCTGCAGTCCCACATGCACACAGGTCAAGCTCTGAGCCTTGCTTAAGCACTCACTGCCCTTGCCCAGATCCACATTGCTCCTAGGATCTGCAGGAACTGCTGTGATTGTGCTACAGACTCATTTGCCTGCAGTAATCCCAAAGCCAGCTTTTGGAAGTTGGAAACTTTGAGCCCAATCTATGGTTTAGCTAAGAGTCAGCAGTGTAGATGGAAAGTATTCAGGTGAAGGAATCCAGTGCTTGTCACCTCACAGAGCCCAAGAGTGCTTAGTTGTGAGGACTAAGTCCTCCAAGGGACCATGAAAAGCATGACACAGAGCTTTAGGACAGAGTGGCAATCTAGCTTCCTGGGCATCATTCATTTCCATCTATACAAAACCCCTCAGAAATGGATGGACTCTGTGATCTTGGAGGTCTGTCCTACATAAATCATTCTATAAGTCTATGATTCTAGGAAATACTGGGAAATGCTGAATGTGTTTGGGGTGTTTTTTCTGAAGAAGCAGTAAGGTGGGGAAATTCTCCCACAGCTCATATCACAAAATCTTCATATGCACAACTAAATACCAAGAGAGTTTCAGGAGTGATAAAAGCCCCATGTCCATGATTACATTGATTTAAATAATGGACATGTAGAAGACTCCCTATCTACCTTTTGCAGGGGCTTTTCACTTGTTTCCATGAGCATTTCACATCAGATACAACACTGGACTGGAGAGGACACTGGACTTCCCTAATATAATTTCCATGATACTATTTTTTCTGACAGCCTTGATCTGATGACTTACAGTGGAGTTTGTTCTCCCCCATATCCCTTTTCTGCACAGATACATGCTATCTGCATCCTTGTGACAAGGCATTTTCACAAGCTTTCCTGGGTACAGCCTTTAAAAGAAGAACTACAGTCAAAAGGATGTGAATGGAGCCTGCTGCAGACCACCTGGATGGAAAAAGACACAATTCACAGACAAGGAGCAGTGGAAACTGTGAGATGAGAGAGAGTGAGAAGAGGAGGAGGTCTGATGCTGGTCTGGCTTGGCACAACAGCCACCCATGTGCTTTGTTTACTTCATCTCTATGTGTCCCCAGGCTCCATTTTTGGCTCTGCAAACACCTTTTCATGATACTGTTTACCACTGAATGAAAAGGAATTTGTCTAGCTCCTAAGCTCCCCCTGAACATCTTCTGCATTCTCCTGCACCAGGCCCACAGACCTATTTTATGCATCCTCCCATCTCCTTGAGGTGGTTCACAGATCATCACCAGTGCTGACCTTTCCTGCTCAGCTTACCCCAGCTGGAGACAGGCAGTGGCATCCAGGCCCTTTTTAGTCAGCAGGTTTCCATTTCTACCCTGATACTCAGTCATGCCAAGCCAGCACTGACTTCCAAGAAGACTTCCTGCCCTGATAGCTGTCTTACTTCGCCATTCCAAGGAACAGGAAACATGGACACATCATTGGGACCACCAAATTAGAAATCTTCTATAGCGTGCAAGTGGCTAGTAGGATCCCCAGGTGCTGATAAACCTGCCGAGGTGAAGTGGGGGAGGAGAGCACTTGCTCAGAGCACTCAAACACTGGTTTAGAAAGAGGCATAAAAAGCAGTCTGAGGAATGATCATGCAGGCTGTTACTCCTGTGTTTTGCCTGACTAACATTTTGCATTATAAACAAATGCTGAAGGTTTCCTGAAATGCTTGGAGATGACTATTATTTGCAGCAGATCTCAAGTGCAGCAGGTAAGAGCCCTCAGGCTAAAGCCATGTCTTTTCCTAGACTTGTGAGCTACTATCCCAATTTGGCAGTAGATAAAGCACTAAAAATGAATAACTTTTGCTCCTTTCCTTACTTGTCTCTCCCTCATCACTTGAGTTTGCAACAGAATCCTTCTAGCACTGATCCAAAACACCCCACAGCAAAGCAGTGCCCTCTTCTAGAGATGCTGGGACCCCACACTGCTTGAACAGCAGTGCCACATACTGCACTGGGGATGCTGGGGACTGAGGGAAGAGGAAAGCAAGAGGGAGGGAAACAAAAGAAAAGGACAGAAGCTGACAAACAAAGGCTTTGTCATGGCAGCTATTCTTGGGCCTGGCTTGAGGGATGCTGTTTGCCATTGGGAAACTGCACACAAAAAAACTTCCCCTGCAGGAATGTCAAGAAGGTTATGAACACTTGGGACTTGAGAAACATCAGCTTTTCCAGAACACTTTTTCTTCCACAGACACGTGTGCAGTGCAATGCTGTATTTTTCCATAGGACCCCTGCCTGATCTTTAGCCCAAGATGGAGGCAAATGGGAGCAGAACCTAGATGTGAACAGACACTTGCAGCATTTCCTAACTTCTGATCAGTGGATTTCATAACTGCAGGAGCCCTCTTCTGCAGTTTGTACGTGTCAGGATGTTGATTCACACACACACAAGGTAGATTTTCAGCCACCACAGTGTGCAGAGCACTGCTGGGAGCAGGGAAGCCACATAGGTTGTGCAAGCCAGACAGCAAACCACAGAGCAGAGAGATAAGACATCTGCTAGGCAGAACAGCACAACACCCATCATCTGAGTCACAGAGGTAGAGTACCCAGGCAACTATATCAGTAGTTTTGCTCTGGTGAGGTTTTTGGGAGGTTTGGGAACAGGCAGCACAGTTACACTGGACACAAGAATGCAGCACCAGTTACTTCTGCCATCTTCCTAAACCTTTCCAAACGGTTTGGGCGAGTTATCTCTCCACCAACCAGTAGACACGTTCTCTCAATGCACTGAGTTAGAAGGCAATGAAGAAATGAGCTTCTCCCCCTGCTCTGCATGCCTAAAGAGAGGGTAACATTGGCCAGAAACATGTTACCTGACAAGACTAGGCACTCATTATGCATCAGCCTCTGGCAGACTGCAGCCTCCCAGATCTATTTGAAGCTACAGGTATTTGTCCTGCTTTTAGGGAAGGACTGCTAACAGTTTTTTACAAATGTCCTCTCCAGTAGCAACAGGCCACCCAAGTCCCCTGACAGTGTTAGCTTCCTGCCTGGATGGGCACAAATTTACTAATCAGGAAAAGGTTTTGCAAAAGGCCCTTTGGTGGCTTTCACTGCCTAGGAACAGGAGGCAGACAAACCATCACTACAAGTTTTGCATAGACCATTTTCAGATTTTCCTCTCTGGGCCACACAGACCTTTGCCTGAGGCATTGCTATTAAAAAAAAAAAAAAAAGAAATAGAAAAAAAAAGCACCAAACTTAATCTGCTTAACAGATTTGTTGGCAAGATATGGATCTTACAGTTAATTCTGTCTGAGTACTTGTTAGACGCACTTATGAACATGCATGTTTTTATTTACAAAAGACTGGCACACCCATGTCTGGCTCACTTCATATCCTTTGTTCCAGAGACCTGGCAGGGCTTCCTGAAAACAGGATCCCATGTTAAAACCCATTATTTCATTTGCAAATAATGAGGTTTAGTTTTGCTTTCGATAGATATTCAGAGGAGTAGATCTTGACTGTTTTGAGTCTTCGCAGCTCATGAACGCAAGAGAGGTGTCAACACAGATAAGACAAGCATGCTTTTAAGTCAGAGCAAATATTCACAGAAAATGTACTGCATTCTTCCTGCCTGGTAACCCCAGAGTGCACTGGGCTGCTCTGTTTACTCTGGAAAGGAGTGACTTCCCTCTGTGCAAGAGTTAGACAGAGGCTCATAGAACTGACCAAGTTATTTGTTACAAGTAGTTTTCAAGATTTCGTCCTTCAGCATTGATAGTTTGTTTGCAAGCAAGGTTCTTTTTTACACAAACTCCTTCTCTATTCATAGCTATTTGGCAAGTATTCCAGGCAAAGAAATTTCCGCCTCCCAATTGTTTGCATGCTGTGTCCACTTGCTATGATTAGCTCTGTGGCGAGTGGTGAACTCCAAGTTCCTGCATGAGAAGGAAGAGTTAATTCCCCCTGGTGCAGGCAGAAGGAGGCAGCCCAGCCTCGATCAGCAATGCCCTGGTAGGAAGCTCACCATGCCTGGACAAAAGTGCTTATCCACCACCTCCTCCACTGTAAGACTACAAGGTCTGCTGTAGACACCCAGGAACAGCTGGTGGTGTTGTGATAGATACTTATGATATTTTTGGCAGGTGAATAATTTATTTGCTGGAAATTTGAAATAAAATGAAAACTGCTCTTTGAGGGTGGCCAAAGCTATTTGTAAATTCAGGCAACTCCACTCTTCATGGAGTATTTGAACATTTAGCAAGCCAAGCAGACTGAGAGCAAACTGTTCCAGTTGCTGCTGAGTGAGATGAAAAGGTTACCACTCCCAAGCACAATTCATTGTCCCAGCCTTTCCTCACCCCAAGGGAAGTTATCACACTGACCTTTTTTATCCAATTTAAACAGATTGTTTGATTACTTCCAAACTCAAACCTGTAAACCCACCAGCTTAATATTTTTTTAAAAAACCAAACAAAGAAAAAAAATTACAAAACAAACAAACAAAAAAACCCCTTAGAACATACTACTATTATAAAGACTTTTTAAAAATTGCTGGATCTTTAATCACTGCACAATTCAAAGTCACACAGATACTGTAAAGTTACACAGCAGTAACAACTGATGATAAGGATGTGGGTTAAAAAGTTATGACAGGAGAGGAGAGGAGAGGAGAGGAGAGGAGAGGAGAGGAGAGGAGAGGAGAGGAGAGGAGAGGAGAGGAGAGGAGAGGAGAGGAGAGGAGAAAAAATTTGGACAAACAGCTGAAATAAGTCAGCAATGTGAACAGCTGGAACAGAGATTTAAGAAGAGAGCAGGCAAGTCAGTGGAAGAGAAATACCTTGGGTGTTACTAATACACAGAAAGCACTTTTGATTGAGGAAATCCCTGAAGATAGTTGAAGGCCAGGAGCACTCTCAGGAAATTCATGCTTGACATGCTCAAAGGCTTCCTCAGGCACCCACATCTGGCCACTGCTGGAAGCAGGACACAGCACTAAGCAGCTGCTGGGTCTGGCCCTAGAGAGACACTTCACACCTGGCTAGACAGATGTTGTAGGCAACCTACACACCTGAGGAGTCGGACACTTAAATTCCTGTGTCAGCTCCAGCTGAGAAAGTCTGATGAAGAGATGATTCCTTTGGGTGGTAATGATGTGGGGCTAGACTGTGGGATGAAGAGGGGGAAGGTGGTAATGGACCTTGAGTGCTATCTGCTAAATATACACTCAATGCATAGTCAAGCAGTGCTTTTTTAAGGGTCCTTAAAGACCCAGGAGCAAGAGTCACTGTGAGAACAAGTGATGCCCATGTGTGAGGAATATAAGCTGATGACAGCTGATGTCTGTTTTCTACATGTCCTCCCAAGGATATAAGCATCCCTGTGATCAAATAGCATTTGCTAATACATGCTTCCAAAGAAGCACTTCTCTAGTCCTTAGAACCTCTCCTAACAATTTTACAAAAGTAATACCACTTCCACTTTTTAAGGTCAAAAAGACTAGTTTGGTTTTTTTAACAGAGGCTGCTGGAGCAAGCAGGATAAGTGACAGCATCTAGATTTGATCTGCATCATTAATACTGACTTCTAAAGAAAGCAGTTCACACAGGGCAGGTGACAGGATCAAATATATTGTTAGGCAGGCACAAGAAGAATAACCATCCATCTTTCTTCCATTCTGAAGCTCTCCAGAGCGTGTAAACATCAACACTTTCATGTCACTAGATCAGCCAGTTGGAACAGTCCTGGGACCACTTCTTTCAGCAGTTAGTATGGCTTGTACACAATATCCCTATAGGGGAATCACAAGGTCTTTTTCTATACGTGCTAAGAGAATTAAGCATCACTCTCAGAAATCCTATGGTGACTCAGATAGATTTACATACACTATTGGCCCCTGCTGGGTAAATTTAGGCTACTGAAATGTATGTTGTTGGCCACACATAATAAATAATATATGTTTTCATATGGCATGGTGGGATAGAGTTTTAAGAGTATCAGGAGTATGTTGAGCCCTTGATGTCATATCTAACTTTTGTCTGGCACAGGCAAACCTTTAAAATTAATTATCACAGATGTGAGGGCAGATGAGGAGAGGTGAAAGGTTTGGTGAATGAACCACAGGTTCATCTCAGTATGTGTCCAAGTCATGGAGCTTTAGTTTTTGGAGAACATTTGGGACTTGCACAGACAAACTTTGAGTGATCTGCAGCTTGCACTGAACTAGTGAAAGGTAGGTACCACATCAAGACATGAGCTGGACAAAGCCCATGCCTCAAGCATGGTCCTGGGACCAGTTTGCCAAGTCAGCCTCATGTCCAGCCTTTCCAAGGTATCTGAGTTCACTTGCCCTTGCAAAACTGCTGTCTGAAGCCATTAGTAATGCCTCTCTTAACAGAGAGACCTGTAAGCTCAACACAAATCACAAAATCAGAAATCACAATCGGTGTAATACTTTCTATAGGAGAACAGTATGTATCCCCCATGCCAATTTCTACAGGACCTTCATGAGTGTCTTTGCCTAGGAATTGTACCCAAAGCCGAATCAACAAGGATTGGCACAGAAAAGGATCTGTGCACCCAGCACCAACCCAGAAAAGTCCCTTGTACTGCAGACATGAGATCTTCCCTCACATTGCATGCTGAGGGTTTGAAAACTTCCTCTCCCCACATCTGATTTTTGTCTCATTAACAGTGTCCAAACAGTGTGCAATGGTGACTCTTTCTCCTCCATTGGGTATGGTGGTGTGGAAGCCCATGGGCAAAGAACTGTACAGCTTACATCCTGTTGCTTACTTCGGGGAATGGGCAAAACCACTCCCTTTGTTCCTTAGGAGGACTATCCCTGCTGGTGGCAAGAGCTCTTCAGGCAGATGCTGTGAGCAAGCTCTTTAATGGTGAGCCTTGCCCACAGGGATACCAACTCATTTGCTGCATGTCAGCTCCTAGGCCTCATTCACTAAGAATTCACTAATCTATAGGGTAGCTTTTCTCAGTCAAGCTAGAGATAAACTAAAGCCGGAATTGGAGCTGGACCAAGAACATTTGAGTAATCCATCCAGCCTCAGAAAGGTCCCCCAAGACAGGAAATCTCAGCATGAGCCTAGAAAGAGATTATAAAAGAAAATAAGCCCAGGCACCACAGTTGTGATGGTGGAATGGCCTAGCAGAAGTGAGAAAACATCAGAGGCTGCAAAGCCCAGTACCTGTACAGACTGCTATAAGTGCAAGTCAAAGTACAAGGCAATTTCAGCTGTGAATAGAACTTTTAGAAAGAGAAAAATGGCATCCTTCAGGACTTGTTGTTTACTTTTGGGTCTTACAGTATCTTCTGCTGTTGCCTGTCCCTGAGGACCTGGAAGAGGAATGCTAACTAATCCCATGCATGAAAGTCCAAGCTCAGGTTGAGCTGCAGCCTGTTGGTTGTATTTCCCTATTACCATAGATTATGCTAATACTAATCCTGTTCTCAGAGGGAAACATACAGGAGAAAAAGTACCTGCCATGGGCTAGAGCTATGTCCTGGTACTGGAGAGCCCACAGACCTTTCCAGTGGTGCTCCTTACAGGCTAAAACCAACCTGACCAGGGTGGCAGGGACATTCACCAGGTAGCAGTGCTGGGATTTTGAAGGACATTTCTTGGCTCAGCCCTGCTTTGCCTCTTATGCAAGAACAATGCTCCTGAGGTCAGAGCTTTTGTCTTTTTCATGCAACTCCACTAACATGACTGCCCTGATTCTCAGTTTGGGTTCTTTCCACACTGACAGGAGCATATTGTTGATGGCAAGGGCTGGCCAATACACTTTTATCTCCCCAAAGGCATCACTGGCTAACAGCAGGCAGCACACTTCCCACCGCAAATCCCGCAAAAAGCTGGAGCAGCGTTTCTCTTGCTTGCACACAGACACAGCACAGCCTAACGCAGTGGCTACACAGGACAAGCAAATTTCAAACAAAAATGCCTTTAACTGTCTTTACTAGAGCTCTGCCTTGAGGCTCGGTGTGGCTCAGGCATATAGGAAGGTGGGTAAGCATAGAAAGCATGAGAAATCTGAGCGCAGCCAAAGGGAACTTGTATCAGAAGTAAGTGGGAGAGAATTAGGACTGCCAAGCTTTTAAGAAGAATTGGAATTTAATGAAGTGATTGCACAAAGAAATTGAAACCCTCCTTTGCCTCCTGTAAGGGTCGAATGGATCTGAGCAATACTCAGCTTGGCTGCCTTACAGGGTTGTTATTTAATTTTAAAGAACTTGGAAGCTTTCAATGTACTTCATAATTCTATTGACATTTATGATTTGAGATACTTAATCTTGAAAACACAAACACAATGCTGATCTGTCTCTCACCCAAGAGAACTGAGAATCAGTGTCTGAAGCTTTTAAACACAGCCAGTCTAGGACCTGCTTGCCACGAGTCAGACATTACCTTGCTCTGATGCTGATTTCAGGCAGGGATCTTGTACTTTGCAGAGCTAAATTATTCAGTCCTGAATAATTTTTTAACTTTAAAAATACATTGCTTCATATTTACTTTGCAAGGCTGGGACTCAGGTCTTGCCCCTGGAGAAAGCCCCTGCCCTTTCCATGCTATGCTCTTGGTGGGACCCTTCCTCTTATAATCCTTGCAGGAATGAGTGGAGACTTGGCCATATCATCCATCCATCAGCAGCAAAGCTAGTGCAGCTTGCTCTTTTTAGACCCCTGACTGTATGGATGAACCAAGGACCTGACATCCCAGGCTCATTCCTGGGTACCCCAGGGTGTCCACAAAGCTTCAGCTGAGGCTGTGTGTGTTGGGGTGTGTGCACATAAACACACACTAGTTGTACATTGTGCAGCTGACGCTGGCTGGGTACTTCTGGCTCATCCTCTCTCTCGTGGCAAAGGATCCCATAGAAACCGTGAGAAATATTAAGAATCATATTAGGACCAATATCCAAGTCGTATATTTCAAAGCTCAAGTCTGTTCACATGTGAGGGCAGATGTTGCCAGTAATCGTGTATTAAAATGGAAGAATATATGTGTCAAGCCTGAAATTAATTAGGATCTGATTCTGCTCTCATTAACAGGCATGAAATTCCCATTGACTAAACAAGACGTTGTACCCTTACAATGGACTTTGGTCCTTAATTTTCACACCATGAAATTGGCACCGACATTTCAAAGGCATTACAGTAGCAGAAAGCTTGACCCTTTGTCTTTGCTACCAAATGTATTTTCAGAGTATGACCAATTCGTAAAGCCTAACATTACACTCCTTATTTAGTGAATGAAGAGCCCTTTGAAGATCAAAAATGCTATTATTATTTCCATATTTTTTGCCAAACCAAAGCTCCCATGCTGAAGCCATCTGTGTCAAATGCAAAGCATTACCTTCAATACTTTATTTCTGAGCAGGCTGTTCCCATGTGCCCCTGTTGTTCTGTTTCCATGTCTGGTTTCAAGATCATTTTGTGAAGATATAGTCAACAAAGTGGCACGACTTCAGGGACAATGAGAGGAGCAGCTGGACAGGAGGGCAAAGCAAGCTCTGATTTGGATTTCATGATCACATTAGGAAGCAGTAACCCTACAGCCATCTCAGGTGTCAGCAGAGATGGAGGATGTACTGGAGGTGAGGAAGTGCATCGGATGGGCAGGCTTGAGGCAAGCAGGGCTGAGGGGAACCAGGGAGCAACCAAAGATGAAAGAAAAAAGGAGCAGCAAGTAAAAATTTCCTCTCAACTGCCTTGTGCTCAGCTCTGTGCCTGTCGGGTGGTGTGTTACAATGTGAGTGGAGCATGGGAAAGCAGATGAATTGCAGATTTGGACCCAGTGGAAACCTCAAGAGCCTCATGCTTTGCAAAGAGAGACAAGACTCCCTTTTGTGGGCTGCTTTGTTGAAAATCCTCCCCTCTGAGCTCCCACAGCTGCCCTGCATGCCCATACAGTCAAAGGGCCATAGCCAGATGGGGGCTGGAAATAATCTAGAGAACAGCAAAGTCTGCAGGAATTTTTCCATTGATTTTAGTGCATTTTTGATCAGACCCTGGGTGAAGCAGAACTTGCATGTCTGATACCAAACTCTTCTGTCTCCAGAGAGAAAGAGAAGGGTTGGGTAGAAAAATGGGAAGTACAGGAAATGAAGCTCTCTTTTTTTTTCTTTTCTGTGAAGCTTCTGCTGTTTCACAAACTAGCAGGTGCAGAGGAAAAGGGAGACAAAAAGGGCCAAATCACTACGTGGAGGAAGAATCTGCAGTGCTGAGATGAGGGAAGTCTGCCCTTTGTGAGACAGTATTTCTGATCTGCAGGCGTACAAAGCCTTCATAATTGCTGGAGTCATTATTTGCAGTAGATGGCAGAGAGACATGACAGGTACTGCAGGACACATAATAAGCTGCAATGAGCAGTGATGTTAATCCAATACCATCAAAGATCAGGCTCATCACAGGAACCCATTTAGAGTCCACAACAGCAGCCCTGATATTGCTAAGGAGTATGTTTCATCTAAGTGCAGACCTCGCTTCAGTCCACGGCTGTACATTTGCTACCTCCTCACCTGTTCCCAGATGCTGCAGCTACAATTTATCCACCCCAGTTTATCCCATCCACAGACCTGTCCCTCTGTTCGTTAGAGCCTGGATTCCTGCATTTTATTTCACTACCTAAACTATCTCCCATAATGAGGAGGCTGCTAACAACCTTACACAGTGTATGAAAAAAATTGACTTATCTTCCAGCCCATCTTCCAAGGCTGCAGGTGCTGTGCACCTCTGGTGCACTTAGGAGCTGTAAACTGAGTTTCAGTTCTCAAATATTTTCTATTTACCACAATTCCCAGCTGGAGCATCAGTGAGCATTCCAGAATACCTCTTCACTTCCACAGCATGCCAGGTAAGGAGAGTATGTTGAGACAGAAGGCAAGACTGAAGCTAGGGATAATTTTTCCTCTAGCAGCCCCTGGACAGCTTTCAGCACAGAAATGACAGCTAGGGACTTATGGCTAGGTTGCTGAGTCCAAGCAGCCAGACACCTTACTAAGGTTGCTTTTGTAGGGTTGGGAGACACAGGAAACAGCTGCCAAAACAGCATGGGAGGATGTGTTTAGTCAGAGCTCTGTGAAACATATTGCTGAATGTTTATTAAATTCAGATTAGACTGTAGAATTTATGGCCACTAAGCCTGATATGAGAGTTCCTGCAGATAGAGACGGGCAAGAACTGAGGCTGAGCTGCATTTGACTTCAGTGGTTACTGTGCCCAATTTTGTGTTGAGCATTTAACCTGCTCTTTATTTTCAGCTCTTGAGTTTTGCACTGTGATCTCTCTGAACTTTGCTCCTTTGATAGTAACCAGAGTGCTCCATGCAAACAAAACAAGAGAATACAGCAGCTACAATTTTTAACCACAGCTGTAGGGGAATCTGCAGGACACAACAAAAGGCACATGTGAATTTACACCAAAGAATTTATTTAGCTGACTGCTTATTTAGAAACTATAACAGCATGACCTAACAGCCCTGGCATTCAGAGATTTGGTAGCAGAGGCCTGGTTTGGGTATACAAATATACCACAGCACTAAAAAACCAAAACAGCACTTGTTTTACTACATTTCTGAATTATAATGCATGTTCCTTCTAAAAAAACAGGGTGGCAAATTCCAGGGTCTGCAATTAGCTTCCCATCTTAGTTTTGTGGCTCTTCCACAAAAATTTAATTTTTTTTTTTTAAATTTTATTGGTTCTTCTCAAGGAAAACTTGTTCAACCAGAGCTCAACTCTGCCTTGTAAACTTGATTAATTTTACAGGAGACTCTTCATATACCCTGTATAGCCAAGGACAGATATGGGGGCATAACTGGAAGGGAACTGAAGCCACAGAGAAAAAGCCAAAAGGGACAGCTGTTTGTACTGGGGAAGCACCAGCCACACCTTGATCTTCAAACACCAGTTCCCTCCTTCTACTGCAAACTGCAACTCCATCTCCTCACCTGTGATTAATGCATTCACACTGCTGAAAACTTGCAGCATGTTGAGTGTCAAGTGGATTTTCAGGACATTTACAACAATGCTTTGTGTTAAAAATAAAGACTTGGATTCTATGATGCTTAACCTTCTGCCAGTCCTCTGCTTAACACTCCTGTACAGCTAAAAAGGAAACTCTTGTGTTTCCAGGCTATATTTGAAGACATTAGCTTGTAACTATGCTAAGCAGGTAATGATTTATAAAAGTTTACATAAACCTATATAAGGTTATAGATTTTTGGCAAGGTACACCCATCTGATCAATCATTTCCACAGCTGCCTGATAGTTTGTGCCCAGCAACAAGCAGCAATGCTTTCTTGGCAACACTGGATGTGCCATGGCCCATGGTCAGAGCACTGTGGCAACCCAAGAGCACTCTGAATTCCTTGTGGATTATTAGCTCCACTTGCACCCAGTCTAAATTAGCTTCCAAAGTTTTCTCTAGGAGCAGTGGAGGGAGACCATGACACCATATGTTTATGTTGAAGCCACTCTACCATACAAGAGGGGACTTGACCACTTATTGTTCCAGATAAGTTTTTTTACTTAAAATTTTAAATTTGTTTTGCAGGGCAAACTTAGGATTTTTTCAACAGGTTTAATCTGTACTGTTTTTACAGCAACATACAAAGATTTCTTTCAAATGTTCCCTAGAATGCTTTTCATCTTTGAATTATTGAAATAAAACTCCACCTTAAATGGTTCTGGATTCCTTGAGCTCAGAGCAGCTAAGCATTTATGCAGTGGTAGCAGTGCCAGTGGCACTGCAATTAAAAGTTGTCTTCAGTCTGTTAGATCATCAGAACAATTATATTCTGCACAGTTTCAGATAAAGGTCCACAATGTGCCCTAATTTCCAAGAAATTATTTGCTTTGTATTGTAAGTATTTCCTTAGGTCAGTATCCAAGTCTTACACAATGGCTTTCCAGGAGCAATGTGTGCATTTAAATCTGTAAGGAGATTTAGCATCCCTCTTCCAATCAGCAATGTCTTGCTGCCTGACCTCTACCATGCCTGTAAATCACGTGTCTCTCCAGAGCTCACGTGTTACCCTGTGAAAGGTGGGAACAATCAGTAGCCACAAGTTAAAATTCAGAGGCCTCAGTCATGTACTCGTATAGTTCATCATCACTCTCAGAGGAGAGGAAGGTATAAACAGCTGATCCCTTACATTTCAGAGTTCAGCGCAACATGCTCCCTAAACCACTTATTGAGAAAGACCTTCTCCACCATCCTCATGAACGGTTGCTCATGAACTCTGGAACAGGTGAGAGCTAGTCTTTTGTATTTTGGGTGCACCTGGAGAACAAAGTGAGCATTGTTACCCTGCAGTGATCAAAACCTACCCATGGTTTCTGAGTCACAGGTAAACAGTGAGACCTAATGATTAAAGCTTAGTCCCCATTCCTCCTGACCCTAACACCTGATAAAATGCTCAAGAAAATAGGATCAGGACTCAGATAAATGATCCACACCATAATCAAGCACTCACCCTTTCTACTCACCCTTTATACTCCAGACCACTCAAGCTCCCAAGGCTTTCAGAAATCCCCAGCCGTGCCACTTCAGCCAGCAGCTCTAAATGAAAGCTTTGCATGCCATCCCACCCTGGTGCTAAGACTACTGCCTGGCAAGCAGAGAAGCTGGCTTAAAACCTGAAAGCCAGTCAGTTGGTTAATAGCCATTTATACTTTTTTTAGCCATTTGCTACTTTGAACATGCTGTCCAGCCTCTGTCAATTAGGAGGCTCCTGCCTCCACTGCCTGAATGGTGAGTGAGGAGTCTCCCTTTCTTCCCCCCAGGCATGGCAAGCTCTGACCCTGGGGAGTTCAGGCCTCCTTCCCTGCCCACCTCCACCACACCACAAGTGCAGTACAATTTTAGTTTTTTCTTCACTAGCCTCCTTTATACAAACCACATCCTGGTGTGGCCTCTGGAGCTGAATGGTGTGGGAGCACAAGCCACATCTCCTGTCAGCCCCACGAAGTGCTGGTGGGAAAGCTCATTGCATGGGGAACAGGTTGAAGCACTCCATCAAAAAAGCAAGAGCAGCAGGAGAGAGGCAGTAAGAGAGAGAGGAAGGAGTGAGGGGGTACAGGTTAAACTTGGCAGTGAATTGCATTTGGAAGTTGCAAGACAAGTCCTCCTATTGTTCAGGTGTTCACACTTGTCCTTAAAACCTCTACTTACTATCTGCATGCACATAAAACACAGCCAAGGCATAGCAAACCTTGCCAGAAAGTGCAGTTTTGGGAAGACAAGAAACATTGGGAAATTAAATTCAAATTTAATTGTTTCAATTTATCCCACAAAGGGAGCTTTTTTTTCCCCCCCAGTGTTGAAACATTACTTTTCAACTTAAAGAGTATTTAATTCCTTTCAGCACTTCTTTCTGAGATGGTATTCTTCATTTGAAAAGCATTCCAAGTTACAAGCAAAAAGGCTAGACACCCCAAAATAAATATTTTCTAAATAAAGTGCTACAGGTCAACCCAAAATTATTTTTCTGGTTTTGTATTTTCCCAGAGAGCCTAACAAAACCTTTGGTATTTGATGCAAGACCCAAATTCTTTTAGACCAGCTGGTGCCCAGACAAGGCCTTTATTTTCCAAGCTCTATTTGCACAGGATGTTTTCACCACCAGATTTGTGCTTAGTGCTATCAGCTCCATTGGATTTATCACATGTAAAGTATTTTATCCTGGAAGAACACAAGAAACCCCATCAATTTTCTGGCTCCCTAACATGTACTGGCTTCACAAGAGCAGTGGGTCACAAGTACTATGGGATGTAGGGAGAGCCAAGAGAAGATTTTGGACAGAATACAGAGCAGTGGAAATAACTGGCATTTTTACATGCTGGGATGCAAAACTGTCAAAGTCTATGGCTGTTTTGTGTCACCAGAAGCAGTGAAGGGTCCACTAGAAGCCTGCTGGACCTTCTGGGGGGGCAAATGTGGCTCTGACTCTGCCATCACCTCAAGACAACCTTCTCCATTCACACCTCCCCGTGTAACACACATGCCACACTTTTCTGCCTCAGTGATGCTGGGTTTTTCTAACTGAGTTTTCAGATATCACATCCATGAGAGGAGAAACGGGGGAGTTAATTGCATTTCTTGAAAAATTAAGGAAGTTCAGCTTATCTCTTTGCCTGCATATGGGGAGCTGTGTGTCCTGGATGAGTGAGCTGACGCGAGATGGTTTCTAGGCAACTTCTGCAAGTCATGTTGGAACAGGAATACGAATTAAAATTAAAAACAAAACCCAAACAAGCCAAACAAAACAAGTAGCAGCTACACCATGCAAAACCAGTTTTGACTGACTCGTAGGGTTCATGTAAGGCTTTTTGTGGGATTAATATTGCTTTACTGCTAAGAACAGAGAACCTGGCACCCCTGTGCCAGCATCTATTGTGAGACACATGATAAGTGTGTTTATGCAGACAACACACATAGCTTGTGTATGATAAGAGGCCTGTCATGCCACGTCATTGTGATGATATTACTTGATTGTTGAAATGCCATCACACAAGTGTTCCAGGAACCCCAGCCTGAGTACATCCAGAAGCTGGGAAACAGTGTCAATAACTCCTGTTCTTTCTTCTTTCCCAAAGAATTTTGCTTTGTATTTATGAATTCACCATACCCCCTTTTTTTTCAAGGAATTGGTGAAGTTTAGGCCAAAAGTAGTGTTCCTGGGAGCTGCTTTTGTTTGTTTCTTTTCTATGTAGTACAGAAATAAGGAGGATGTCTCATCTTCTTATTCTGCAGTATTAGGAATCAATCACTGTACCTTTTAGTCTCAGCCCCCATTTCAGAATTAAGGTGAGCTGATTCCCTTTCCCTCAAAAGTAATTCTTCCCACATCTTCTCCAATTTATTCAACTGCAAAGGTCTCAGACAGAACATAACCTCACCCATGTAAATCCAGAGTTGCACTGTTTTTCCAGTGTCAGAGCAAAATTTAGTCCTCAGCACCACAGCTGAAAATTAATGGTTTCACAGTCTGCACTTTCTGAGCCAGCATAACAAGGAGTTTTGGATGCAGTGTTTACAGCCTCTTCCCTTAAGTCACGGAGGGTAAGGAATGCCTTACAGAGATTTTAATTATCAGGATCCCATTCTGCTCCTGCATTTGCCAGAGTGATTGAAAAGCAACTGCCAAAGTCTGAACTTGGCTGAGACTGGGGAATTTGTGTTGTCAAAAAAGTTGGTAGCTGGTGTTTTGAAAGCTAGAATCTCCACCATTATTTCAAAGCATGTGTTCAGGTTTAAAGGAGAGGGATACCAAAATCAAGTGAAGTGTATAGTAACCAGGCAATCAAAGCAGTTTCATTTACAAATCAACCTTTTTTATCCTCAAAATTTGTATGGCACTGTTTGTCTGACTCTCCACCAAGTAAGTAGGTTATAAGGAGAGATGCTTAGCAGATTTTACTGTTCATATGAAGTCAGAGCAAATCAAAGTTATAGTTAGAAAACAAAACCTGTAAGCCTAATTCAAGCTTTTCTCCCAGCCCTGAAGAAATGATCCCAGCAAAACTTCTGGGATTTCCTCCAAAGCTAGGTTACGTATGGACCCAACAATGACTTTACCAGTAGTGTTTTCTCTTCCCAAGAACCCAGAGCAGCATTCCAGATGCTTCAAATTACTCCACGAGAATCCAGCTCCTGATCCTTCACAGCTCCTGACAGACAGCCTGTGACTGAGCACTCCTGGGTTGCTGATGGAAGTGGATTCACCTCTAGTGACCAGGCTGTGCTGGGTCAACAGCTCTGGTGGTGACATGCTCTGGCTCCATCTCCTCTTGCTGGCAGTGCTAGCCTGCCCTGCCATAGACATCCTGTCCAGCAGGACCCTGCTGGTTGTTTCCATGGCTGCTCCTGTCAGTGCTGGCTGGAGTTGGCACCCCCAAATTTAATCACACTAGCACATCATTCCCATGCATTTGGCCTCAGTATCTGGAGTGAGACAGACTATAATACTGCTGAGTGACCATACACAGATTTACTTTGTTAATCCCTTCCAGATTTCTTCATGCCTGCTTTCTTCAGGGTCCCTGGGACTCACTCAGACCTCCAAGACTCCAGTCTGAGTGGAGCAGAGGCAGAGAGAGGGACTGGCCTCCCTTTTCCTTCAGTCTTCCCATGTGTTCCCAAGCTGACAGCTCTGCTCCCTTCAGTAAATACTGTGGCCTGCTGCCATCTCTGAAAAGTTCACTGCCTGACTTGCCTGCAGACAGAAAGGTGCCTGTATAATAAAAGGAGGAGGAAAAATTAGCAATAAGGTTGTGCTGTGACACAAATTTTAGGCAGAAATTATAGCAGAGTCATCCATGGTGTAATTTGGAGTGGCACAGCCTCTCTGCTGTCAGGCTCTGGCCCTTACAGAGGGATAAGCCCCTAGACCACATGAAGCCACTCACAGTGCTGGGTCTGAAGCACTTGACTTTTTCAGAGGCTCCTCCAATCCTCACTACCTTTTACCAACTGTCGAACAGCCAGAAGATATGCCAAGGGCTATGTTAGGTGAGGCCTTGGATTAGTCAGAGAGGTTGCTTCAGGACAAGGAAGGACAATTTCTCCTCCCAAGGATTCAGGCTACTGCCTCAGTAAGACTTACAAACAGCTCTTGGAAACCTAGAACAGGAAAAACACAAAAACCAGATGTTGCTTATTGTAGTTCTAACTCACAATGAAGGACACCAACTAGGTTTTCCGTGCATTATTATTATTATTACTATTACTATTACTGTTGTTGTTGTTACTGTTATTCTTATAACTACTGCTACTATTAATGCAGAGTGAGAATGCAGGTGGTACACAACATTGCTCACCTGTTAAAGAAGCTAAGTGCTGTTCTGCATTACTTTTTGAGATTTTAGTGTTTTCCAAGGGCACTAGCTTAGTCAAAATGAAAATTTAGTAACAGAGTCAATGGATCTATTGCTGCTCTAGCCTGCACGCTTCCCCTGCTATCTACCCCTACTGCTGGATGAAGGACTGAACCACAAGATCACCCAGCACGAGGGGAATCACTTGGTTATAGAGGTTCCCTTTGCCCATTGTGGCTGCTCTCAGCCATGCCAGCACAAGGGGAAATCAGACATGAGGTAACATTGGAAGATGCTCTTGGGAAAGTTCAAGTGGGAGATTCACATTTTGCAAAACTAAACCACAAACTATGGATGAGTCAAATCCAGATCTGATCATATCTGTATCCCAACAGCCTGCCAGGGAAAGAGGACTCCAAAAAGAGGTTTTAGTTTCCCACTCAAAAAGGTCCTAGTTTACCTCTCCAATGTAAGCAAATACGTGGACAAATATATCAGCAATGACTAGATTTCAGAATCCTTTGGTGATTTTAGGAATTTAAAATTTCAGTCACCCATGAAAGTTTTCCATACCCTCCAAGAAGGTACCCAGAGCATTGTCAGTTCTGTTCCATGAAGGAGGAGTCTGACCCCAAGCATGGTGGTGCTGCATGGTCTCACCGTTTCCAGGATTTCACAGAAGAAGATGGCTGAGGTTCACTTATTAGGTCTATTGGCCACCTGTAAAATTTTCAGGATTCTCTGTTATGATATAAGCAAATGCAATTATATTGCAGATTAGAAACCACCTCGTAGAATTTCAGAGCAAATATCTACTACTCATTCATGCCTTCTTCAGGAATAACGGAGATCAACTTTTTAAGTAATTTCTCTTCTTGATCTTTGCAGTTTGTCTCTTTTAGAGGTCTGAGGACATTGCAAGATACAGGCACATCTGTTTCCTGAATCCAAATTGACAGACAGCTTGCTCTGTCTCAATGCATGTATGAATCTGTGTGCAGTAAAAACACAATTGTGTTATGCATACACACATAGACACAGAATATACTCTTGTTGGTTTAAGATAAAGCCTTAAATCTAAACCACCAGAGGTATCAGGATCTCAATTCTGCAGGCTCACCTTGCATGTAGTTTCAGCATAATTTTACAACATTTCCCATGGTGGATTGCTCTTCATAGCATTTTTCTAAAGGGAAATTGTGAGCAAAGTAGAGTAGACAAGGGCTTGATTAGCTTCTGGAACATGGTGCCAATTTTCAGCAAAGTTAAAATAGGAGGAGAGGAAAGGTGAATCATAGATTCAGTTTATTTGGAAAAGACCTCTAAGATTGAGTCCAGCCATTAACCTAACACTGTCAGGTCCGTCATGTCCCTATCTATGCATCTTTTAAATACCTGCAGGGATGATGACTCAACTACTTCCCTGGGCAGCCTGTTCCAATGCTTCACAACCCTTTCAGTGAAGAAATTTTTCCAAATATCCAATTTAAACATCCTCTGGTGCAACTTAATGTTATTTCCTCTTGTCCTATTGCTTGGTACTTGGGAGAAGAGGCCAACTCCCACCTGACTGCACCCTCCTTTCAGGCTGTTATAGAGAGTGACAAGGTCTCCCCTGAGTCTCCTTTTCTCCAGGTTAAAAAACTCCAGCTCCCTTAGCCTCTCCTCATCAGACTTGTGCTCCAGACCCTTCCCCAGCTTTGCTGCCCTTCCCTGGACATGCTCCAGCCCCTCAATGTCATTCTTGTAGTGAGCGGCCCAAAACTGAACACAGTATTTGAGGTGTGGCCTCACCAGTGCCAGGTACAGGGGGATGATCACTCCCACAAGAAGATGATTTTTCATCATACTTGCTATTGCAGCTTAGTGGTGGAATGCTCAGGTCTGTGCCATAGCACAAGCACTTCAGCACGTGGTACAAGTTAAATGTCATGGTGTGATGGCAATGACTGCCAGCAGTTATCTGATCATCAGAATAAACACAGTTGAGGTGTGAGGACTCTGCCTAAGCCCATAGTGCTCAGTGTACCCTGCTACATCCCAGCAAACAGCATAAAACAGCTCAGTCCGTGTGTAATGCCTGCAACAATTAACTTTTACATGTTAATTACCCATTTTTTCTGTCATCAGTCTGCTTCGTTACAGCCTTTTGCTCTGATTTTCATTGTTCAAGTCTTAGTAAGCCACATACTTCTCTTTTTGTGGATGAGAAGGTAAGCAGCATGTCTTGATCACTTAGAGCGTGCATTAGGTAAGGAGTCCCAGGGGAGATTACTGCTTCGCTACTGCCGTCTCCACTGAGAGATAAAGATGAGCAGAAGTTCAGGCAAAACACAATTTTATGATGTTTTGAGCAACTAAGCCTCAAAAGATCTGCAAAATGCTTCCAGGCAAGATACAGATGGGTGACCACACCGTCACCTCAGAAAGATTCTGAGCTGTTCAGTGTCATTTTCTTTCATATCAAACCAACATGAGAATCCCAAACCATTTTTTTAGGCTGAAGGATGGGGCAGCTAACCAGTATAAAAATATATTGCTTTAAAGTGTTTCATTTTCATTATACAGGGATTTTTCTAGAGGAGTCCCACTGAAATTCACAAAAATCCACTACTCCAGGTTTACACCACTGGGATCAAAATCTGCCCTCCTTCCATAGGGAGGGCTCATTAAGATGTCTAAGATGCAGCAATATAAGGGGCTTTTGTGTTAATAATTCTTTAATATCAGCCTTTTGAAGCCTCCCAGAGACCTAAAAGAAGACCAGAACTGCCTAGATCTGCAACAGGAAGCAAAATTCATGGTCCCATCTTATCTCAAAGTCTGTTGCTTCTGCCTAGTAAAGTGTCTGTGTTCTCATTTAGAGTAAAGGCATCCGCAGGCAAATTGCTCTCTGCTCAGTCTAATGGACCAATTCCAGTTTTCATTTCTGACAACACAGGCTATTTCAGTGTAAGAAATTTCACTCAAAAAGCTCAAGATCCTGAATGGTTTCCTCATTCGGTTTCTTCTTTTGGGGTCCTAGAGTTCAATCTTTGTATGAAAACAGTGTCCCAAGAGGCACAGCAAACTTACAGCAGATGTCAGCAGCTTACCCACACAAGACATTTCAAAATGGAAGGTGCAACACACCAGCATCATCTGATTTCAGCCTGGCTCTGCCATCGGAATTGTGCAGTCAGTTGCCAGAATGGGCCCAAAGTGTAATGGCTTGGTGCAGGACACAAACGAGGAAGAAAAGTGAAGACGGAAAAACATCTACTATGTGGGCTTCTGCTTTTATCATCTGCAAAAGAATGTTCTTTTTCTAACAGCTGTCTTTTGCAAAAGGCTTTTTCTGCAAAGGTATTCTTTAAAAGCTTTTAATGAAGCAGTTTCAGTAGTACAACAGATGACATCAGGAGGAAGTAAAATACTTTTATGTCATTGTTTCTGCCCCCTGCTTCTGTCTCTCTGCTCTGATGACTGACACTACCAGCATGCAGAAGGAGCACCACCATCCTGCACTCAGCAGCACAAACACTGAGCTTTCTGAAACACATGGGCACCGTTGTCTTCCCCTGCAAGAGTGTTATATGTGTAGATATATGCAAAAGGGAAGGGTTTGTTTGTTACTGCTGATTCGGTAAGACAAATGTAACACCAAAGAGAGACCACAACCAAAGCAGACAGGTAGTGCAGGGTGCAGAACCTTGCTGATACCTGTGCAAAATGTCACTGTTTATCCAGGCTGGATGGCTGCTCTTTTGGATGGCACAGAACTCCAATTCTGTGCTTTAAAAGGTGAACTCACTGTGCTCTCTGCATTTCTCTGTTTTCTCACCTTGATTCTGGAGGGAGGGCAGAGCAGTTAGCCACTTTTCCACACCAGTAAGCAAGCTAAAATAAGCAAGCTAAATAAGCAGCAAGTGAAAAGCTGTTCTTTAAAAAGGCACCTGGGATGGGGCTGGGGAGAAAAGAAGGTACCTTAACAGGGTGTTCAAGGGTCTTGCCCTTGACAGATTAAGCAAGGCTAAATTCAAGGGCATACGTTTAAAGGCTAAAATAATTCCAGAGATTAAGACCTAAATTGTTAGCACCTATCACAAGACACTTGCATGACGACCAAATATGAGCAATCGGGAAGTATTCATCACTGGAAAGTAAAGGAAGAGCTACCTCCTTTCCATTGACTGCAGAGGAGGTTCCAGGAGCACTCTCAGCAGAATGTTTGAGGCTGGATGTTGGCAACAGAGGCCATGATTAGTTAACATGTCTGTAGTATTCAGGCTAGAGATTAGACAAGAACTCAATTACAGGCCTTACTGCACCAGTGATGGTGCAGTAGGAATCTAGTTGCTGTGCAGATGTGGAGCCTCTCTCGGATGCTCTGGAATGTGCATGGGGGCTACATGCAGAAGAAGGAGCCGGTCACCTTGAGGAATGGAAATAAGGGAGTGGTAACCAGAAAGTGCTGAAGAAAACCCAGGCAATAGAAAACAGAAAGTTTTGGTAGCCCTCAAACTACGTGGTGAGTCCCAGTCCAGCACCCAGTGCCTGACCTTCATGGGGAAATTCAAGGGCCATTACCTATGTAAGCCTCTTTCGTGGGATATGTTTCAGCTCTATGGATCTGCTTGTATACACTGATGTGGAGGAGAAGACCATGAGTTCATAAAGGCACCCAGTGAACTGCAGAGAATGGTCTTGTCAACACCTGTCCTTCCAAACCCTCACTCCCACAGTGCTTTTTTCAAGTATATTTAAAGATCCCCCTCACATAATTGGCTGTTTCCCTTCCCTCCCTCCTACAGGTTAGGTTAAAAGAGGCAGGAGGTCCTTTTCCATATTGATTTGTTTTCTGACCTTTCAGATACATGCAGAGAAGATCAGCAAAAAGGCACTGGAAAATGAGAAGAACAAAAGCACAGTGCTTGTGCTCTTTCAAAGAAGTAAGACAAACATGAGATTTCGCATTGGGTAGAAAATAAACTGTCTTCCGAGGGAAAGAAAGAAGTTGCTCGTATGGAGAAGGGATTGTGAGGAGTACCACGTTGCACTGCAACACCAGTGGAGCAAGCTATGACAACGGAGAATAAGCCTTCAGAGAGCAGTCATCTTCTCAGAGAGTTGTTTTTTTTAAATTTTAATTTTTTTAAGAAATGTAATTTAAGAAGATAAATCCTCTTTATGAACAGAAAGAAAGTAGATAAATTATTTTTACAATATTTACCCCCTGCTATTAAGCCAGTCTTCACCACAGTGCACAGTGTGTGTGGCACCCTTATGTGTGGATTTGGTTAGACATAAAGCAGACACCCTGATTGCTAAAACTCCCCTGACTTTTTCTCACAGTGGCTTGACCAAATTCTAAGCTGGGCAGCAACTTTTTTTTTTGCTTAATTTCTTCCATTTGTCCAATAACATTTGGTTCTCATCTTCCCTCCCATATCTTGTAGCACTGCTTTGCCTTGCTGTATTCCATGCTAAAAGCAGACATAGCACAGCAATGAACAAAGAAGTTGCTACATAGTCTTTACCATCCTCACAGGGATGTGGCGAGGATTAATTAATCGCTTATTCAGAGATTTCATATCCCAATGTTATAAATAGTACAATCGTAATAAAAATGGATTCTAACATTATTAGAATCAGTTACTAAAATCCCCAGTAAAGACAATACAAGTTTCCTGTTAAAAAAAAATCCAGGCCTGTATTCCAATCTCACCCCTACTGGGAGACACAAAAAAATTAACCCAAGCTAAGTTTTACAGTAAGTAAGTTATATCTCATTAAAGACCTGTATAACATTCTCTTTCATAATTATACTGAAACAAATTAGGATAATTTTAATACTGAAGAGAAGAATTTAAGGAATTCATCCATTTATACGGCATTGATAATCCACTTTCAATTCACATATTTTGTTAATTCAGATGATGTTTTTCTCCACCACTCTGCATAAGCAAATCCTCACTCTGAAGCCACCACCTCCTTTTACAGATACTCATCAGCAGCTTTCCTAAGTTCAGTAACCTCATGGATTTATGAGACTGAGAGCAGCTGATGGTTTCTTCAAATCCTCACACCTCTGGGATTGAGATCTGACCACCAGAGAAATGAAGGAACTGAAGAGGAGGTTCCCATATCCCCTTGCTCAAGATGTTACCCAGGGCTGCTCCAAACTACTCTCCAGAGGCAGTAGCCTTCGAGGTCTGTCAAGCAGTCAAGAACAGACAGGCTGCAGTCCCCCAGTGCCATTGCCTCTCACACCTCACTCATGCACAGTGCTCAGAGGCTCAGAGATATCTCCCTGCAAAATCTACTTCTTCATGCACAACGTCCATCCTAAAGGAATCCTCCATGGAGTATTTGTGTTCATACAGTGGGATGAGATCTAGGACTGAGACTTCTATGCAATTTTTGTACCAAGACTACCTGCCAGGTCTTCAGGACCTCCCTCCAGGCATAATTGCATTGTTTCAGAGAGAAAAATACTCTGTCAAGTTTCCCACCCTCTGAAAGTTGTCACTAATCCACTCCACTATTGCACTGCTACCAGGGAGGTCTGCTGAAAGACTCCAGCAGGCAGACAGAGAGCCCACAAGTGGGAAACTTAAGCGGAGTACCCTGACATGCAAAGAGCCAACACTCAAGTCAAAACAACCCAAACAATCCTTTCCTTTTGCCCCCAGGCACTGAAATTCTCTCTGAGAGTGACATTCTTTTAAAAGAGGAGTAATCAGATATAAATCTTTCCAGTGCTGAAGCTGACGCCTGGGCCCACAATGTGATGCAGGGATGAATTCACCTGTGAAGAGAATGCCTCTGTTCCCTGTGGGCTCCCGTCAGGGTGATGTGCTGTGGATGGCTGCAGCTCCTCTGGCTGAATGGGGAGGCAGTGCCCTAAAGAAGGGAAGCAGCATCACTTTGTGTGCAGTCAAATCTGGCTTGCCACCAGGGACGTGTTTAAGATACAGGGGGTCCTGAGGCTACATGCCACTGATGTATTTTGAAGTTAGGGCAGATCTATTCATTGCTAAGCAAACCTTTACAAATATGTTAGCATACCCTGCATTAGCCATGGGAGGTGTTCAGGAGGCTACAAAAGAGCGTTCATTAGAGGCGCTCAGCGGTGAGGAACTGAAGCACCCGTGCATTCTGCTGAGAGAGGAACAAACACACTGCTCAGAGCAGGTTTCCAGATATGTACACCACTATAAAGTGCTCTTACCACACTGCTGAGTTCTTTTCAGCTTCTTTGTTCTACCTTTACTTGCATTTCCTCCTTCTTTTACTCATTCATAATTCCTAATTGCTCCTCTGTCTTTATCTCACTGTTTTTCCTTTTTCCTTCCCACCTCCAGCTGTGAGGTCATTCTTTTGCCCAGGTCTGAGCAGTTCTAGGAACACAACAGCAGCTACTCTGACACTTCACTTGCTCTATAATTCTCTCTGGCCAGACCTGAACACTTTCAGACACACAGGCCTTGGTACATGTCAACTCAACGCATTTCTTATACTATGTTTACTCGTAGGTCATCTAAGAGCTCTATTTTTCTTCTCCCTAGATAGATAAAGCAGTCCTGTAGGGTGATGCATCCCAATCTCATTGCCCTCTGGAATGGTCTTACACCAGCTGTAGGTATTGCAGCTCTGGTGATGTTCCTGAACCAGGCATCTCAATTAGATTTCTCTTTATTTAAGGGTACTCAGAATAAATTTGGGCTTCACACCCTGCTGCCCTGATGTACCCTTTGTAGTAGACTTGAGGCTGATGCATTTTTTGCTAACTTAGGCTAAGGATAAATATAAAATCCGGATTCACTGAAGCTGTACACATGCAGTATGCACTGGTTTCAGTCTTTCCTAGCCATGGAGAAGCTCAAAGCCACGATCAGCTGCACAAACTATCTATCTATTAATTCATAACCTGCAAATCTTTGAGGATGGGGAACAATTACTGTACAATGCTGCACATGTATTATGCAAGCTCCTGAAGCCACCCAACTGGCAAGACAATGAAAGAACAAACATTTTGCAATAAAGTTCATTTTATTTGTAAGACCAAAGAGTCACATGTGCTCTCCTTTTAGCCTTAAGGACAGCAAGTAAAACTAATGCCCTTTTTTCAGAGCCACTGCCATTAAAAGAGAGGTGAGGGAGAGCATTTTGGAGAGACTATGGTGATGTATCATTTGCCTTTTCTGGATTGTATGGCCTGCCACCTCAAATGTTAATCTAGATATTACCAGAAAAGGGATAAGCACTATAAAAATCTGTTTCTGTAAACTTGATCCACATTCATGATACCACTCTACAAAATCACTGCTGGGTGTGGAGCCCTTTGGTTTGTTATCCTTGGCATAAGAAATAGCCCAAAAACTAAATTAACTTAGATTCTCTGATACAGAGACAAACATGTATATGGCTGCCTTCAGGACAAACTCATGTTTGGGCTAGATGTTAGGATAGTGACATATCTTTCTCTTTCCTTTCCTAGTTTAACAAATAGCTAAAGAGAATTTTGCACAACTCGTACCTGCAGTTTTGCACAATTTGAGGTAGAAGCCTCAAAGTGACTGAAACTGTTGGTACAGCCTGTTTCAAATGTACATACTCATGAGGACAATGCTTGTGAGAGTGGAAAGAGACACTCAGATGAAGCAAACTGCTGCATCCCTCAACATGCAAACGTATGCTGTACCCATCACCCTCCTCATGCACTCTCCTAGAGTGACCTGCCGCTGTTCATAGCCCACTACCATCAAGGTCCAGCATGGAATATCAGAGAAAAGGAATTTGCTCCTTTTTGGAAAAGACAGGCAGCTACAGCCTTCCTTGCCCAGCTTCTCTGAGCTTCTCACGGTGCTGTATTCTCTCTGTGCAAGGGTAAATTTCATCACCCACTTCATTGGTTTGAAAGGGGATGAATTAGATGAATTAGGTAGAAATTAGGCACCAGATGAATAAGGTAGAAATAAAATGTAGGTTCATTGTGGTGGGATGGTTGCTGTAGATACTGACTTTCATGCCTTCTGCAATTGGATATTCTTCTGGGCAGCTGCAGTCACTGGAAGACTGCTCTCCTAAGGCAAGAAAAGAGCATTTCCTGATGAAATGAACTTTGGCTTCTTGCCAGGACAACAGGATCTACTTGATTAGACAGAGGTGTTTTGCCCATAACTTGTAGGACATTACACCTGCTTTGTTGAAAATTGAAGTCCTTTATTTAGGTCTGACCCTTGTTTGACCAAGTCAAAAGTTCCACTGTCTTCAACTAGAAAATGATAAGGGTTCTTAATTTTTTACACATTCAGGAGCACAAAGTTCATTGAATCTCAGTCTGTTACAAAGTATCTAAATAGTGAACCACAATTTGCTCCATTCTCAGCTCCCTGTAGTAATTTGTTTCAGATCTTCAAAGACATTTACCAATTTAAACTTGCTTAGAATCCTTTTCACCTTCCTTTTCAAAGAGTGGAAGTTTTGCAATTTTTTGGGTTGTTTATGAGTAGCAATTGCAGTATTGATTCCTCCCCTTCTATCACACAGGGTGAACATAGACACCTTAATAATTCTTCAAGACTTATTACCTGAAACCACTTCTTAATTTTGTTCTGCAAAATATATATGTGTTTCTCGCTGTTTGTTGGCCTCTGGTCAAAGAAAATAATAAATGAGCACAATGCATTCAAGAGATGAGAGAAGAGAGATCTTTTGTATGGAAAAGTATTAAACTGCTAGCAATTTCAAAACCTTGTTCCTCTTGCTCCAGCCCCTCCAAACCACATCTCCATCCTGCCTTCGGGGATATCATTAGTCCTGGAGGTGGGAAGAAGCCAAACAAATGAGAGCTGCTGAACTTCAGCTTCTGCAAACAATCCAAGGACAACCTGCTCCTTTCCAGACCACTTTCAGGGGGGAAAAATGCCCTTCCATTTTTAAACGTACATTTGGTATTTGCCAAAAGACCACATACAGTCCAGAGCTTTGAAATGACACTGTGCGATTCAAAAGGGTATTTGCTGGCCATGATGATTTATGAAGCTGCACCAGAGCCCTCTTTGAAGAAACGAGGTGAAGCCAAGCGGCTTTGTCAGGGAGGGGAATGCTCTGCTGAGTTATCCCAGCCTGTGTGAATGAGTGCTGCTGGCTGCCAGGGTGGAGTCTCTCATCCCCTGGATGTTCAGAGGTGTTCCATGGACACTAAAGGCAGAGCAGATGGGAGGGTGCATCCTGCACTGCGCTCACTCAGGAGCAGAGCAGGTACATGCATCCTAACCACATTCTCAAGAGGCTGACAGCTACAAGAAAATAGAATCCTTAGGTTTCCTTCAGGAATTCTGGGAAAAAATACACACCCCCAGCAAGGTCTTAAACACTGAACACAAACACTGCAGTGTAGGCAGCAGAGATCCCCTTCAGAAATCCAAAATACAGCCCAGGACTGAGAGCCTGTACAAAAATACCCCCACTTACCTGGATGGAGAAAAAGCACAGGGAGAGCCTCTGAGGTTGCGGCTCAGAGAGGGGAAGCTGTGCTGAGGAAAGAGCCTTCCCCCAGGCATTCTAATGACATCCTCAGGTCTCTGTACCTCACTGAAGAACAACCCAGACGTGTTTTCAGAAGACATCAGACTTCAAAAGTACCCACTGGCTTCTGTAAAACAGAAACTCTAGCCTTGAGCAGCTCCCTGCATGACGCCAAGCACCTGCTGTTGGTGTAGACCCTGCCTGGATGTTACCAACCAGGCAAAAAGGGACATCTTAAAGCCTATCCCCCTTCTTAAACAAAAAACCATTTGAAAATCTGGATTCTGGCTCCAAAAGATCCACTGCCCAATCTCTGCATTTTAATAACATGGTATAACAGAGCCATTATGCATTTTGAGAAGCTGGGGTTTTTTTTCAAGCAAATATTCCCTCCCTAATACCTTATGCAAGCAGACTTTAATGCTGATTCTGTATAGCACCTGTAGGCCATCTGGAAGATAAACAGCTACACAAATATAAGCAGCCTACCTCAAAGTTATGGCAATGAGAGATAATGATCCTGGCTGCAAAGGCAGAGGCTGAGTTCTATTCTCAACACCATGTTTTTAAAATTTTCTCTCAGATATAAATCTTCTTCCAGCCCTGTCATGCCAAGCTCAGCCTCTTTCTCCTCATGTTTACACAGGTGTAAACCCAGGAATATATTCATTACAGTTGGCAATGGGAATTTTCCTCCTTTCTCAAACAGTGGAGTGGCATTTTACCAACTCGATGGCAGGGTCACTTAGTTAGCTGGCAAAAAAATAAAAGGTACCCTCAGAACAATGTGAGATTGTGCTTTGGCCCACACACCTTCCAGCATTAAATGCCACTGCAGAAGGAAGCAGCAGCACACAGCCAGATGGTCCCCAAATCAGCACATTAATGTAGTGCCAGGGCAAACAGCTGGAGCATGCCCAGCCCTCTCACTCACCCCCTCCCTGATTCCTACAGCTTGTACCCGACCACAAAAACACCAGGCACTGCCTACACATGAGGCAACAAAGCCTTAAGGGAGGTGAAGTGCACAGTGGAAAAAAATGAAGTGATGACTAAAAGAGGCACCAGGGACTCCAGGGATGTGGGTGCTTGTGACAGCAGACAGTTCAGCCTCCAGTTTTGCATGCCTTCCCACAAAACAGAGGTGGTAGGAGGCTCAGTAATCCTACAACTTTTCTTTTGTAATTAAATCATGCTGCACCGTGAGCTTTTGCTATAACAGGTGTGGATGAGTTGCCATGCACGATGATCTGCTCAGAAGTCACCTCAGCATGAAAAATGACTGGAAAAAATACATCTAGAGTTCATCTTCATGTGAACATTTTTTCTCTCCATCCTCTTATATCTCCTCCACCCTTTTCTATCCCTTCTCTCTCCTTAATGCCAACCCAGCCCGTAAAAGGCTGATCTGGATCTTTGACTTCTGGTTCCTGTGCTGTATGTTTTATGTTGACATCCCCAAGTGACAGCAGCAAGAGGGAAAAAGCAGATGACTTCTTCAGATTTTTGGGGGTTTTAAAACAGATGTTGAACCATCTATGGATGGGATTATATGCTCTTTCTTCCGGTCCAAAGGACCTTTTAAAAGCAAGAAGTAGCTGAAGGAGAGGAAAGACTTCTATTTAAATGAAGCAAAGTTTTAAACAAGGATGGTTTCCCAAGGAAACAAGATTTGCAGACCAGTTCCGCAAACTTCTGGACTGGTTAGTCAGGCTCAGCCAGGTTTGCCAAATGGGCAGACACCTCATATTCTTGTGAGCTTTGAGGTAGCCATCAGAGGAGAAAAGCCCCAAGTTAGGTCATCCACTGTGCTGATAACTATGAGTGCTGTCACTACTTTTCCAGTCTCCCCATCCAAGAGATGTGAGTGGGAAGGAAGAGCAAGGAAGCAGCCATGAGCAGTGTGGTTCCAAGGAGGAGTGAGAGGTGCAGTTAGGAATTTGAGGATGCTGCAGTGAGGCTTTAGCAGGCTTTGGGGAAATTTGCTACAGCTCCAATAGCCAGCTGGAGAGCCCTGGGCCTGATTCTGTCTGTTGGGAGGCCAGAAAGCCTAGTGCTTGTGCTTCTTTTTCAGATAGTAATAGAAAAACCAGTAAGTGCTGGTAGGACTGTCACTAGGCTGCTACAAAGGCCAGGGATGGCCCTCAGTCTCATGAAATCTATTCCAATGGGAGCAAGTAAGACTCTCTCACTATTCATATTGCAATGCAAAAGTCTTTCTAAGCTGCTCATCCCATCTTTATTTATAAAACAGGGAAAAAACAAGTGTAGGGTTGAGGACTGGCATGAGGACAAGAAGGGGAAGACCCAAGACTATGATAGTTTTGTGTATCCTGATTACAATGGAAGCCTAGGGTCACTGTTGTAAAAATTTGGGATGGGGAAAACCTTCTTCAGGTGGGCAAGTCCCTCTAACCTCTTTTCATTTGAACCTGTCATCCAAAAAGAAATTATACACCACCAAGCAGGTATTTCATCAGAGATCCCAAATTCACTCAAAGCCCTGCACCTTAAATACAGAGAAGTGCTCTCCTGTGTCCATCACCAGCCAGTTCCTCACTAGGACCAAAATGAGTGACCACTTCTGAACATGACTCCTGTATCCCTGGCTTTAACAGCACTTTAATAACACCTTTGCACCAGTCACGAAGACACACTGTGACCTTGAAGCCAGGGCTCTTCCAAACCTGGGCCTACCACAAAGGATCCCAGGGGAGTGAACTGTGGGACCTCTCCAACATTCCTTGCCTCTCTGCTGCACTGGAGATGATGTGCAACACACCGAGTTTGATGTGAGATCTCACACTCTGAGAGCTCAACAGACACAACCCCAGAGAGACACTTCCATTGGAAAACACAAGGAGGGGGATAAGCATGCCACAGATCCTCCTTTTTTCTTTCCCCCAATGCCTTTCCATCCTCTGTACATGGCACATACAGCTAATCATGATTTCGTCCTTTGATAGCCAGTAAGTGATTTGCATTCTTTCGGTAATTATCCCATCACCTGCACAAAGCAGATAATTCTGTGGGCCTGCTGGTGCCGTTCAGCAGCTACATCCCCAGGTTATAAAGTGAAGTGCTGAGTGGAAAATTTTAATGACTAGGGGCTGGTAAAACCTTAAATTGATGGCAATATATGGTGAAGTCTCTTAAATAGTGTGAAATGCCCTTTTGGCTGGAAAGGGCTGGATGAAACTGTGGTTGATAAGTCGTTAAATTACATCCCATGGCTGGCTGCTTGTCTTGGGAAGGAACTGAATGATAAGTGCGCAAATTATCATTACTGCACAGAGCGAAACTATTTCCAGCAGAGATGATTTGATAAAAGAGAAGTTATTTATCATGATTAAAACTGGTACCTTTGTACTTCTACACATTGAACAGATCCTGAACTGGCAATCATCTTCCTAAAAGGTACCTGAGCCTGATTTAAAGGGTTTTATGACTGTTTTAATGGATGAATTTTTCTCTCATGGAGAAAGAAGACTTTAACGTCTAAATTGTTATGTTTCTCAGAATTATTTCCCCTTTCATTGCAAGCAGCTTGATTCCATCCTTTTTTTTCCACACACTTTTGTCATATTTCACTTTTCCTAAAAAAACTCCAAAGAAATGCTCTTTCAGAAATAAGCAGTAAACAGACTGCTACACACAATGGAGAGCAGGAGAGCTTTGACCTCTACACCTTCATTTTGAGCCATGCAGAGACTGAAAAGACTTAAATTTGTTTTCATTTGTTGGCTGCTCAGTGGAGGGGATTAGGTGGTAAAGTCAGTTTTGGTGCAAGAGATAGAGTGACCTCAGTTAGTTCCAGCTACCACAGCTGGCAGATAACCACTAGCCACCATCCAGCAGTGGCTTTTTTAACCTCTCAGGAGATAACTCAAATGGACTTGATATGAGCTCCTATGAGCTATCATATAAAATACAAGCTTCCCATGCAGCTCTACAGGGTACCACAGCTATGCTGGGCAAGGTGAAGCAGGGAGCATTCAGTGGGTTCAGTGTATAAATGAAGGGTGCTATTTCCCAGTACCATCATTGCAGGATATTTTAGCTCAGGTCAGTTAAATGAAAGTTAGGTGGGACTATCTATGGAGTACAAGGACTGCCAACAGAAGGTGGTGAGATCCATCTCTAACAACATTATACATACATTATTGTATGGGGAAGAGCCCAATCATTTTGCCAAACCATTCCCTTTCGCATCCCTGAGGCCACAATGGGCTTGACCCTATTTTCTTCCTTGCAGGATAATGTTAATCTGATAGTCCACCAAGGCAGCTAAACATGGCTCAGGCAGGAGACAAGAGTAAATGCTATCCTTCAGTGGAATTGCCAAATGTGCACAGAGTATGTGCAATCTAGTTTGCTGGCCTTAAACCTCTTTCCAGTATTTCCTAAAGTCTTCTGAGGAACACATCATTGTTGATATTTTGACATTAACTTAGAAGTTTGCTGTCTCATATTAGTTCAGCAGTAGCTGGTTTAGGCTTGTTTATCAAATAACCTAATCTAACTTCCTGTCTAATATGGGCCAAAGAACAATATGGTTGACACATTTACCCTTCTGCAGTTCAGCCAAGCTCTCCTGTATCTGTCTACAGTTCCCCTTTCAATACAGTCTCAGCCTTGGCCTCAAGTCTTCCAGAGAGATGGTTCAGCATCAGCGTAGGCATCTCAGAAAAAGCACCATTTTAAAAGGGGAAAGAAATACCATCCATAACTCTATCATGATAATGCTGCAGTACTTACAGCACCCTTGCTTTCCAAAGCCCTGCTAGCACATCACCAAAAGGAAAAAAATGTCACTTTGCTCTGACATGATCCCTTCTGGCAAGATCCACACCCAAGGACTTTGAAAAGTTTTCCTCCTCTTGTATTGCAGGAGTTGAAATGCTATAAGAGATTACTCCTTTCAGCAATTCATTCTTTCTTTTCTTTCCTTCTTTCTTTCTTTCTTTCTTTCTTTCTTTCTTTCTTTCTTTCTTTCTTTCTTTCTTTCTTTCTTTCTTTCTTTCTTTCTTTCTTTCTTTCTTTCCTTTCTTTCTTTCTTTCTTTCTTTCTTTCTTTCTTTCTTTCTTTCTTTCTTTCTTTCTTTCTTTCTTTCTTTCTTTCTCGCTCTCTCTCTCTCTCTGTTTGTTCATTTATTTATATTTCAATCCAATTCTATGCCCATGAAGGTTAGACATTCTTTGAGATTTTCTGAGTTCTCAGAATAGGTTAAGTCCCAACAACAGTTTATTCACAGGTACTGTGTTCAACAAGACATGCTTAAAAGAGCTGAAATTAAAGATCAGTTAGAGAACGAAAACATTGTTCTTCAAATCTACATGCTTGCCAGCCAAACAGGTACAGGGCAGCAGCAGGATTTCATAACTAGCATGTCACAGGGCTCCCCTCCCTGCCCTGACAGGAGACAGCATGGAATACTTGTCTTCAGCTGCATCTCAGTATCAAACTCAGCTCTATCACACCTCAGCAGAGTTGTGTCTTCTCAAACCAGGAACAAATTCAGCCAAGACGCTTCAGTGAGAGTAGCACATAGATAGCCCTGAGCAAAATTCAGTCCTGTCAAAATGTCTGTTTTCCATCTCCATTAAAAAATCATGTCCCAGCATATAATCACGCAACTGGCAGAGTGTGGATCTGCTTTAGCATGCAATTCATTAGAGACCACTCCTTCTGTCCTGACTTCTTTTATTTACAGTGAAGACCAGATCTCTCAGCTCACCACTGGCACACCTGGGGCTTGTGCAGGAGCAGGACACCATCACCAAGAGCACTTATCAAAGGATAAAGTGGCAGCCAGGCCCTTGCTGCCCTTACTCACGTCACCAGGAAAAGGTGAAATCCTAAGAGCAGAAATTGCTGTAGGGACATTTGTGGTGACTTTTCCACTTTGCAGAAGCCCAAACACTTTGAGACAAATTACCTTCCATGAGAAAAGTTAAACAAGTGAGAAAATATTTGTGTGCTGTCACAGACTAGATTAAGTCCCCATGTGCAACAAAAATTGCATGTAGTAGTCAATAAAAACAAGTGGAGGAGCTCACCTATTCAGTGTCTCTCAAAAGAGAGTACTTTCAATATTATCTAAATCAGGTTTGGAACAGCACTGCTTACCTACAGCTATGGCCTGGGAAAAAAAAGCCAGGGTCACCCACAAAGCTCTGGGCAGAAGTCAATAACCCAATAACCCAGCTGACCTTTGGTGCTTTGCCTGTGCACCTACTCATCCACCACCACCACCATGATGGATGAGAAGAATAAAAACAAATGGCAAAAGTCAGAAGCTGTTTCAAAACTAATTATCTTCCTCCAATTCACTTAATTAACCAACACTTTATCAGAGTGTAGCTTCCTAACAAAGACAAGAGTCAAGAATATTAAAACAACTCCACCTTTTTAAATTCTAAGAGTAATTGGAAAATTCACCTAGGTCTGGTTGAGCAAAGGACTTCCCGATGTGCTCAGCTTGACGTGCATCTAGAGGACAGGTGCTGGATTAAAGCACATGCCTAAAATAACACACATGTATAACTGTCTTGCTAACTTGGGGTTTTAAAGTTGAAATGGTCCTTTTATAAACTCATAAAGAAGATATGATTCTGGTTTCCAACTGTGACACTAAGTGTAATTGCTGTCAGATACTTATGTATGACGAATATACATGCAGCAGATAACCTAAAACTGTAAACGATACACCATCAGTAGTAGATTCAGTGTTCACGCACTAATACAAATTCCTATGCTTCATTTATGTTTCTGGTCCAATGCGTCTCCATTGTAGTAACTCAGGGCAGTGATGAGAAACAGGCTAATACCCACTCCAATTTCCTAAGACTGCCTTTTCAAGACCCCAGAGCAACAGGGCAATCCTTGGCTGCACTCTGCATTGCTACTTCTGCCCCCATGGGGGATGAAAGTGACTTTGCATTGTCTTAACTCATGGAGATGGAGAACAAGTGCCTTGATCTCTGCCCAGGTGTCTGCAGTACTACCTGCAGTAGAAGGAATGCCACAGAGCCAGAAGCACTGGGCATTCAAGATCATCCCCTAAAATAAATCGCAAAAGAACATATTGATTCAAAACAAGAGTTTGTTTAGCCCAGTAGCCTCTCTCTGACAGTGGTCAAGCACATGTTTAGAAAGAACAGAAGCTTGTTTTGTGTACAAAGATCTCTTTTCCTGATATGCCCTCACAGCTCCTGCTTGTCAGCAGTTTAGGCAGTCTCTGGGTCTCAGGTTGTATTTTAGTCACCAGTAGACCTACCATCCCCATTTCTATCCTGAACTTTGCTAAAACCATGTACACTCAGGACTGTCACACTAAACCCCAATTGTAGCTCCATGAGCCATTTCTGCTGTCACTGAGTACTGAAATCTGAAACTGAGGACTATGTTCCACCATTTCAGAGAATCCAAAGAGACCAAGTTTGCAGTCTGAAGTAGCTCTTAAAGAATGAGCCAAAAAAAAGGTACTTGCTACTTATGATGTCAATTTGTTATCTCTCCATTCTGCCAGTGGACCTTTGCTGAGCACCCACGTTATCATGCTGATGTCCATGTTCCTCCAGGCCCTTTTCTTCCCCTACAGCATCTTGTCAGCCTGCAACATCCTGAGGATAGAGAGAAATGTAGCTGTACTGGGAGGGTCTAACAAGCTCCTGGTATCTGGAAAACGTAACCACTGATAGGCCTATTCAGTCTGTGCTATTAAAGTGTGCACAGCTGGCTAAAACTTTCCCATATTCTGCTAGGAAATTTACTTGAGATGGTTAACAAGCAGTCTGTTACTTTGTTGTAGACAAAAAGCATGTGGGTACTTAAGATATTGATGAACTGGACTATAAGCAGATTATTCCAATGCTATGAGTAGAGAGTAACTTCCCAGTAGAAAAAGCCTTTTGAAATACAAGACAAAATGCCAATCCATTTACTAGTCACACACTTAAAACATTTGGCTTATTTTGCTACTGACTCTCAGCCTTCAGATGATACAGAACAAGAGGAATGTCCAGCATTTAAATAACACATAACTTTCAGACAATCTGCATCTCAGAATCTGGAATCTGGAATGTGGGACTTCGTGAAAAGGTAAAAACTTTCATGCAATTCCACAGTGTATCCAAGTTCCATCCAGAGTCTAAAAACACAGAGTTTTTCCTTGGAGATGACTGCTTCAGGGCAGGAGGATTTCTCCTGTACACTGATGGAGTAATCCAGGACCTTCTAGCTATAGCTTGAGGGCCTCTTATTTTATTCACATGCAAAATTCCCTTTGATTTTTGTGTGACAAAGAGAACATGCAGCATGAAACCCTTACTGGAAGGACCTCATTACTTTTGGTTGAAATACAATGGCCAAAAGAAAAAATAAAACAAAACTGGAAGGAAGCTGTGGAAAACCCCTGGTGCAATTGCAAACACACAAAAGTCTCCGTTAGAAGACATCTCTCACAAACGCTTTGTGGAGAATTTAGGGGGACTGCCTCTTCTTTGGGCAAATCACAGCTCACCCTTGGCTAGCTGTAGCAGGATCAACCCAGGCCATGGATTCAGCACCTCCATTTGTGAGGTCACACACTGGCCACTCAGATTTAGGCTCTACCCTTCCTGAAACCCTGCTGCTGGGCAAAGAAAATGTCAGGGTTTGGGGCCAAAGAGAGCACACAGCTCTGTTGTTTCCAATTACAATCTCTGCATGTGATGGGATGAATATTTTGGTGTTAGGACCAGTTTAGCAAGTGATCCTTTAATTTAAAAGTCTAGGTACAGGGGCAGGACCCAAGGCACTATACCAGTGCTCTGCATTGGTACAGCCACTTTTGAGCAAGAGCCAGACCCCCTTGGGCTGTTGCAGGCCAAAAGCCAGATGCTGCTAGTAAGGGGCTGAAATCACACAGGGAGGGCTGAGCAGACAAAAGTCTGACCTGGGGGATTTAATGGCAAAGCTCAAAGGGCCTGCTCCAAAATGAACTGAAGATATAGAGAATATTTCCACCCATGTGTTGGGGTTCAGATTTGGGAGACATTTCAGGAAAATGCATCAGCACATAATAAATCCAGTTGAAGTTGATGACAACATTTAATCAGATCCTTAATTCTGACCTTACATTTACATACATACTTGTATAGGAGGCCAACAGCAGCATTCTCACTGACTTTCACTTTTCAAGCTTTCCAGATTATCAGATCCTTACAACACCAGGATTGCCTAATGGGGCTGAACAACACACAGGTTTTCTGTCTAGACATAGATCTATTCCATAGGAAAAAAATAAGGGGGAAAAAAAAGAGGGGGAGAGAAGGAAGAATTAAATTATTTTAAATAATTTTCACATCCCTTTCATATCTTCGAATAATGTAATTTCACAGCTGATTTCAGGTTCTGGTTTTGGTTTTGCCAACAAAAGCAGATATACAATATTTAAAGCCATTTAAAGGGTCCCTCTGAGGCAAAACTCGAAGTGCCATGCTGGGCTGCCATCCTGGAGGATCGGGCTCGCCAGCAGAGCAGGTGGTGTGTGGGTCATCCACGTCTGTGTGACAAACTGTGATAATTGGATTGTTTGAGGAGCGGGGGAGGGATGTGACCACTGTGTACAAACCTCAGAAGGGAATTAAAAGCAAGTCTGCATCCCAGTTAATAGTGCTCTATAAAAATGCAAAGTGGCTAATGATAAGCAAAGGAAGCTCCATTAAGCCATGTGCCTGGCGCAAAGGGGCATCATTGACCCCACGAAGGATATTTGCTGGGAACAGTCAGGCAGCAGAAACAGGTGCAGAAATAAAAGCAAACTAATGGCTTGTTTTAAACTCCCCAATCTGCAATGTTAATGAACAAGCAGGCCAAAGAGCCTGAAGTGGCCAACGCCTGTACCCATTAAAGTCACAGGCATGCTCAAAACCAGAGGAAAACTGGGAAATGGCTTTCCTGGCACTAGGCGTTCATTAGCCCTGCACAGCAGTATGCTGTACCAAGAGCTTGCTGAGGTTATTCAGGATGGGGTGGGATGGAGGGCAGGGAAGGAACACGGGAAAAAAGTTCCCCTCAGCCCCAAGCACTCATCAAGCTCCAATGTGGTCAGTGGGGAAAGGAACTCTCATTGGGCCGATAATGAGCTGTCCTCATTATAAGATTAGATGCCAGAGTGAACAACACCCTCTTAATAATGCACACATCACTATGACAACCACAGAGTTTGATACCTGAGGACAACTTTATTGCACTTGTGAAATTTCCTTATTTTAAAAACAGTATTTATAGTTATCAGACATCGATTCACCATATACACCCTCCTCCTCGTCTCTTTGCCTTCCTTGTTTCCGAGGCAGGATCAGCCAAAGTGTTTATGTGCAGCTCCTAAGGTTACCAAACTGCTGTCAAGTAGCAGCGCTGGAGTCTGCTGGCATAATTATCCCGCTAGCCCATACATAATTAGTAAAGCTAAGCCCAAACTATATTAATACCAGGATTAATTACAGTGGAAACATAAACAAGGATATTAATGCTATGAAAGTAGCAGTACGGCTATTCGACAGCCCATATGCTTGTCTGTAGGACCACTAGGGATTGTGTTGAATCGGGAGCTGTGCGGTGCCCTGACTGTAATGAGAAATGAGAAAACTGCTGAAAAATTGATGCCGCCTGCAGATTGCACAATCCGCTGAACAGCAGGGGGTCGGCTTCTTACATCTCCCACTCTCGGTACAATATGCTAATTTCTGCATGCATACGAGTGTAAAAGGAAAGAAGAAAAGATTTCACAAAAGGAAAAAAATGCAAATGACAACCACAAAGATCACTGCAGAGAAATCCATGAGCTTTATATGGATTAACTGTGTTGGAGCTAGTGCTCATCTGAGTTTAACTCTTTCTGTCCTAGACCCATTGGTAGGTCCTTTTTGTGGTGCAGCTGTACTTGCAGCTCCTTTGTGGAAAGGGAGGGATGGAGCGGGGGGAGGGCAGTGGGGAGCTGAAAAGATGGAAAGGATCTATTTTTCTCTTTTCCATGCTCTTTTCCACTCCTCTTGCTTTAACTCTGACAAGGAGATAAGGGTCTGGAAGCGGAGAAAAATTGACTGGGAGGGGAGTTGAGACAAGGAAGCTAACAAAATATTGGTAGTGTTTGAGAGAAGACCACTACAGCCCAGTCTGGTCCAGCTTCAAGTGTGGGGAATGACTGGTAACAGACCCTCCCTTGTCCTTCAAGAGCTCCTCTAATTCCCAGTGCCCCTTAGAGAGTGACTTTGCAGCACATGGCCAAGAAGATCTTCCTAAAAATGTGCTACAAAATCCTTATCAAGAAGATAGTTTCTCCATGATTATTTTCTACTCTGGATTCACCACCTCTTCCTCCCAGGGGAAAGAAGCAGATGTGCTGCCTGCATGACGAGCCCATCTCTCTGCTGGAGACAGCTGATGTGCTCGTGGTCCTGTGGTTCACCGGCGTGCCCAGAACATGCAGCATGCCTGCAGACAAGGAGGTTCCAGCAGTGCCCAGACAATCCTGCTGCCATTTGCATTCGCCTTGCTCCTAGAGAGAGCCTAACACTGCACTCAGCCTGTTCCCTATGCTGCCCATGGGACCAAACGGAATCTCTTCTACCACAGTTCCAGGGAGAAAACCAGCCCCACTGTCTTGCATGTAGTGCTGACATTGTGGGATAAAACCCATGGGTGCCAATTCTCATATAGACAATGGAGTTGTGGGTGTCTATACAGCCCTACTCTTCCTTTGGTTGCTGCTGGTGGGGGCCACCTACCCAATGGTTTAAGTCCCTCATTCACACAACACAGGAAGGCAAAGAGCATCTTCTTCCAGCCTACAGGGGGGAAATATCTATGTTTCTGCAATAAGACAAATCAAAGCCCTAATTCTTTTCCAATAATTAAAGAGATTAGTTGCTCTCTCTTTAGTAACAGCAGGAGCAGCAGCAGGTGCTGTTACGCTCAGTCCAATGTGTGCATAATGCGTTTTCTGTATGCAATTGCTGTGTCCAAGCATGAACAGAAACCTTAGGAAATATTTGTCATTAAAAAGTTGCCACTGGGCAACAATACAGTAATTGTATTAAAAATAACAATACAGTGTAATACAGTAAGAGCTTGACAAAAAAAAATGTTTGTTCACTTGTTTTAAATAGTTATGCCAAGAATTTAGCACTCCTGGAAAAAATATTACTGCTCTGGCATCCAAGGAGAGCACAAAGACAGAAATGCCCATCCCACATCCAGCAGGAAGAGAGATGTGCATCTTAGGGTGCTCTGACCTGGACAGACATTTGTAGTGAAAAGGAGAGGTGACAGAGGAGAAAAATTTGAAGAAGTCCATCCTCCCTCTCTAGCTGAATATGGCAGAGACTGTGAGAAAAGAAGGAGGACAAATATTTTGGGGACTTTTTCTGTGGCACAGAATTACCACCAGAAAGTGGGACAACAACCAGGGAACACCCTGCAGGTTTCAGTACCTATCTGAATCTTCAACCCACAAATGAAAAATATTTCTATCCCACTGGAAAGTCTCTAATCCTCTTCTGAGAGCACTCCCATCCACTAACCTTCTGTCTTAATATATCAACTCCTCTCCTCCTCCAAGCCTCTTTTACCCCCAACACTGCATACATTAATTGCTGATTTGTTTTCCTCATTGAAATTTATCAACTTGATTTTAACCTTTGTATCTGTGATTGCTTGTACATGCTCTTATTCCTGTACTGAGCATTCCTGTCACCAAATGATAATGAGCCTCTTTACTGGTCTGATGCTGGAACCTGTAAAAGCAGGGGAGTTCTCACCTGCGAGACCTTCACAGCAGACCCTTGTTCCCAAGGGATTGTACAATGCCTTGTAGATCCTGCTGCTGACCTGCAAATTTAGATCACCCAACTCAGCAAGTCAGAACAGCTCTCACCCAGGTCACACAGACAGCAATTGTACCCTAACAGAGACCTTCTGACTCTGTAGAACTAGGAGTAATAGCAATAATGTATCAAGAAGAGCAGTTGGAAAACAGCGAAGAACATGCATTTCTTGTCTTTTCTCAAATACTTTTGCTTGAAGCTGAACAGGGGCATTGGTAGGAAGAACAGCCATTCCCCTAGTATCTGTGCAAGAAAAATCTCTTTAGGTTGATGCTCAAATAGCAAACAAATAAGTAAATTAAGTATGAGTTGTTGTTGAATAGTCATCAGTTGGAATAGCAATAAATATTTTAAAACAACATTTCTACTGTATTTGATCAGCTCTGCCATTACAATAACCATTCTGAAGTCGCACAGAAAGTCTAGGACTGCACTAAAATTTCTTCTTTTTCACTTGTACTGTTTGCAGCAGCCTGACAGACTAAGAATATGAATGCCAGGCTTTAACCTTGTTGGAGTTAAAAGGTGTTTGGGGAAAGAAGGAAGCAGTGTGTTTACAGCAGAAAGACTGTCCCCCTAAATGACAAAGTAGCACAAGAACTCAGTACTGTGAATATCATAGGAGGGAAAACCCACAAAAAACAAAACAAAAAAAAAAACCAAAACAAAAAACAAACCACCAGGTTGGCAGTAATTTAGAGCTGCTATGTTTCAGGAAACAAAAGCTGCCCATTCCTGAGACCCCCCCCAGCCAAAGCTGTTAGCCAGACCAAGCTAGCTGAAGAAAATGTGGAGAGTGGAAACTGCAGAGAAAAATAGCAAGTCAAATGGGGCAAGTGAAAACCCATCAGCCAGGTGTGCTTGTAACATCTGTGGGGCACACACCCACATATGACACCAGCACCAGGGACACACACCTTCTGCTGGGGGTACAGCTCACAGCAGATCTCATCCCCCACACAGCACAGCAACGCCTGTGCCAAAGCCACCACAATCAGTTGAACTACGTCAGATTAAAACAGCTCATTAAAGTGGCCTCTCAGATTTATAATGAAGGCTTCTCCTTTATATGAGCTAAACTGGCACCCCTGGACTATACACCCATTTGATTTGAAACAGAAACAATGCCTAATTCTCCTATCTGCACCGGTGTGGCTGACAAGCAGTTTAATTTTGGCTCCCACTGCAATTTAATACTATCATGGCAAATTTCAGTTTAAATCATTTTTACCCCTCCTCTATTTTTTTCCATCGCTGCATTATCTATGGGTAAAATTGTTCACACTGTAAAACCAACCCTGCCTTTTTTTATTATTTAAACTTGGATCAAGTCATTAACAAGGTCAAAAGCCCAGCAAAAACCACAAGCAATCACATTGAAGCACAGATGTAGGGACAGAAGGCCTGAAACTAAACATCACCTAAACAGGGACTGAGAAGAAAGTAGGAGGAGCCACACATCATGAGAGTGTTCTAGAAACACCAAATACTGTTTCCACTGGGGAAACTAGTATTTTAAAATCTGCAGCAGGGCAATGCAGGACTTATTTTCATGAGGGCATGTCCATTTGAATTTGTGCTGAGCTCGGGAGGACCAGGTGAGTTTGCATAATTAACAACCTGACCGTGCAACCTGAATGCAAATGCAGATCCCAGTGAAGGTAACAGGAAATTGCTGTGCGTGAAGAAACCAAGGATGATATTCATACATGGCAGTGATGAATTCTGCTATAAAAATATTTACGGGATAGTGATATTTCTTTGTCTTTTTTTCCATTTTGTAAAGCTTCTGAGGAGTGATGGCAATCAAGTACAGAAAGTCAGTGACCATTCCTATGACAACATCCTGCTGCTGGTGCAAAAAACACTCATAAATAAAACTTTGAAGAGAACTCGTGCTGCCACAAGCCCCACTGAAGGCTTTGAAGGAGAAAAAGAGTGAGAAAATGGCAAGTTCCTCTTCTGGAGGCTGTGGCAAGCAACTTGAGCCATGTGGAGGCACAAGCCCTACCTCAGATGTGTTAATGTTCTGGCTCCCATCCAGGGAAGCTATGGTACCACCGAGCCTGCCCTGCCCTCCCTCTTGCCTGTAGAGCCGTGCTGTGCTGCTGCACACGCTGTCAGACAGACACCCCTTGCTGCTCCAGCCCAGGGAAGCCCCACACGGCACGGGGATGCATAGATGAGCACAATATGCTTCTGCCTGTCGCTTGGCTGTGGTGCTTTGCATTGTGGAGGGTTTTTTCTGGATTAAAGGAGCTCTGTGAACATAAGTCCTGGTTGCTACCCTGGGTTGCGTGCAAGCCCTCTGAGCGGCACTGATCTGTCACTGTGGGCAGCTCTCTGTCTGATGTGACCCGAAGTAATTAAAAGTGGCCCAGCATGCTGTGCCTCCCTCTCCCATCTCTCCTCTCTCTCCTCTTGCTCTGTTTGCTGGCATTTACCCAAAACAACAGTGACTGATGGCTCTGAGATGGCTGTCGCTGTTTTCCCTGCCATGATACGGCCATTGATCCGGCAGCATCTGCCAACTCATCAGCGCTTACTCTAATTCCCTGCCTCCAGGTTTGGGGGTTTGTCTCTTCCATTCCTCTCCCCTCCCCCAGGCAATAATCGCTGCGAAGTAGAACTCCCTTTTGACCAGCCCAGTGAGATCAAATTACCACCATGTCAGCGCTCAACCTTGGGAGTGCTTGTAGCCACGCACTGACCTTAATCGAGGATGTTCGGCAGAGGGGCAGTCATTTAGCTCAACCCCTGACTGCCCCTCCACTTTGGGTTCAACACCAGGAACCTGCCTTCATATCAGTTCATAGTATGACCCTAAGTACCTCATTTCTCCCCACATACGAGGTGTGGGGGAGAACCACATCAACCACCAAGGTGGAGTTATACTCTGGAACTACAATAGTGGTACCAAAGTCATTATCAAGTGACTGGGCATGGCCTTTTTTCAAAGCATGAATGAACTCCAGGGCAAGAAACATCTGCTGTAGCTTCAGAGGTGTGAAGTAGGTCTTTCCTGAGTCAGCTCAGGATGTGCAAACAAGTGTGAGCAACTGCCCACAAATTTCACTGATAGCAAAGCAAATGTCGCCACTGCAGCCAAAAGAACAATCACCACCAGGGACATGCTGCCTTTCATTTGGTCCTTTTAATTTAAATGAAGCCTCATACCTGAAGGTTACATAAGCAGTATGAAAAACACCATATGAATTGGCCTGGCTCCAAAGGACTCATTATATCTCCGTGGGAAGCACTGCAGCTTCTGTGGACCAAGAGCATCCAGGGGATGCAGAACACACAGACAACACCAGTAGGGATGCCAGCCTGGTTTTGAGTGTTCAAGAGTACCTTTTTTTCCCTCTCTTCTCTGTAAATGCATGAAATAAATATTACTGCCCACAAATAATGAATACTTCACTATGGTTTTGAATTCATCACTAGGCCAGATTAACCAGAAACCTCTTAACTTTTTTGGTTTCCCTTTTTTTCTTTCTATTGTTTTTATCCCTCTTGGCTCCTATTTTCTGATGGAGGCATGTACACACGAAGATATGCCTCTTGCATGTCATGTGAGTGCATGGGTGACTGCTCCACCAGGCACCTCACTGGCTACTTGTGCATCCTGGGATGTAAGCTACAGGCCTGCTAGCAGCCTGATCCTCTCCCACATTGCAGCATGCCAGGCTGCCCAGACTAAGCTCACACACTGCCATGCCCCACCACTGGTAATCATATCCATGAGCTGCTCTGCCCTAGGGAGAAGGAATGACTTATCTTCTCACTAAACATCTAAAAAACCATTTTGGTCCATGTCTTTCTTTTTCGTCCTCCATTCATCCATATGACCAGCCTATCAACTTCAGATGAAAATTTCTGACCTTCCCAATGACAGACATCTAAGTATCATCAACTGCATACTCAACTATCTTGAGAGCATCTTAAACATGCTGGGATTTGGGAGGAATATTGCAACACCAGTTTTCTGCCTATAGGAAGCTTTGTTTTTCCAGTGGGAAGGAGAATCAGGCTGCTTGGTGATGCGTCCTCTGTTGCTTTTGGCTCTTCCTCCTGCGCCATGATACCGTATGGAGCAGAGGGAAGGAGGTGAGGACACATCTGGCTGCCACACTCCAGCCTCACTGGGGGTTTTCACCAAGCACCATGTGCAGCAGCAGCAGATACACTCAGGAGCCACATGTGGCCCATCAGCTGCACTTTTGTCACCCTGCACGGTGGCTCGTGTTGAAAGGAAGAGTCCATTGTGCCATTTTCTTTGGGTTTCTCCATGAAATCTGAAACTCACATTTCCTCCAGATGCTCCTCTGCTGCTGCTGAGGCAGGCATGGTGGATGCAGCCCCAGGAGGCTGGCACAGCCCTACAGGCATCCTGCAGGCTCTAGCCCAGCAGTCCGAACTGCAGCTCCCTCTGAGCTGGAAAGGGAGACTGTCTTGCCTTTAAGGGCCACATGGAGGTCTTGTACAGCAGTCAGGAGGACTCCTGATCAGCACCACTCTGTGATTAGCTTTTTGATCAGAATTTGAATTTTGAAGCAAGTATATAGAGATATACATAGAGGGGATGTAGAAGGGAAATGGATTTTTTTACGCATTCCTCACAGAATGTTTTGGCTCCTAGACTAAGCTGGCCAACATGTAGACAGTCTCCAAAAGAGGTGGAGGGTCCTGCCCTTAGCCCAACATCTGTGTTGTCTCTCCTCTGCCTCCCTTCTCCCTTCTGTGCATGTGACAGTGAGGTCACACAGAGCAAGGACCTAATCCACCTGGACACTACTCCTACCAAAAACGTAGTGATGGCTTTTCAGCTGGGTCAGTATTACTGACATGAGCAACGTCTCCCTCACCCCAAATGATTGTTGCTGTAGAGGTACAGAGATAGGGAGAGGCAACAAAATCTTCCACATGCACAACTTGGAAGAAGAGGAAGCAAAGAGCTTTTAAAGAAATCTAGGTGTGTTTACCCAAATATTTCTCTTTTTAGTTACCACCCTTTCACAGTCTAACAACTCAAGTGGTAAATGTTTGTTAGGATTGCTTGTGTGATCCCCTTGTCTAGGGATCACAAGTGTCCTAAGATGGTATCAGTTTCACCTGGGGCAAGAAATACCTTCAATTTATTTTCTATCGCTGAAGCAGAGACTGCAATTTTTTTAGAAAATTCCCAAAGAGTATTTGGAGACATCCCCGGTCTGGTTAGATTACAAGACAAACACTTTGTTCAAAGCCAGAAGAACTCTGCTGACTCCCAAAAAACAATAGAGTAATAATGAATAGCAAATGTGGGTCAGATGCTCAGCTAAGAAAAATGATCATTGCTTGTCAGTCCTTTGCAGAGCTCAGGTAGTTTACACCAGAAAGGGTTTCTCACTCTATCTGAGGATATCTATAGAGGATTTCTTATTTGCCGGGGTGACATAAAGCTGTTATTGACATGAATTTGGGATGCCTGCTCCACTAATGATTAATGAGGCCACAAGTGAGTTCTATTAGTCACTGTGGCATGACTGACACTTGGATTTTTACTGTGCCATGCCACTGCCTCTTGTTTATGCCAAGAAATTTACAGGCACAAACCCAAAATCTGAGACTTTATTAAAGTTTGCTTTTTTAATGTCTTGACCTGTGCTGCTAATTTGTCTTAGTAGAGACCTGGAAGGGAAAATAAATAAAAATAGTGCATCTTAAAATGTCTAAGGAACTCCCTAAAACAGCAGTTCTGTCACTCAGGATGACTTTAAAATCTTGTTTTTTTCTAACCTGCTACAATTGGAAACACTTGCTGTGCTCCTCTAGAATTCTCAGCTACCCAGCAGCAGAAAGCCTTCTTTTCAAGCCCTCATAATGACATATATTGATAATTGTTTCTTACAAGTGTCACTTTTCAGGGGATTTAATATTGTACATACAGCAAGACCAGCAGACAGAATAATTGATTGATTGGATTGTTGATTTTTGAGTGAAAGAAGTATTTTGTATTTGAAAAGGAAATTTTTGCTCTTGGCCAATGTGGAGAAGCTTAAAGGAAATTGTCTGAGGTATGAAACCTCAGATATATGTTCCCATTTACAAGTAGATAAATTTGTTCTAATTAGAGTTGAGATTTCCAGCTACAAAATCCCAGGGGGATTCACAACCAAAAAGTTGTTCTTGAAGAAAAGTTTTCCCAAGCAACCAGGGCTAAGGACTGAGGTGATCAAAGGTGAAAGTTAGATTAAGCATAATTTAGCACCTGCTTTGGCAGTTCACCACATGGGTATACGAGGGTACAAACACATGCATGTGTGCATATCAAATACAGATATAAATCTGAGAATCCATTCAATTAAACATTTAAAAGCTTGGCTCTACAGGAAAATTCTACTGCTATAAACCTAAGTGTGAATCTAAACACTTACAAGCACTCAGGCACTGTCCTCTGTGGACATCCTTGCTTGGGGGTTGGCCATGTACTGCGGTGTGAGTAGCTGCTAAGATTTTTCCTCCACAGTCAGTTCTTAACTCTCTACCTCAACTCTAAAAGACAGTTTAAATTATCTAAACCGCAGGCACAAAACATCTATTTATTTACACTGGCTGCCTTATTTCCACCTCAACATGGAGTTATTTAGGGCTGAATTGAAAAAGTGACCACAGGTATCTCTGGAGATAGCTCAATAAATGTATATTGCACTCACAGCCACAAACTCGTTTTCACTCAGAAGGTGAATGTACCCAGGCGAGTGGGTCTGAGAACACTCTTGACATTTTCATTCTGTTGGCTAAAGGGAGAGGCTGAAAAGAGAGGTTGAAAAGCCTGAGGAGATGGAAGTCGTGTAAAAGCTGCTTCCAACTGTGTGTAAAATGTTTAGTGACTCCAGTGTCATAACAATTCGACACTGAGCTGGCATTATATGCCTGTGTGCCAGTTTCACAAGAAGCAAAGGACAGCTTTCCTTGAATTGCCAAGCCTGCTCCAGTGATCAGGTATTACTGAAGAGGTGACAGGGCTGGGACAGCAGGGCTGGTTTGTTTTCAGAGGTAGTAGAGCTGTTTTATTCAGTACCAAGTTAGTGACATCTGCTTGGACTCAGATCCTCATGAGGCTCTTACTCCTGTATATTATTTACAGTGTGCTTCTTTTCCAGGGGCAAATGTCTAAAGATTTTGTAGCTGGCTTTTTTATAGAGAAACGGCTCGAGAATGTAGAACAATCTCAGTGAAATGAAGGATGGAAATCGAGGCAAGAAGGGTTACAGAAAGAGCAGACAGGAAAATACCAAACATGGCTAATAATAAGGCAAAGTGTCCAGATGATTTATTTTCTTTCTTTCACTGATGACAATAGTTAAATATCAAAAAAGGAGATAGGCCAAAATTTCTGATACAAACAGTTCCTCCCAGCTCCTCTACTAAACTTCAGGGAAGTTCAGCTCCAAATTTTGCAGCTTTCTCCTTTTTGATATTAAATAAAAAATCCTAGCATTTGCCAACAGTTACATTCCTCAGCAAATCCATCTGCTGCTGTGCTGTTTCCATGGAGGTTGAGCTCATCAGCTTTTGCACTACTTTGATGCCCATGCACGTTTTCAGCAACTTGATGGCATACCTGAGAAACTGTAATGACCATCTCTTCAGAAAATCTTTTGTAGGTTGGTACCTGCACCCTACAAGGCTCACTGCAATGCTGAGTCTCAAATCAGTCACTTCGGCTAGAGAAGAAGGGCTGGTGGCAAGGTGAAACAAGTTTAGCTAAAGAACTTAGACTTTGTTAACATGCAAGCACATAATGAATTTAGGAATGAACTTCTAAATCTGTATACTTCCCACCCACTCTCATTATCAGGAGAGGACAAAAGCTCAAGATGCTGAAAAGCTGATGTGCGCTGTCCCTCCTCTTCAGGTTTGTTTATTGTGTGCTTTAGGGAATGGTCAGCCTGCTGTCATGGCCACTGGCACTCCTGTCCTGCTCCATTCAACCCCCTCCAGAGCTCACTTCCCCCTCAATTTTGTCAGCATAACTGCACATGAAAGGGCTCTCTAACCCAACTGCTGAAGTGATGAGAGTTACAAAAATAAACATAGTACTGTAAGTGTTGAGGCTGACCCAGATTACTGTGACAGAACTGGGTTAGGGAGCACCTCCAACCTGCAGTTATGGTGGCAGATACAAAGCAGGGATGATGTTTAGCAGGAAAGGAAAAGGACAGCTGGGACACGGGAGTGCCCTGAAACTGGGTTCATCTGAGGCCAGAAAAGCACATTAACCCCTGCTTTAAACAGCACCTGCTGTCAAGACAGCATCTCAATTCTTAGCTCTGTGAGCCCTTCCCTATGGTACAAGCATTCAAGGAGGCATTTCAGGGGCAGCAAAGCTAAAACAAGCAAGTAAGAGAAAGAGGGACAGTGAGAAATTGGTAAGAAGTGAAGGTTGTCTTTGTTTTATTATCTAGTCAAAAGACTCTTCTAAAAATTACTTACAAGTAGGAGAAAAGCTCTCTTCTTCTGCCAAAACTTTAGAAGGAGATGAGTTGTTTTTTTCAAACCAACAGAAGCTCCAGGCTAGTGATGAACTCTGCCATTTCAGCAAACACCTCTGAACTGAAGTCCATCTTTCACTCAACATTAGCATTTTCCCCTCTCCTTCCACTTGTTACAGCAGCCACTTGAGTCAGTGAATGTTAGACCATTTCACATCTCTGGGCCTGACTCTGGTCATGTGTTAGAATAGATTATTACAAAGATAGGAACAATCACTACAAAGAAAATAAGCTTTCCATTTCTTGGAAACCCTCTTCTGTGATAGGTTGTAAATCAAATGGTATCAGAAGTAAATGTTTTTCTACAGAAAGGGAGAAAAGGACAAGGCCTCTGCACTTTCTTATTTGGGATAGGGTTGGGTGGAAGAGCAGGAAAACTGGAACTGGAAAGTAACCAGCCACCCACAAAGGCAAAACTATATGTCTTTGTGGAGAGAGGAACTATGTCAGATCCATCCCAGAGGTCAAGCTTGGGAGAAGAAATGGAAGATGAGGCAGAAAGACTAGCTCTGTTTTTCAAGAGCATCTAAAGCTTTCCTGGAAGGGCGCCTCTGATGAGAGAAGTGTCCTACTCAGACTGCCCCATTCAAGGGAAGTTGCCACAGGCAGGAAATGTGGTCAGGAAAAAAATCTTCTTCAGCACTGGAACACAATCAAGACATGAAATTAAGGGGAAGCTATTTGCATTTGGTAAACAGGTTGTACTAGTGTAACAAAACCCCACAGTTAGACTAAATGTCGTGGACATCACCCACTGATGACGTCTCTGCTGTTCCTTATGAATAATAAAAACATATGGTCATAAAAAGCACTCATTTAATAGCACCTTCAGACCAGTTTGAGGGTGTTTGTTTTGTAGTCACTCCTGGAAAGACTGGGCTCTGAGTCAGATCATAACAAGGTCACTACTCTGTAACAGGTTAAAAGCACCTCTCTTTCTTAGCAGCACTCCCTTAGGTCTCAACGTTATGATTCAGGTCATGAGAGCAAGGTGATCAGTTATTAACAGACATCACATCTAGCTGGAAGATGGAAAGTTGAGCACACACATGAATGTCTCCCTTGAGTGAGTTTTGTCTGTGAGCTTGGTGAAAGGACTGAAGTGCAAGCGAAAGAAAGTCATTCTCATTTCCAGTAATATTTTATTGATTTACTTCACATAATGCAATTCAATAACTCATCCCCCAAATAGATGAAACTTCAGCTCCATATAAATAGGTATTAATCTCATGTAAATTACTGACAAGACTTAATTAAGCAATAAGATGGAACAGCCCATATAATCTGATTAATAGCACACCTAGGACATGCACCAGGGCACAGGGAGGCACAGGGCAAAATAAAGGGCTTCCTGTCCACTAGTGGCATGAAATCAATCTGCAGAACAGTAAACCCAAACACATCTTCCAGGTATTGGTATAGTCAAGGGCTTGACTGTTGCTCCAGCCTTGACCATGCAACTTCCAGCAGTTTGTTTAAAAGAAAACACGGCAGAAAATGTCTCACAGAAACTGAGTCTCACAGATTCCTCCAAAGCAGCAGGCTATGTGATTGCATTGTTGTTTGTATCTTTCTTACCCATCCAAATAAAACATGCCAGTAATAGCAGCAGAAGCATGGGAGAAGGTCTATAATGCAAGAAACTCACTAAGCAGAGAGATGCCTTTGCAAATCCCTGGAATAGGCTGTGTTCCTCAGCGCAAGCCGAAAACAATTCAGCACATTTTAGGGGGAATTGTTCCCATTTTGTTTATGGTGCTGTAAATTAGGAGGAACTCCATGGAGGTCAACAGAACTAAAAGACTGTGAAATTGATGTGAGGGGAAGAAAGTGGGAAAAAAAGCTCCATATGTTTCTCTCCCTGCACACTAGTGTCAGAGTCTGCTTCCTGGTTTATCAAAGCATGCTATAGCTCTTTCTATTTCCCACTAGAGAAGTAGACTATTAGCATACAGCTGCACCTCTAAGGAGAGCAAAGCCAGAAAGAACCAGAGTTCTGGTGGAGTGGGGTTTTTCTGTTGTTCTGTGGGGCTTTTTTCACAACAGGCAATACAAAATACACAGAAGAGTGAGACATGACAAAGCCAGTTCTCAGCTACAGTAATTCAGTTCATTTAGTCAGTGGAATTACACTGACTTACTGTAGAGGATCAATTCACCTCATTCTGCCCCCACTCCTCTTTCTCTCTGGGTCTAGTGAGGTTGAAAACAAGCACCGAAGAGAAATCAACACACAGGGCCAAAGAAACTCAAGTGGCAGACAACTTTGTGGAATGACAATGCATCAATATTTAACAATGCAAAGACAATGTGCCAGAAAGGGAAAAGGGAGACAGAGGACATTCCCTCAGAATTTGGATAAGTTTCCAGCAAAAAAGGCACTGCAGCTGAACAGTCTTGAACTGCTGCAGTCATCTATGAGCTTCTTCTGAGAAGGGGAAAAAGTAGGTTTAAGTGAGTAAATGAGGGAGTCCCACTCTATTCTACATGCTGAGATTATGGGTTCATAATTATATGAGCCCATTGATCACAGGTTCCCATTCCCTCCTTGCTCAGGGTCTTTGTGGTCTTCTGCATCCTGGGGCTCTGCATGCCTTCATTCCTGCTGCTGTCCCTCTGGCTAAACAGGATCCCTCCCTCCCACCACCACAGGGGCTGCCTGGCACATCCTTTTGGTTTTTGTTCCTTTCCTCCAATGTCCCTTCACCACTAATTTTGTGGGCTTTGCTTTATTAAGGCAGGAGGAAGAAAAGAGCCATTGGCCATTGATTATTGTCACCAAGCACTTCAGTCCCAAGGATAACTGTCCTTGCTGATTAAAGTACTGGCTGTGGCCATCAAATCACTTTCTAGCTTAATAGTACTCTTCCTGTGTGCTCTGTCCACCCTTCTAATCCATTTGAAAAAGTCCAGTGCAGGCAGGAAGCTTTGCCATTGAAAATCAGATCTTTTACAGTTACAAGTAAAGCATTTATTTGGAACAATTTCTGTGAATCAAATATGGTTGGTTGTTACTTGGGCAGCCGAAGGCACAACCAGGTCAGTGGTTCCATCGCAGCCTGCCTCCCACAGCGGTAAGCTCTGGCTGGGGTGAGGTGAGCAGGCAGAAGTCAGCAACCTCTTCAGCAACCTCCACCAAATCCAACAGACAGCACAAGTCAGCGGGTCTTGAACATGTCAGGATGCCCTGTTAATTTTTCTTCTTACTTCAGCACTTCGGGGGTTTTCACCCAAACACCAGAATAATTAGAACTACTTTTACTTTCACTATTCACTCTGCACTTGAGCTACCTTCCCTGCCCACATGCACAGATACACCACATCCCCATTCTCCATCTGAGCTACTGGCAGCCCAGTTATGTCCCTCCTGGCAAAGCTCTCCAGGGCAGATATAAGTAAAAGCAGCCAAAAGTGGTAGTGCACCTACCTTTGGGTAGTGCACCTTTTAGTCTGGTTCAGTGATATAAATAAACTCTGTCAGAAAAAAAGTGCTTGTTTTCATGCTTCATGTTGGTTTAACTGCAGCTAGCATAAAAACGTAACTGGAAATGTCACAGCAGAATCACACCCTGACTGACAATGAAATACCAACCAATCTCTCTAGCATAAATCTTGCATAAAGTACCAAGGTTTAATTGCCAGGGCAAAAGGAAGCAGGCAGATCTAGCAGGCAAGAATTTAAAGGAAAAGAAAGAAGAAAGGTACCTTAAAGAGAAAACAATTATATTATTAAACAGATATTCATTCATATATATTAGCAGATAGTGCTGCATCCCATTAGCAGTCACTCCTAAAACAGTAAGAATTTTTCTGTTTAAGGCCTCTGGATAAAGCTGCCAATTGTTGAATGGAAAAAGCTCCAATGAAAATATTTCATTTTGGCAGAGACAAGGCCACCTATGAGGCTTTCCATTTCCATTTTTTCTCCTCGTTCTCCCTCTTCCAACCCCCTTGCAGCCATTAATTTACTAGCAGCAGCTGTGATTGTCTGAGATATGCAGAGAAGCATAAGACCATTCTGTGCCTCATGCCAATGCTGTTAGTTCAGGAATATTACGGGATTATTTTTAAGATGTTCCTCCTCTTGTATGCAAGGATGGAATTGAAAAAAAGGAACTTAAGAGGATTTTCATGCAGTGTGTTTGTTATTCATTTTGTTGTTGCCACAGCATGTGGGATTTGTGTGCATTTAAGATATCAACTTAACTGTGTTCCCTTCATTTCATTACTTGTGTTTGCCAGCTGATGGGATGCCAAGGTGAAGAAACTGAATCAAAGAAGATTTAAAGTAAATACCATTTAGAATATAGGGCAAACAGTGTAATACTAGTGATGTGGCTAGGGAAGAGGGAGAGGAGGGGAAGAAAAGGGTATCATGTACTGTTGTAATAGAGGGTGCCTCTATAAAAGACTAATGTTGAGACAAGCCAGCTGTCCTGACAAAAATCATCACAAACGTTGCCAGAGACTTCTGTTGTCATCAGTCCCTCTTTTCAAAGGACTGCTGCACTCAAGTTTTATTTGGTTGTATCTTTTATTGTGTTCTGAAAGACATTCCAATCATTAGTTTTCCTTAGGAGGATTACTGAAATAAACTACTGCATTGTGCTGTAGATTTTTTTTTTATCCCATTTGCTTTTTCTCTTTACCAGACAGGCCTTATCAGTGCATGACCTTGAGATTTTGGCTTTCATCTTCTCAGATTTTTTCTTTACAGCTACAAGGAATGTAAAAACTAGATGCTTGGTATATAAGCACTCTAGGGCTTATATAGGGCTTACCTCCTTGTTTTGGAGAGCCCTATTAAGACCATTCATTATTCACACGGGGCAGGCATGGGAGATTACTGTCACTGTTTTCTAGCCAGGTAGGTAAAACCTACTATCACACACCTATCTAAAACTTCAGTATTTAAGGAGAGTGCTCAGTAGTAAAAGTTTCATAGAAGGGAATGAGATACCCTCTTCCAGAAAACATTGAAATAATTTGGATCTTGAAGAGCTGATTTCTATCAGGACTTGTCACTAAACTGCATTTTAGGCACTTTAAGGCCACAGCCAATTATTATCACTCTTTTAAATAATAAAACAATATTTCGCCTGGGAAACACACTACTGTGGAGAATTCAGAAAAAATAACTCTTTATAGCTCACTCCCTTCTCCATCCATATTTTGGAAATGAGAATATTTATTAACAGTGGCAAATTGGAAAAGACACGGCCCGGTGAAGGGGAAAAGTCATTGTTACTCCTTGCAAAAATCTTTCTCAAACAGTTTCAAAACTCATGGACCTGCCAAGACAGTATTAATTTGAAAGGAAAGGAACTGCAACTTCTGGAATCAGATAAATGTCCTGTAAAGCTTGAAGAGCTGAGTTACCATGCAAAGGCCTGATTTCAAAATGGCTCACTCAGTGCCATCCAAACCTTGCTACCTTCTGAGTTGCTGCTCCTAATATTGGATTTAGCCTTAAAATGGCATCAAAGAGCTGTGATTCCCATATTTCAGCTGGGGGGGCAGCACGAAGGCTGAGAGCAGGGAGGAGATGGAGGGAGATCTCCCAAGTGCTAAGTTGATGTCTCAACATGAGTAAAACTGCTCCTCCAAGCCCCTCTGAGCGGCACGTGCCACCCGATTGTCCCAGCTGTCACGGTGCCAGCATGCCACCGGCTGTGCCCAGACTGCAGCTGTGCCAGTGTACCTGACCTCTGGCAGCGAGGGAAACCACAGCAGGGAAAACGGGGGCAGCAGGGGCTTCGGCACATCGTAGGAGTCAAACCACACAACCAGAATCCCCAGAGTGTTTGCATGTTGGTTGCTAGCAAATGTTTGAGTCCCAGCAGTCCCAGGCACAGCTGCTGTCGCCCACACCGCTCAGGGAAATGTAGACCATGAAACAATCCCACCTGTGCTTTTCTCTGAGGCTTCTGGCCATCACTCTTGAGTCACAGCCCAGGGGCACTGGACAACATATTGGAGACCTGGCTGCACACGGTTTGAGACAGGTCATTCCACTTCTGTGCTTCTATTTTTCAAGTTTTTACAGCTCTAATAATTATTCCTACATTATCACTGAATCTTTTTGTTCTCCTGTTTACAGTACAGCTTACAGGGATGCTGTGTATCTTTCTCAAGTAGTTTTACTTTTTTAACCTCTACTGTTTATAAAACCCCACTTTAAAAGCTGAAAATAAAATTTCTTTATTGATTTCTTTTCTTTTTCTATTTGGTGAACATTGATTTTTTTTCCTTGTGTTTTTAATGGAGCTTGAAATTAACATGAATCTGTTTGTTCAGATCCCTGTTTGAATTAGTGCAATTTTAGTAATAAAGTTAGGTAGCTGTTACCTTGGAAACAGAGCTCTCTTTTAGCAAACACTTTAACTAACATTAGGCCCTACACAAACAGAAGCAGTAAAACCAAATTCCTCAGAAAGAGATTGCTAGATGTTGCTATCAGTATTTACCTTCAGCCCAGAACATGCCACCTGCCTGATGGTGATTGTATGAAGAAAGCATTAACTCAGGGGCTTTGGCTGTTTCACAATGTTCGAGTTTTTGCAAGTGCTTCTTTTCCCTTCCCATCGACTAGTGCCATGTTGTCAGTCAGTATTAAGGATTCCCTGCTTCTCACTATCCCTTAATTGCCAAGCTAATCTGAACTACTTGGCTTAGCTGTGTGATCCTGTAAAGGTGCAGGCATACTCTGATTCCACAGCAGTATAATATCCAAGGTACTGGGCACAACTGTCACGGCAAGGTGGCCACAAGGAGCTGATGATTAGCTGCAGGGATATACTATGCTACTACAAATACGCAGGTTTGAACAGTGGACCACATACTCAGAAATGTATTAGGCCTTATCGTCTGCAGAAGTGCAGGAGAGAGACTCAGATACTGAAGTCTCTGAGATACTGAAATGTATGTGACACTTCAGGGAGCAGTCATACAAACACAGAGGCAGAAGATGTCCCAAAACACAAAAGCAGTTGTCCATATACAACAACTTCACTGGACAAAACAAGAGATAGATCAGACTGAGCCAGCTGTGTTAAGCTTTATCACCTGAAAATTGCTATTTACACCAGTTAGATAACACTCAGTTTTCTCAATTTCTTTAGCTTCCAGTAACATTCAGTTGGTGCACCAGGATAGGACTACTCCTTTTCCTTCGCTCTCCTGAACGAAAAACTATTTAACAAAGACTAAAAATCCTCCAGAAGAGCAGAATTGTTTCTACTCCTCCTTCAGAGGTATGATTCGTGTACATGTGACTTTCTTTGACCATGAGGCTAAAGGTGTCTCAGATATGCTTGCTCAGATTCCAATTAAAAATAAATAAAAATAAAATGTTGAAGGAGACATGACATGCTGTTCTGCTGAGGTTTGTTGTTTTATGATTGTTTCTGGCTTCCAACATCACCTTCAAAAAATCCAAAACTTGTAGCTCTGCAAAAACACCAACTGGCAGGTTACTTTTTTAGCTCCATATATCTCTTGTGGACAGGCAGCAGAACAATGAAGAAGAAAAGATAATGCTTAGTGTAACCTCAGCATTAACATATGCAGCATAATAGATGAGTAGCCGCCACATTTGAAGAGCAGTTCATGAAGCAAAGTAGAAATGATGTGTGTGCAGGATATAATTACTGCAGTAACGTAATAACATTCCATGTTAGATTATTAGGGGTCTATTCTGCCCTTGACATGCCTACATAACTCTCATTAATGTTAATTGAGGTTATGCACGTGAATCAGCAACTGAGCAAATCACTAAATTAATTACATGTAAAGTACCTGTTTCATTTTTTTAAACCTGCTGATATGTTTGGTTGGTGCAAATGCTTATAGTCCAGAAATGAACTACCATAGGGTGGAGGAGAAGGCATGTGGGAAAGACTGCCCAGATTTTAAAACCCCATTAAATGAAATTAAGTTTTGAAAAATAGGCAAGTGATAGTGGGAATGTTAATTCCTAGACAGGCCTCCCTGTACATTCTTCAGAAACCCTGGGACTCTGAATAAGCTAGGATAGATTCTTGATTTTCTGTAGCACCTCCTGCAGAGAACTGGAGCTTTGGTTATCTGGAACTTTCATAAACAAAGGTGTTAAACACTGGCTCTGCAGGCAAAGGCAGCTGCTTTTGTGAGTGCAGCCATAAGAGCAACGACAGACTTGGATAAGGCATACAGCTACTTTTTTTTTTTTTTTTCTGCTTGGCAGTCACAACCCCCACTTTCTGTCCAGGAACGCTTTGATCAAGCAGATGTGATGACAAGGATCTGTGTGATGACAAAATCTTTGCATATGGTGGGAGAAGTTTGGACTTGAAATTCAAAGCGGGTGTTTCACTGAAGGGTCTCATTCTGCAAACATTTATCCCAGAGTTTGAAGGGTGGAGATTGTTATACAAGAAACTGAATTAACCTTCTCTCATTCTGTCTTTGTTTCATTTTTGGTTTAAGCACCAAGAGCTCTTGGGATTTCAGTAGTCCTGAGCTGCTAAAACTGGGTGCAAAGAACAGAAACGACTTCATGGAGAAAGGAGGGGAGTAGTAAATACCCTGCATCATCTGCACCTTTAGTATTGCCCCCTTCTAATGCTGCAATTAGAGCAGAGCTGGGTTGTCAGCCTTTTCCACAGCAGGGACTCCCCTGGAATGCCCTTCTCAGCTGGGCAGGATCTAGAAGGGATTCCCCCACCCATTTAGCAACCTGAGAAGGCCCAGATGGTCATAAAACTGCCACCTGTTTGTGGTCCCCCACTGGGAGGGAGGACAACTGCCCCTCACTCAGACTTCCTGAAATAGAGCAACATCCACAACACAACCAAGAGAGCCCCCCTTGCTCAAGATTAGAAAGGGTGCCTGAGCTTTTAAACCTTTATTTCACATGAAGTAAACAGCCTCTCTGGTTTCATCTGGACCACTCTGCAACAGCAGCTTCTGGAGTGGCTTTAGTTACTGGGAGCTCCGCTGCCCCCACAGATAGTTTGTGGCCCAGTTCCCTGTGTGTACAGGGTGGCACTGGAGCATGTTGGACGTGCTTAGCCATGTAAAGACGCCTGCCTTCAAAGAGTTACCCTCTACAGGATCAGCGCCTGCCAGACAGCCAACCAGGAACTTAAGTTTCACCTCAAGACAGTGTGGACACAGCTGCCAAAGCAGCGAAGCTAACCCTGGTCAGCTGCACAGCAGATGGGGTTGCCAATTTAATTATCAGTAGCATTACTTTCTGTAATTCTTAATAGATATTTATGCCCATTCATTTTCAATAATTTGCACTTCAGGAGTACCTTGTAATCACTGGGGATATAAAGAGGGCCAACCAGAAGTATATGTGAGGTGGGCAGTTGCCCAGGTTGGGAGAGAAACAGAATGGTAAAACTCCAGCTTTAAGTGAGATCTCAACTCAGTGAGATCATCCCTGTGGCATCATCCCTGGCCTGCACTGGTTCAGTGGCAATGGCATTGCTAGTCCCACAGGTCTGATTCTTCATGGGAAGTGAGGAGCAGTGATGGCTCTGCTGTCTTGGTGTCTGGCTTACCGCTGTCTCCCCCTTCTCCCAGACGAAGACAAACAGCCTATACAGAAATTATGCTTCCCAGTGGCAGGGAAATAAAGGTGGAACTGAAAAAAAGGTATCTAGAGACATGACCATATTTTTTCCTCCTCTCTCCCTGCTCTTTTGTATGTATCTCAATGTTGTCTGGATGGAACCCCATCAGCAGGACTATAGCAGCCAACCGTGGGGCTGAGGAAGCTGTGCTCAATGCCTCGAAATGCTCAAGAGACATGGTGCTTAAAGAAAGTGCTCTGCAGAAGCAATTGGAGGTTGTCATGGAGAAAGGACTGGTCTTTGCCACAGAAAGATACCTAAAAAACCAGTGAGAGTACGGAGAACAGATACTCAGACACCAGAAAAGATTTTTGATGCTTAACTTCAGACAGTCATCTTTAATAATACCAGATATATTTATTTGCTTGGGAAGCAAAATGTCTTGTTCATCGCTTGCTTTCATTCAGTTAAGGCTAAGATGTCTCCAAAAAGCATTCAAGGTTATGGCATTGATATTTTAAGAAAGAAAGGGGGACCTTGTGGACACAGGACTCAGCTTTCTACCTATGTCTACATTCCTAAGCATTCGGCTCAAAATCTCAGTGGCTGCTCACTTCTATTTAAAAATACAATTACAAAACAAAGAGAACAGCATATGAAAATGCTCACTGGCAGGTTTCATCATGTTTTGCAGAGAAGGACAGCTATCTTACTGTTCTCATTTCAAAAAAGAGGGGACTGGCACTCAAGAGAAGCTGTGAGTAGTCAGGCAGCCACCAAATGGCAGATTCATTTAAATGAGTTCCTGTTCCATATCATGTTGTGCAAGTTTCATCACCTGATGTGTGCATGGATCCTATTCCTGTAAGAGGTCAGATTCAGAGATACTAAAAAATCTTATCACCTCCAGATTTTATGTCTCCAGCAGGGCTTTATGTCTCCAGCACTGCCTTTTTAAGACGGCACCTATGCATACAGCCTCAGAAAGTATACATGGTCTAATGATTAAACATCCAGGTATCAACCATCCAGTAGCTTAAAATTTTACTCTGCAATTCCACAAATATTGATTAATTGACCTGAACTCTGCTGCACTTTATGGCATATTAGAAATCACACCTTACTAGGGTCACTGCTTTTGCATTACCAGTTGCACTTCAGCTTAAATATTCAACTACAGTTTGTTCTGCTTAATAAAATTCTGGGCACATCTGCGCTGGGAGATAAGTGATAAATAATGTGTACAGATAACAGGTCAAGACACTGCAAACAGAGCCAGCCAAATCAAAGAGAACTTGCAAGATTCAGATATTGATGATACTAAAGTTTCAATGGTAGCACACAGGATTGTGCTATGGCTCCCTCTCACCCATGAGGCTGTTACAGAGGCTCCCACTGCAGCCAACGGACACTTTTCACTTAACAAAGTTTTCAACTGTGTGTATAATGATTGCAAAATTATTACCTGCACGATTAGTACCCTACATCAGAAAGGAGTATCTTTTCCACTATGGTTTTTCTTCATTGAATTTTAAGTCTGTCTTGCTCAGCTTAATTTTTGGCCTTTTTACTGTGTGCTCCACAGACAGCCCCATATTCTTTGCAATTAATCTCCCACCCATCCGTAACCAACACAAGGGGCCTGACTCTGCCTTACCATCAGTTAGGTCACTAATCCTGGGTCGTGGTGCTCAGCGGCCAGAGCAGTGTGCAAGCCCTGGTGTGCCTCATCCCTGTCCCCATCCTGGCCCTGGAGCTCGCCAGCCTTGAGGCCCTGACACACTCAGTGAGGCACCCTGGGCTCCAGCTCCAACTCACCCATGGTGACACAGTGCACGGCAAGAACCAACAAAGGTAGAACAGTGAGAACTGGTGCAGCAGGTGCCCCACGGCGCAGCCATCAACAAGCAGCCACTGCTGGCAACCGGTGACAGGACCCGAGGGAATGGCCTGAAGCTATCAGGGAGGTTTAGGCTGGATATTAGAAAAAGATTCTTCACTCAGAGAGTGCTTGGGCATTGGAACAGGCTTCCCCAGGGAAGTCGTCAGAGCACCAAACTTGGCAGAGTTCAGGAAGCATTTGGGCAATGCTTTTGGGTACATGGTGTGACTCCTGGGGTGTTCTGTGCAGGGGCAGGAGCTTGACTCGATGATCCTTCCAACACAGAATGTTCTGTGCTGCTCTAATTCTGTGGAATACAAGAATACAGCTTCCTGACCGGAGGAAAGCATCACTCTATCTTGCCCCTTGCAGCACTCTGCTCCTCACTCATCCCAAATCAAATACAAACCCGAGCAGTAGGTGTTAACCTAGATACATATGAGTGAAGGGAGGGATGGAGAAAAAGGGAAGGCGGGAGAAAATAGAGAAACCCATGCAGAATAACCCCACCAACCCCCAGCCCCGCGCTGTGCGCTGACAGGGCAGGATAGGGCAGGATAGTGCAGGGCAGGGCAGTGTGGGGCAGGGCAGGACAGGGCAATGCGGGGCAGGACAGGACAGGGCCATGCGGGGCGGGGCAGGGCAGTGCGGGGCAGGACAGGACAGGGCAGTGCGGGGCAGGGCAGGGCCATGTGGGGTGGGGCAGGACAGGACAGGGCAGTGCGGCCGGCGCGGTGTCGCGGGCGGGCAGCGCCGCCGAGCGCTCCCGGAGCCGGCGGAGCCCGCGGGACAGGCCCGGCCCCGCTGCCGAGCCTGAGGCGCGGCCGCCACCTGCTGCCGGCCGGAGGCAGCGCCGGGCAGCAGCGGCCCGGCTGTGCGGGAGCGGGGCTAGCCCGGGGCGGCTGCGCGGCCTTCCTCACACACCGGCATGGCCTTGGCGAATTCGGGAAGGGTTTGCAAAATCCATCTCTGACGCTCTGTTCGCCTCCGATGGATTTCAGGCTTAAATGAAGGCTGAATGTGGCTACAAGCGAGCGCGAATCTCCTGGGTGCCTCTAGGCTAGGAAAACCTGAAACACCCAAACGGCACCAGCGACTGGTCAGGAGCAGCTGGAACTGGCCACTGGAGTATGCCAGGAACAGGGCAAACCCCACCACTTTTTGCTATTTCCCCCCTTTTCTTTTGCTTTTTACTTGCTAATAACGCTCGTTTCACAGAACAGATCCCAGGCTGAAGTACATAACACTACATCATAATATCCCCTCACATGCTCTCTCTGAAATGCTGTGGCTTCAGACTACTGCCTGCTATTCCCAAGGCTTAAATGAAGGCTGAAGCGTTCAGGCATCAAGGCACTTCAAGCAGGGATTTATTTCTTCTCCACTGTGTTGGAGGTAATAAATTGATGATGGACAAATAATTATCACTGTGGCAGCCAAAGAGCAGTCACAGGCTATTATGAGTGAGTGACTGATGAGCTGGACTATGGGAAGAGCCAAGACCAGAAGTTTTTCCTGATCCTCCTTTGGTAATGAGATGTAAATGCTATTGCCTCTCACTGCTTTGTTCACATACACAGGAGCCAGCATAGAGTCCCGAGGGCTTTACAAAAACAAAACAAGGCTGGAGAGGATGCTTACTTGATTTGAAAATATTTATTCCTCTGTACCAGTATTGATTACCTTTAGGTATGAATAGCAATGGCATTCTTATCCTCCAAATGTTCATTCTAGTCAATAACAAAATTAATTTGTATACCAAGAAATCCACACCTGTCCAGTGGGCAAATGAGCTCAATACACAATAGAGAGGAGAATTTTGGCAAAAGGGAGAGGGTAGAAAGAAGACTGCTCATAAGAATTATTGATAAAATAATTGTATGTTTAGAGAATCCAATTCTCTGTTTTGAAGCATTTTATACATTCAGTCCTCAGCGATAACTGCAACCATTTCAATAATCACTGTTTGCTGAAGAAAATTGATTTTAAAATCTCCCTGATTCATTTACAAGTTACTATTATTTTTTTGTACTAAAGTAGCACCCCAGAGTCTGTGGCTCAGATTAGGGCTCCCCTAGGGTAGGTGCTGTGCCAAACTCATGATGCATCACCAAGAAACTGGCTTTCTAAACCTCATAGTTCAACAAGATTCATGGGTATGCATTTGTGCATGTGGTACTGAATGACTGCACTGAAGTCAACACCTGAGACAAAAGCATTTATTTATTGGAACCTACATAGGCTCTTAAACACTGAAAGGTGCCTTAAGAAAAATTGCATCCACACATAAAAGTCTCTAACTCATTCAAACCCCAAATTCAGCTGGTGTTGCAGCCACCATGGACTTTCTGAACTCCCTAGAGGTGCAGAGGAGCTGGGGAGATTGGTAGAGAGCAATTCACAGGCACGTTTGGCCTCTGTCTGTGCCAACCCAAACCTGAAGGCAAAGAGGGCAACACAGGAGGTTTGCAGAGGCACGACAGGATGTAAGCACCTCAGACGAATGAGTTTGAGAAGCAGTCGTACATTGCAAATACTCACACTGGTTCTGCACAGGAGGTGCAGTGAACAGATCCCTTCATTCCTTGCAAGGCAGATTTGCTGGATGATGTGTTAGCCTTAGCGCTGGGGCTGCAGGAAGTAAGAAGAACTAAAGAGCAAACAGCCCAAGAAGTACAGGAAAAATGCATTGGGGCAGTCACAATTCAAAAAACATTGCAACCAAAAAGTGCCAATATGGAAAAACAGTAAGAAACAGTATTGCACAGGAAATATCTGATAGGAGCAGGAAACATCTGATAGGAGCAGGAAACGATCCCAGCTACTGTGTCTAAATAACAAGATTTACCTTCCTCTCAATTTCAATGTTATGTAGTGGGCAAAATGAATTAAACTGTCTTTCAAGGTCAAGTTATCCCTTACCACAGACTGTACCCACGGGGAAGAGAAAAGGAGTGTTTTGAGCAGTGCAAAGCACAAAGTAGAAGCAAGTGACATGGGGGAAATCTGCCCTCAGACAAAAGCCTGTGCTGAGCCAATGCACCTCAAGTTGAAACTCTGGGGGCACATAGGTTCTGGAGCACTGACCTGGAGGTGCACTTTATCCCACACATATACAACCACACCAGAAGCTGGGGAATACACACTCAGAATGCACAACAAGAAGGACCTGGGTGCACCAGAATATTTGTGTTTGTCCATCTACCTCCAAAATATGTCAAGGACATGTCTTGAGCAAAACAGATGAACAAATATGGCAGAAGGTACTCTGGGCTCTGATCCAAAGCCCAAGGCAATCAAGAGAAGGCCTCTATGGCAAACCACATGCAGTACCCACAACTGCAGTGCATATGATAGTCTATAACAAAGAAATATCAAAGATAGAGTAATGGGTGTCTCGAAGCATCCTGACGAACAGTTCACCATTATGAAAAATAACTGATAACATCCTTCTCTCTGGAGGATGCAATAAAACAATTTAATGGCCAAACATCCAGTTATAGCACTACGAGATTTCATGATATATGCTGAAGTTTTTCATCTCTCAGCTTCTGGAAGCATTATGTGAGTGTGCAAAAAGCCCAGCTTTATTCTGGTTTTGTTTTTATTTTTACTTCAGTTTTTATTCTCCATATAGCTGTAGAGAAAAACTCAAAAGCTATGCATGCTGAAAGGCCAAATTCAAACTCAAATATATAGTACATACATACATACATACAAACATACATGAATATATATATGTGCGTTTACATACATGAATATATATATGTGCATGTGTGCATATCTCTATCATCTATATATCTATACACACACACACACATGTTTACATACTACTTCATGGTAGTATGACATTGAATTCATTTGACATTGAGTTTTTTAGAATCCAAGGGCTTAGCAATACTGTGATCATCAATGGCCAGGCATGGCCTGTGGGGATAAAAACACATATGGTTATTTAGCTGAACACGAAGGTACTACCAGTCACAAAAGTGACAGCAACAAATTCTTGGCTGTGAGAAACTGGCATGGTTCCACAGAGTTTCATAGATCAGCAGCTGCGTCATGAACTAAATCCAGAAATCAGGAAAAATAGAAAATCCTGGGAATGCAGACTTTTCAGCTTGCTTCACACCCCTCCATCTTTTGTTAAGCTGCTTTTTTTTTTTTTTTGGCATTTGCACAGAAAACATGTCAGTGTGTCTTTTACAGCACTCCAAGGAAGAAAATTCAAGCTGCTCTGCCTGATATTAAAAGATGTGGCATTTGGTAATATTTGGATGCAATCCAACTGCTAAACTGCTGAACTGCAGTTTGTAACGCAAGCACTTCTTGAAGGGAAAGCAGCAAAAGAGATGAAAATGAAACTTATCAACAGGAATAAAAGAACATATGAGCAGAAAGCAGCAGGAGGGATATCCAGTGTCTGAGAATGGAAAGGACACCAAGCACATTAGCAGTGGTATTAGTTTATTTAAACACAGCCACATAATGAAGCTCAGCATTAGCATCATGATAAATTGGAGCAGAGGAATGAGCTTTGGAGTGAGCATTGCATGAGCCAAATGTGCCATGGCATGCAGAGTGAGAGCGACCCACCTGGAATGGGTTAAATGCTGAAGACCATTGCCCTCTACCTACTCAAGTGATAAAAAGGAAGTTGCAATATATAAGATTAATGCACATTGCAAAAAACAAATTCTCATGCTATTAAAAAGATCATAGTGTAGTCACAAAAAAACTCATAGTAAATACCCACAAGTATTTAGCTGTTGAACAAGTCCATCTGTGTTACATGTATTCAAGTGTTAGTAATTAAGGGTGGGATATCAACCTTAAGCTGATACCTTTTCTCAGACACTGTCAGTTTAAATCTTACTCTTGCCATCGCTCTAGCATGTTTTTTGCTTTTGAAAGGAATGGTGAGGTCCTAGGAATATGACATCAGCCTTCCTAATGAGAGAACCATAGAAAATAGGGCTGGAAGGGACCTTGCGAGGTCATCTAGTCCAGCCCTCTGCCCTAAGGCAGGATCAATTATATCCAAATCATTCCTGACAGAAGTTTGTCTAACCTGTTCTTAAAAATGTCTGGCAATGAAGATCCCACAACCTCCCCGGGCAATCTGTTTCAATATTTCACTACAGTTACAGATGGAAAGCCTGTCCTAATGTCTTCCTTAAATCTCCCTGGCTACAATTTAAATCCATTAGTTCTTTTTGTATTCCCAGTGGACATAGAGAACAATTTTACTACTTTCTCTTTGCAGCCAGCTTTACAAGTCTGAACACTGGTATCACAGTCATATTCCTTTCCCTTCATCTCCTTTCTCTAGGTGTACTACCCACTTCTTTCAGTCTTGCAGTTCATGTTTTCTAGACTCCTGATCAATACTGTTAATTTCTTCTGGAATTTCCAGTTGGACTGTATCTTTCTTTGTTGAAGTACAGTGCACAAAGAAAGTAGACACATCACTCTAGCTAAGGTCTGAAGCAGAGAATAAACAGGGAAAGATTATTTCATATTTCTTCTCCATGACATATTAATTTATAGAGCTGAAATTGCATTAGCTTTCCTCACACCATGGCCTATGTTCAGTGTTTAATTCACAGCAGTCACAAATTCCTTCCTGCAGAATAATGACTACAGAGTCAGAAGCTCCTGTTATTTATGTATATTGTTGGCTATAGGAATTCAGTGGCAGGATCCTAGAATGTCCAACACTTCTTTTAACCTCAGACTACCTTGTTCAGGTTTCGTAAGGAGCTCACGTATCTGTCAGTGTCATTTCGCTGAGAGAAATGCAGTAATATCAGTAAATAATTTATCCCAAGTTGCCCATCCAGTTCAGAGGAATTCAGAATGGGTCTTCCCATTAGTACCATGTTTAGTATTTTCATTGTGAAATAATCTGAAACACAATGATGTCAGTTTAGAGGAGCTGGAGCAGCTTAAAATACAGAAAATTATACATGAAACATTATAGCTCAGAGGTGTCCCAATTACATGAAAGGTCTCCAACCTACCCTGATGACCATAATGCCCAGGGAGTGGAAGGCTCTTTCAATCACCAATAATACCCAAATTAGGATGAAGTGGGAATTGCCCCCTATAATCTCTTTGTTACTTGTCCAGAAGGGAGGTTCAGTCTCTACTCATATCTGTAATGTATGGAAATATATTTGTCCCATTATATAATCTTGAAATATGCTATAAGGAACCAGCTACAGTTTCCCTTTCTGCTCTACAGGCAGATCCTTCTCTTTAGTAGCTGCAGTCATATTTGCAGATACAGTCTCAAGCAGACAGAACAAGGTTCATCAGTAATGGGGCATAAACAACAAAAGACACACTGCCATAAGAGAAGGGTTAACTCTACATGTGCCAAATTGTTTTGTCACTTGAAATAGAATTACGTTACCCATCCACTGTTTAAAAGCATATTAAGCATTTAAATGAAATTTCAAAATTGCTCTGAAATTGACCCCCCTCTAATTTTGATTTTTACTAAGTATTTTAAGCAATTTGGAATGATTAAAAATTTATATTGGAATACTAAGTAGCTCAAAGGAACAAATCTTCTAACTCCCATCAAATTCAGATACATAATTTCCACAGGTGCCTTTGAAAATCCCTATTTTCAGTGCTGTTGTCCATTGAATAAAGAGCTCAAACATCACTGGCTTTTTGCACAAACTTCATCTGCCTGAAATAATTTATAAAAATCATAAAATTGATTTAAGCTCTTCTTAGCGCTCCATAAATTTTATGTAGCCCTTAAATTATAGAGCTGCTGCTGGTGTGGCACTCATCAGAACAATGCTTAATCTCTTTTCTCAAGATAGTTGGCATGTCAGAGGAGAAAAGAAGGGACTTGAGCAGCTGAATTGTTTGTTTCAATTTAACAGGGCAGAATAAAACAGCCTAGATGCCAGGGCTCTAGTCCCAATGAGACTGTGTGCATCAAGGTTTTATTGCAAAAATAAGTTGTTCTAACCTTCCCCTGCCTTTCCTTGATTTTAAACCAGAAAATAGCTTTCATTGATTTCACAGGGACTGTGCAAAAAGCATACATCATCAGGTTTGTGATACTTGAGATGTTCCCTGCCTAATTTATAATCAGTGTGTTCTTGTTCTGATATACACCGATAAAATTCTGCATCTGTCCAATTACACATCGGTGTAAAAATGCTCTGCAAACCTCACTTCATCCTTATCAGATAGTGTCTCTCAGCCCAAAGCTGTATCAGAACAGGTAGGGTTTTTTCCTTTTACTAAAATCAGTTTTTAGGACTGTTCAGTTTATTTCTTTTTTAACTCTCTTACCTTCTTCAGCAAAGATTGAAGGCACTTTTGGAACTGTATATAACAGGGTGAAAATAAAGGCCTAACATAGAGAAACTATCTGAATTGACTCCTTTATCTCAAATTTGGCCTGGTAACATGTTTAAAATGAAGGCTGCTTTATTAAGATTTTGGCTTGTGCTAGCTAACTCAGAATAAGAGTATGCTGGTTTTTTTCTGGTGAAGTCTCATCTGGAGTAGCCTGATCTTCAGAGGCAGAGTGGTCTAGACTTTATTAGACTCACTCTTTTCAGTGTTTCATCCTGGGGATCCAAAGTCAGCAGCTAGAGTCTTTTCCTTAGCACTGACTTTCCAGCTCTTTCCACTCTCCTACTAACATTTCCTAGTCTGTCATTCAGACAGTCGTCATCTTTAAGGGATGCATTTCAACCTTTCTATACTCACGCTTTTCTCCCACGTAACCCTGTGAGTTTCATCCTTCCTCATAGGCTGTTTTTGCTCAGAGGTATACAAATCATCTGTGCCTCTAATACAATGTTCTTAAATAGCCTCCAGGCAGATCTCTATGGTTTTTAAGTACTTCTCTTTGCCCTTCAGCCTGCTGTTAACCATTTTCCTCGTAGTTTTATAATCTGCCTTTTAAAGTTCGTTGTTACTGTGTTGTCCCTAAGGGAACAACTCTTTCATGGTATCAAAACTGAAAGTGTGCAGTGATCACCGTTACCCCACAGAGGCTTGACAACACCTTCCTCTAGTAACTTCTGCTGCTTACAAGGTAGCTCCCTCTTGCCCATGGCCTTAACTAATCCGGCATGGCACTGAGGACTGCCACCAGAGTCAAGGAAAAGGAATCCTTTGCCATATGGATTGGAATGGCACCAAAACCACTTCACATCTCCTCAAAAGAGGGAAAAAACTGCTTTTACCAGCTGTCGCTTTACCTTCAACAGAAATGAAGAAGTTAACAGTGAGGTAAACAACAGTAAAATTCAGTCTTGTGTGATTTTTGTGACTGGTCCCATTCATTTTCCCCTAGAGCAATTTACTTCCCAGAGGCTGGCTCTGAGATTTTATAGGTTCTCAAAATCTTGAGGAAGCCTACAGGAGGTTGCAGTCACATAAAACCCTGTGGTGTGTCTCCCCTGGCTTTAATGGCTATCTTTGTGACTGCTGCCTGTGAAATGCTCTCAAGAAAGTGGGGTGGAAGGGAAGGTCTACAACATGAAAAATGTCTTTGCAGATTAATACCTTGCTCTAGGAATGGGAATAAAAGGATGATACTGAAGAGGCAGCTGATACACCAGCCTTTCTGTTTGCTGAATGCACAAAGGATTGATTTATGGCATCTTGCCACATGAGAGACCTATAGGTTATTAACCAACTTCAATGGACAAACACTTGCTGAGACTGCACATCATACCTCTTGTGCTGCACAAAAGGTAATGACTCATCTGCAGGCAAGCCTGATGTCCTTGAGAACACAATTGGCTCTGCACAGCCAAGTGAAGCATTACTTAGTTAATACACTACAGCATAAGGGAAACAATCAGCTGAAACGATGACATTGCTACTTCCTGCTTCATTTTAAATCTGCAGCTTCCTAACAGGATTATATACTGAAGCACTGTAAAAAAAGGACATTAAGTCCTGTGATGAAACCTAAAAAATGTGTAATTGAAACAGCTAAATACAGGCTTCTTGTGCTCAGTGTCTGCAAAACACAGCCTTTGATCCTCCAAACGATATTTCTTGGAAGTGCTAGACAAAAAAAAACCCTATCAGAATAGCATTCTGACTCATCCCTTCCTCTTTAGGCCAATGATATGAACATTTGCAGTACAACAAATTTGCTTTTATTTCAGAAATACAACCAAGGATATGAACTCCTGGGCCATCTGCCCACATGTGCATTTTCTTGCTCATTCTGTCCATCAAGAATGCAGCATTCTTGATGATTCACCTTAATTCCTATCATTTAGAGAAAGATCCTGGTTTTTTAAAAGAAATGACGGCGACAGAGCATCGCATATCTCCTAACATCCAAGCACCTTTGCAGTGTAAAAAGCCTCCACTATAAATGTCTATTGCTGCAATGCGACTACAGTTCACCAGATTTGTTGCACGTCACTGCTCAGCTCACACCATCAATAAAGGTTTTAGTCTTAATTAACTGGAAAATTTCAACTATTTTATTAATAAACTGTACAAGACTAGCATGTGAGGTAACAGCCCACATCTGACCAAGCGTTCTTCCTGTACTGTGTAACAAGCCTCAGCTACTCTCACCTTGCTCCTCCAGTACTTCTCTCATATTTAGCTGGGCAAGTTCCATGAGAAAATAAATACATACACATTCTCCACTACAGGAGGGGAAAAGGACTGGGAATGGGGGTAAGGAATAGCAAGAGAGAAGGAAAACTCAGGAAAATTGTCCTTTCCTCTCCTAGCCTCATGTTCCATGTACTTAACTTTGGCCTCCCCTTTATTAGAAAGTTGCAATTATTATTTTCCCATGGCCCACTAAGACAGGTGATTGCTTAAGAGTTTCATATTTCTTTCCTAACTGAACAAGTAATTGTTCTCTTTAGTCACAGGTTTCATGGGGAGTTGATGGTGTGTGTGATTTTTCCGGTGCGTCACAGTAAGAACACTGAATTTTCACGATTACCTGATTAAAATGCTTTTGTGCATCACTCACACTTCTTAATAAATATATCCCATTAGTTATTGTTAGGTGAACTGAAAATGAAATACAATGAATACAAAGATCTCCTCCTGGTCAGAGCACTACAAATCAGTTGGAATAAAGGAAAGAACTTGGGTTTCCGTATCCACCTTTCTTTCTCTTGCTGTGTTGCCTGAAGAACATACCTTTCGATATATTATTTCCAACTAAGCTCTATCAATTTATTTGCATTCCAGACATCTATAATCAAGTTGTAGAGCAAGAAGCATGATTAAGCAGAAGTACTGCACTCAATACTTTAAAGTAACCCTCTTTTTACTGGACTTCAGTCTCCCAAGTCTTTCACTAAAAGTGATGCTAACTTTTGTTTAAATACAATTACTAACCAGACTCAAAACAAGATCTCAATCTTACTTTGAACAAGTCGGATCAACTGCATACTTGTGAGGCCCCCTCTAATTTTAAGGTAAAACCAAATTCCCTCTGGTCCTTGGCAGATTTATCTTTATAACCATGTCTCCTAAACTGCCTCACAGCTCAAGTGAAGAACTTCCAGGCACTGCAAGAAAAAATGTGAGCAAGTGTATTTCTGTGCTGACAAACAGAGTTTAAGACAGGAGTCAATGCTTAATTCATTCTTTCAGATGAGACTCAGCAAGTCAGAGTATTTACTCAATTGTTGACAGATGCACAAATACTCCTTTTGTATGCTGGAATCCTAGATGATTACTCATGGGTGAGCATGTATATATATAGATATGTATATAAATAATGGATTTAAACAAGATTTAAGTATACAAAATAAATGGAAATACTGATCCCTGGGAAGCTTTGGTCCTGGTATTTATTCCTTCTAAATTTGTTCTTTTTTTATGTACAGAGAATACAGACAAATTACATATTTACAAATGTAACATGTCCTCATGGGAATAATCAAATTGTCATACAGCACCTCTCTTGCAATTCTGATATGAGACCAGTACAACAAGAAGACCCATTTATAGGTCTGATTTCAATTTTCTGAAAGGACAACAGATCTATTCATTTTTAAAAGCAGGGTAACATGTACTCACACAAACTGTGAAACAGTGTGCAGACTTGCATCTGATGTTATGCTGCAGGAAGCTGGTATGTAGGGAGACAGGCAGCAGGTACAGGAAGCTCCAATATCATGTGGCAAAAAAAAAATCTTATTTCATGTACTTAACTTTTCATTAAAATAACTTTGGACCACTTAAAAGAAAACATAATTTATTGTTTATTACCACATGAACAAACTAAAACCAGCTGTTTCACACAGCAACTTGAAATTTGCTCCTCGATGAAGCTTTACAGGCCAAATAATTTCCAATGTCCTGTCACACAGCAGAACTGGTTTCATATGGTTACAGAACACATCATACATCCAAATCATTTCGAAGTCACTAGTCACATTTACACCACCTAGTTCTCCCAAATCCCATCAGCTCTCAACGTCATTTTGAATTTCAGCACACCCTGTTACATAAAAGGTGCTGAAATGGTCACTTTCCTTCTACACCCATCTGCCCAAGATTGTTACTCTCCCTTTAAGACCTGCAGGTCAGAAGCAGAACTGGAAGGTCTTGCCCGGGTTTGCAGAGGCAGGAAGTGCCATGATTCCTTTAGAAGTAGCACAACACTCACACAGGCCTTTCTTGTGCTCCCACTGGCTACTGAGAAGCTGAGGCAGCACAAGGCAGAAGCTCCCCTTGGTTTTGGTCTCTGGGCCAGAGAGGATGTTTTCTTCAGGCCTTTTTTCCTTCCTTTCTTTTTCATTACTGTCACCCAGGACGGGCAGCCATGGAACCAAAATGGGAAAAACAGAACAGCCCCCACTCTGTATGGTCACTCCAGCCCACCAGCAGCGCTCAGCTGAAGCAGGAGGGCGCAGAGTCCAGGTTGCCCCAGCCATGTGCCTGTGATCTTCTCCTGAGGCAGAGGCCAAGTCCCTCCATGAGTTCCAGCTGCTGACCAATTCCAGCTGCCACTGTCGATGGAGCTGCTGCCACTGGGAGAGAGACCCTGTCAGGTGATGTGGAGCAAATGGCTTGGCAGTGTTTGACTGGTTTTGGAGTCCAGGTTTCTTTATGTTTTGTCCTTGTTCCCTGTTGGTTATTGTTTAAGGGAAGAGGGAATTTTATAGTAACAGAGTTTCAGATGCTGTGAGGTTTTTTTTCCCCTTTGGTCTCTCTCTCCACCACATGACTGGGAGAAGGGGCTTCTCTGCCAGCTTGTCTTTGTCCCCTGGCCTCTTCTATGGAGGCCACTATTTTTAGGGAGGGGCTTCTCTGCCATCTTGTTTTCTTTGTTCCCAGGCAGTCCATGGGATTCTACACCTTTGCATCTAGTGATTAGTACTGTTATCTTGCCTGTTGCTGTTTCATTTTTTAGTAAACTGTTACTTTTTCACTTTTATTTTCTTGTATTCATCTCTCCCTATTGGTGAAAGGGGCGTGGTTAAAACTAAAAGGGGCAGTAACTCATTTTGGAGTGTCTGCCCTGGAAATTGCCTTAAACCAAGACACACACAGCTATAGTGTGTGACTTGACTAGTCTTGACTTAAATTTCCTGTTTACAGCTTTGTACTTGAAGAAAACCAAAATAATAGTTTTCCACAGTGTAAATATTAAATACATTTTTAAAGCAAGCTGTCTGAGATCCCAAATAATTACAAACACATAGGTAGCTAATTGGAACAAATATACTTAAGAAAACCCCAAATACCACAAAACCACTGAGCTCATCAGTGCCAAAACCAAAGTGCACAATCTCCAATGATTTAGGCTTGTTTTGCATTAGTTGATACGATCAACTAGAATCAAAATTTTTATACCTTGCTATCACAACCAATTCAAATGAATTTGATGTTTCTTAGACTGCATTCACCAAAGACAGGATCAAGACTACATGACTTTAGCAACTGCAGCCTAATTTACTGCAAGGCTCTGCAAAGAGCTAATCTTGCAAACTACAAATGCAAAGGTTGTGCAAACTTTTGTTAAGCTGTGAGACAGAAAACTCCAGTCTCTGTTCCACACCAATGAAGTGTCTCTGTTTTGAATTTCACCACTAAGAGGTAAAAACCACACAACTGTCAACTAAGCCTACTGAATTATAGGGGAAATACATTTTACTAATGGAGGGCATTTCAAAATGTATTAACTGAAAATTTATAAACTGAATATATACAGGTATATTTTGGTACTCATTTGTGACCTCAAATAGCTTTTACATACACGGTTAAATTCTCTTTTAAAATAAAGACATGACATACAGTTCCAACTAACTGCAAAGACTTAGCTCTTGCTAATTTTATACTATATTTCTCTAGTTGGATTATAACAAAGTAAGAGAAGACTCAGACATCATGCTTCAATTTCTGTGAAAGCCCTCAATGCTATTCAGGTCTCTAGAAGGGCAAGTAAAATACAAAAAATACAACCCCTAATCATCATTTTCCTCATCATCAAATGAGAGAAGACTGCTGTTTTTTACTTGCTTAGCTGTACTCTGAGTAGCTGCTTCCTTCTTAATATTCTTTGCTTCTTTCATCTTCTTACTTGAACTTACGTTGAAGTCCAAACACTTCTCTGATGAACGTTTGGCTGGTTTCCTGAACATAATTTTGCCATCAGCAGGTTCTGGTTCATCATCTATAACAAAGACAGTGAAGTCAGAACTCATCTGCACATGTTCACAAACAAGTACAGACCTTCACTATTATCTTGAATCACCATGATCTTGAACCAGTATCAGTGAACCAGGATTCTGAGATAATAAAACAATCATGAAAATGTACTTTTTGGCCATAAACTCTGTATCAATAAACATCCTTCATGCACACACACTTACTCCATGGCAGCCAGCCCTTGAAGACAATCCTCCTGCAGTTCCTATTAGAAATGGGGTTTCACTAACCAGAGCTCTAACTTAGAAGAGACTGTGAGCAGTACAACTTTTCCCACACATTCCATTCATACCCACTTACCAAAATGGAGAGGACAACTTCATAGGATCCTCTCACTCCAAGTATTTGTAAAATTCACGACAACAAATACACTTATTTCAGAATTATGGTATCTCTTCAAATAACAAAATAGCACATATACAAGGAAAACTTTTTTTCCTTAATATATTCTGTCCTGCTGAGACAGCTGAAAAAGATCACATGGTAATAAACCTCCCCTTTATTACCATAACGCATGAAAGTCTTTCATACATTTCAGGGTCTCTCTGTATCTGCAAAATCACCAAAGCATGCCAGCTGACTAATTTTGCTCTAGTACATGCAGAGGAGCAGACAACAATCTTGAAAACAGAAGTCCCTTCCATGATTATCAGGCAGAGTGGGAAAGCTACTGCATAAGTAACAGCATCAGGGCAGTATTTCTGGAAGAGAAAGTGTAATTGTAAAGTCATGAATCAGACACAAAGGCTCATGCTGCAGTAGTTTGCAATTTTTATAATGCATATGTGACAGAATGTTAAGGAGCCATAGGTTCTGTGCAAGATATTTTTCCTAAATTACTTTTGTGAAATTCATTACTCAACAGAAATGTGTTTGACAAGATTATGTGCTAATTAATTATAACCAATAAATAACTTCTCTTTCAGACAAATTCTTTCCTCAGTATATCAGCACTATGGCAGAAGACTTAACATTTCAGTGTTATCTACACAGCACTGGCTGAAACTCTCTTCAGTGCATACGCAAAACAATACAGCTAATAAATCTGGTGTCTTAAGGGTGCTGTGGTACAAATGAAGACATCAACTTCAGCAGGAAATGTCACTTAGAATTCCTTAAGTTTCAGAGACCTTTTTTAAGAAGAAACCTAGCTTGAAAAACTAAGCACCAATTCTGTCAATGGCTTCTAAAGAATGCATACTCCCAAAAGGGGCATACAGTGATGAGCTGGAGCACAGGTCTTATTGAGTAGCAGCTGAGGGACCTGAGGCTGTCCAGTCTAGAGCAAAGGAGCTCAAGGGACACCTCATCTCTCTCTGCAGCTACCTGAAAGGAGGTTGTACTGAGGTAGGCATCAGCCTCTTCTCCAAGTAACAAGCAGTAAGACAAGAAATGGCTGCATGGGGAAATTTAGATTGCATACCAGTACAAGTTTCTTCACTGTGAAGGTGGTCAGGCATTGGAATGAGTTGTCCAGCGAAGTAATAGAAACACCATCCCTGGCAGTGTTCAAAAAATATATGGTAACTGGGGACATGGTTTAGTGGCAAAATGGCATTGCTAGGTTAGTAAGTGGGACTCAATGGGTCTTAGAGGTCTTTTCCAATCCTAACAATTCCTTGATCCTATGATTTTACACTAGTTTATGAGAAAATACTACTATGCAGAAAATAACTAACCAGGTTTGGGGAAAAATATTTCAGTCTTGGTGCATTAGAAAAGCACTACAGTTACAAGGAACTACCCACAACAATAAATTGTAGATATGAAAAGCATACTTCTCAATGGATCCATTGTGAACTCTGCATAGAGACTTTAGGTGTTTAGATGCTGTACATGTGATACAGAAGTTTAGGAAGTGCCTACAATAAATTCTGGGAGCAAAACAGAACTGAAAGCATATGACACCTTATGAATCAGAATACACTATGCATCGTTTTTCACAGAAGCTGGGCCCCCTTACTAATTGGTGCATAACTGCAATGTTTATTTGGAAACACAGATCTTCTAGTTTAAACAACATCTGAGGCACAATATAAGCCACATTCTGAAAAAAAAAAATCTGTAAGAAAAGCTTCCCTTATGTGCAGATACAACTGTCTATGTACTGCAGCCAGTCAGAGCGCCAAGTGTATACAGTACCTGTACAGCTGTGGAAATGGAACAACCAGCAACTGCATAAGCATGAGGAGCAAAAACACTAAACCTCATTGGACACTCTTTAAATAAATAATTTTTTTATTTTCTTAGAGTGGTAAATTTAAAGACCTAACCCCTAAAAATGTGACCAAAGCATATCCACAAAAGAAAACAGATAAACAGCTATGTATTTGTTACCCATCGAAAAACAGAGGACAAAAATTTTAATTTTACTCACAACTGCCCTGCTACCCACATTGTGAACTGTACTACATTATTCTGTTTTGCTAACCAGATAGAGGAACTGTTAAGTATCTTTGCAATATGAATTTAAACATCTAATACGCTAAGGGCACAAACAGCAAAGCTCAAAAACTCCTCCAAAATAGCAACTAGCTCAGCTTTGACCTCCAAGGCCACGATTCTATTTGCAGGTCATTCTGCATCAAAGGAAATTATTTTAGCTCTTGGCCTGGTTAAACACTATCAAAATTGCATTATGTGCTCAAGGACATTCCCTTCAGCAGGAAGCCCAGGCCAGTTTCAGAGAGTATGTGTTGGCAGTGCTTGCCAAAGAATGAAGCAGATGAGGAAACACAGTAGGCCTGGCCTTACCTTACCAACACGTGGAGAGAGTGAGGACAGATTATGCTTTTTGAAAGAATTTGATGTAGCAGTTCAAGAAATTTGTGTTGATTTGCTAAGATTGTCTTTTCCAGCTGGCAAAATGACTTCACTCTAGCCTTTGTAATTTTACCAGGTTCTTATTTGTCAGCTATCTTTTTTGTTTGTGTCAAAAAACTGACTTGTATTAAGCAATGCAAAAAAAAAAAAAACCAGACAAAAGAAATCATCTCAGTGTTGATAGCTTTTAAAACAGAGTCCCAGTAAAAGACTCTGTTAGTATTATAAATAATAGAAAGCAGGATTTCTGGTAAATACACCAAAATATACAAAGTAAAATACATAAAAGCACTACAGGAGAAATAATAAAATCCACTTCTGACAAATGAGTCAAAAACTACACTAGCAGTTCAAATTCCCACCGTTCTTAGTCATTGTTGATTTCTACCTGAATCACAACTTTTACACTGGTTGACCAAGACGAGCACAGTCAGATGTTGAGCTGAAAATTCACTTCACAAATGACATCAACTTAAGAAGCCACAAAGTCAGAAATTTCTTCTTTTCTTTTAGGTTATATATAACAACAAAAGTAGAAAAGAGTGTCCGAAAAATAAACACCGCTCTTCAGTTTACAGGGTTTTTTTTTTATTTAGTAGTCATATGTGCAGTTGGCAGCACCACTTTTCAGCAGTTTCTGTCCACATAGGTCAATGAAGCAAAAGGAAATACAAATGCCACAAAAACTGTCAGGAATAACAGAAGGAACAGTGGAAACCATATACGTCTATTCAAAGATAGAAGGTTGAGAAAAAAAATTACAATAACCTGGCATATTTCTTAATGGTTTCTAAGGTCAGAAGTTCAGGTCAACTGTTTCAGATGCTTGTTCCACTGCTTTCTGGCCACCCGTTTTCTATGCATGCCTTTGGAAGCATTTTCTCTAGGAACTAGGCACACTGGTGGTATGAAGACAAGAAGGCCATTTTTGCTCTGGTAGTCAGTCTCAATCGTTAATAAGAACACTTGGGAAAGTTTTCCTTACTTAAACACTGCAAAGTTAGCTTTGATTTAGGTTCCTGCTATTTCATGTGATGAAGAGCAGCATTAACTCTGTGAGATGTATCTGATGTAACAGCTGCTCTATCAGAACAGCTTGTGCTTAATCGGAAAGAGCTCCAATAGCCAAGACAGTACACACTGTATTCTCCTTGTCTCTTCCCCTTCCCATCCTTTTCCAGAACCCAGCATATTGAATGAAACAAGAATAATATTATTAGGCTTTAAACAAGAAAGGACACCTTTTGCCAGATTTGGTCATCTGTGTATGTCAGTGTCCCAGAGGCCAAATGAACTAGAAGAGCCTTAGGAAAAAAACCCTGATTTCAGAGACTATAACAAATGTTGGGACAAAATATCTTGCAGTAATTGACATATTTTCTTTTGTGCAAATTTAATTTTTCACAAGACCATTTTTCTTTGTCTCTGAACCAACAGGAACAATTTATAAAATGATGCATAAAACATTAAGCAAAATCACTGCTCATGAACAAAATATTTCTTTTTAAAAAGCCTCTAAGTCTTTGCTCCATGGAAAAAAATGTTTCAAAACAGAAGAGCATTTTCTCATGGAAGAAAGGTTTGGTCCTAAATAAAAAAGATCTCTATGACTCTACTTGCAAAAGCCAACAGAAAACTTCACTAGGATTTGTTCTGCCTTAGGAGGCAACTACAGGCAACTAGGACATTAATCAGCTGGTTTTACCAAATTAATGCAGAAGTGTTATTCATCTGTAAAAGAAAATGCAAGTCATGGGAACATCTGGTGTCTAAAATTAAAAAAAAAAAAAAACCCAAACCAAACAAAAACAAAACAAAAAAATTTTTAAAAAAAACCAAACCAAAACAAACAAACAAAACTGAAACAATCTTAAAAAACTGTAGCCTCGTCAAAATAGTTATAATGAGATATGGAAAATTCTACAGTAATATCCCAATCCAAAGCCTGAAGACAAGGTCCTTCAAATGAAGACAACCACTACAGATAAAAAAGAGAAGAGGGCAGAACCTCAAAACTGAGTACTTTGTGTGTTTTGAACAACTGTTTGTATTCACAACAGATAGTTGCACATTTCTTAGGGTCTATCAAAGTGTCTCAGCTTTGATGCCTGCTGGAAAGGAAGATTATCAGTTGGGAAATTTACTTCCCTATTACCTTTCCAGCTTCATGTAATTTCACTAATGATGTGATTTGGGGCTATACATTACTGTCTAGTAGCCATTATATTAATTTGACTTTCAACTCTGGGATAAAAATCAAAGCAACATGAAATGCAATGAAGTCATGCAGCACCAAACTTCCTTTATACTTCCCATTTTCAAAACTGACAACTTAAAAAATAAAAGAAATTCACATGTTACTCAAAACTCTCTTTATTAAACTAGAAGTAACCAAGTGTCTAAATAGCTGCCTCAGACTAGAAATCAGAATTTAAATCTAGAGGTCACACTGACAGTTCAAAAATGGCCCAAAACACAAAAAAGCCTTCAGCAAGCTGTAGCATAGTCATACACACCTCCCGTCGCTGAAAATTGCACACTGTGTTCTCTCCATAGCAGAGGAACACAGTAGCACAGTAGCATAAGTAGTAAAACTTATCCTGTTTATTCCCATAAGCCATAAAAAGGAAAAGGACACGAAGACCTCACAATAACTGCAAAGGCAGATGAATGAGTAGTAACACAATAATGCAGAACAGAGGGCAGCAGTCCCCAACACTCCTGCTACCTACTTCTGTGGATTTTTCCCTCCAAATGCAAGTTATTACTGAAGGGCTGAAGGGGTAATAAGCAGAGGTGACAAAGTCCTACAGGGACTCAATACTGCCATCCTCACTACATACAATTATGTCTTAGGAATGTCTTTTTCCACCAAATAAGTTCACTCACTCTATTCAAATACACTTCCATTTCACACTGTGTATTCAGCTTGGTAGCTCTTTTGGACTTTTTTCACAGCATGGACTCCACCTCAATAGATTCTAATGGACAACTACTTCTTTTTGCCCAGCCTTACAAAATCATTTTTCCTCCTACTGTGATCATTCAAAGTTCAAGTTGCTTATATGAAAAGGAAGTCAATGCTCAGAAAGAACCATGACATTTCTTTCCAATAAGTTGAAACTTCTCCCAATACTAGGAGGGTGAAAAGAAATTTTGTGATGACTTTAGAAACTGCAACACCAAGTATCTATATGCACTACACTTCAATAACAAGACACCAGGAAGTAAACCCAAAACTTCCAAAAGAGGAGTTCAAGTCACATAAATACTGTCCGAGTCCTCTACCTGCTTAGACCTAACAAATACATATCTACCTGCAGAAACAAATAGGACACAGTTTTAGTTAGTTTCAAGCTAACTTACATTATTAAAAATCAAGATTACTCATCAGTCTGCCTTTCAAAAAATGTAAGATTCTCAACATACTTTCTCCCACTACTGTTACTGACTTCTACATTTATACCATTTAAATTTTAACACATACATCTACACAGAGGCATCACAAACTTGAATTTTCAAATCCAAATGGCAAACAAAGAAGCTAAGGATGTCACATTGATAGCCTTTTGCTAGGCTTCACAATGTGCTCTAAATCCAATTAGCAGCTTTTGTAAATAGCCATAATGGCTAACCACAGAAGACGTCCAGTTTCTATGATTCACCTTTCCATTTTATACTTGTGAGGTTCCAGTCCTGTATTCTTAATTGTCAAGACATTTCCACTAGAGATAGTAGTAGTTACATTCAATCTGTCAAGTCTTCTGTCAGCAAAAGATAAAGCTACATTTCATTACACCCTGTGTGATGATTGAAGTTTCTGGACTCTCAAAGCACTTATGTCAATCATATCTGAATGATGAATACTGAGAGAAATTCCTAACATAACTGTATCCATCAGCTGTAGTTTCACTTTGTTATTGTCAAACTGCAGCAGCCCCTCCCACACCACTTCCATCTTTCCATTCTGTCTAATTCTTTGTACCAAAGAAACATTTTCTCTGTACCTTCCTAGTTTTTGGCACTATTGCATCATCTGTTTAGCTTTGCTTAATGTATTTGCAAGTCACAACACATCCTGGGATTGATTTTAAGCAAGTAAATATATGGGCCAGTCAGCAAAATGAACGGGTTCCCAAGTCACATATCTGCCATTCTTTCCGCTGAAGAACAGAACTGAGTCCTTCTGCCCTGACACTCTCTTTCATGAACTCATACAATTACCTTTAAAACATCCACTCCACTGTCAAATCTGGCTGAACTAATTAATGAGTTCAAAAATTATCACAGGTGATGTCAAAAGACTGTGCACTGGGATAATGACATGCCATTACATCAAAAAAAAATTAATTTGAGGTGGTATTTGGAGGTAGGATGGTGCACAATCAAGAGGCACAGAACAGCATCATTATAAAAAGCCAGACAGTCTGAATATGTACTTAATGACTTGAGATTAGGAACCACAAGTGCAAATTATTTAGGTGAAAAATTCAGAACTAATCAAAGGTAGTATTAAAAGGCAGAAAACTGAGCAAATATCAGGGCCCCTTTTATTGGCTATCTCTTTGATTACACAAAGCAAGAAATTAGTAGTTTGAAATTCACCTGATTCATTTGACTTTAAGGCCTCTTTGATTTGCTGTTTAATTTTCATTGCTTCTTCAGCAGTCAAGTCCCCTTCTTTCAGCGTCACCACTTGAGGCTGCTCATCTTCCTTGTCACTGCCGTTGTCACTGTCATCATCTGCAAGGGGAAGCTGCTCTCTCTGGACAAGAGAGAAATAAAAGCCATTCTGATCATCACTCCAGTTGTGGGCCAGTTCTCTTTGGTTTCACTTTTGCAGAAGGGTTACTGAGGAGACTTGGCACAGCTGCCAGAGCTGGGCCCTCCCAACAGACGTTGTCCAAAGGACAATCCAAATTTGAGACACGGCTTCCCATTGAAGGAAACAGCGAGCGAGTATGGGCTCCTTCAACTAGAGACCAGAACAGCAGGAACTTGGAAAGCAATTAATTCATTCATTTTGTTCACCACCTTGACTGCTGCCTGCCATGCAACACTATGAAGTTCAAATGCATGGGTCCAAATCTGAACTTGCTAAGCTGTACTCAAAACAGCATAAAGGGAAATGTGGGTCCATGGTGGCTGGGTTATTAAACTGCCTAAACAAATCACTGCAAGCAGCACTGACACAAGGAAGATCATGCTCCCGTTTCCCCTCTCTCAAACTTGTGCACTGAGACAGAAGAATCATTTCAGATAATTTTATTTACGAAATAAACCTGGCATGGAAACCTCAGTGCAGCAACCTGAAATTTGGCAATATTACAGGAACTGAAAACTTCGTTTTGTAAGGAAAAGTATAAGACAGTATTACTGTAATCTACTGAATTTACCAAGAGATAGACAAAACACAGTCTTTCTTGTGAAGTGAAACAGTTTGTACTAGACTCATTAAAGACACAGTTTATCTAAAATTCCAACTCGTGAAGTGGGTTCTTTTTAAACAAATAATTGTGACTGTTACTTTACTGACCACACTGGAGAGGTCAGGTGGTAATGGCTTCTTTAGGTCAAGATCCACCATAGATCTGAACTGAACCTTAAAAGGCAGTACAGGCAAATGGAGGCAGTGGTTAAAGTCAATACTTTGTTTGCAATAAAAGGTATTTTCACAGGTAACTTGTATATCCACAGTGGCATAAGTACAAATCCAGGTCATAACAATGGGCCAGTGGGAAGTGGGGGCTTTCTTCACTAGGTTCATCTTTGGCAACATACAGGTCAGGGTGGGATCATCCAAATGTTTGTTCAAGTAAAATTAGGTAACAACATAACTGCACAAATAGCACTACCATAGCTTAAGTTTAAATTTTCCTAGTCATCAAAGGGTTTTACATGTGCTTTACCATAACAATGATGGGCTCATTTCTTAAGGTATCCTGTAAAACCCCACTTAGAGGAAAACATATGCAAAAGCACACTGGAAGCAGAAAAAATCCTGTGCCTCAGGAAAGTTTGCCTTTTAACAAGTTGGCTCTGACCTACTGCCCCTGCCCTGCCTTCCCAGCCATCACAACACAGTTCATGACCACTGACCTACAGCAAGATGGTTTGTACTGGGAGGGAACCTAAGATCATTCTGCCATGGCCAGAAACACCTCCCACTGGACCAGGCTGCTCAGAGCTCCACCCAGCCTGGCCCTGCAGAGATCCAGGGATGGGGCATCCACAATCTCCCTGGGCAACTGTCTCACCACCCTCACAGTCAAGTATTTTTCATACATCTACCCTAAATTTCCCCTCTTTCAGTTCGAACCCATGTTAACTCCTTTCCGATCATTATTTTTACTGTATTTTTAGAACACTTTGCCCACACCGCCTCCCTCGCGCCTGGGCATTTCAAAGGCGAGCTCAGCTGGCCCATGGCCGCTGTTCCCGCGGTGTCCCCACAGCCCCTCGGCAGGCTGAAGCGGCTGCTCCGCCAGCCCACCGCAGCAGCCACGGGCAGGGGCACTGCGACTTGGCGCGGTTGTTTGCATCCAACACAGAAGCAGAAACAAGTTACACAGGCGATTTCAGTCAGTTTCAAGCGGGTAACTACGGCTCCCCCTCGCATTACAAAACCCGGGAGTGCTGCTTCCCCACCGCCCGCTTCGGGAGAAGGCAGGGGGCGGAGCTGGGCGGCATCAAGGCCCGGGAAGCGCCATGAAGCGGGCGCTGCCCCTTCCCACCCCCGGGCCAGGGCGTTACCTTGGTGTCCACCGTGGGGCCCTCCCGATACCCGACCCGCCGCTTGAAGCGGCTGAGGAAGGCGGGCTCGGCCGGCCGCACGTAGGACACCTGGTTCCTCTTGCTCATGGCCGCCCCGCGCCGCGCGCTTCCGGGCGGGACAGGGCAACGCGCGCCTCCTTCCGGAACGCCCGGCACGCGCGGGGGCGGGGCCGCTCTCAGCCAATGGCGAGGGAGGAGGGCGCGGGGGGACATGGCGGCGCCCGCGCTGGCCTCGGGCAGGGGGCGGGGCCGTGCCGCTGAGCGCCAAATTCAAAGGCGCCGCCATTTTGGAGCGGCGGGCGGGCGGGAGCCGCCGGGGCTGCAGCGACCATGGCTCCCGGCGTGAGAGGTGAGCGGGGCCGGCCGGGAAGGGGCTCAGCGGTGTGCCCGCGGTGCGGGGAGCACGCGGGGACCGGGGCGGCTCGGCGACGGAGGGACGGCTCTGCCCGGGGCAGGCGGGCCTCGGCGCGGCATCACCGCCGTGTGAGAGCGGACGGGGCCAGTGCGAGCGTGCTGGGAGGGCTCGGCTCCCCCGGCGGCCGGTGCTGCGGGGGTTCCGCCCTGCGGTGCCCGCGGGTCAGGTGCTGCCCCGGCCGTGTCGGGGTAGCTGAGAGTCTGCCCTTTCCCAGAAACGCCGAACGTGCTGCGTTCGAAGGGATCCGCAAGGATCAGCGAGTGCAGCTCCTGGCCCGGCACAGCACCGTCCCCAGGAGTCACACCATGTGCCCGAGAGCATTGTCTGAACCCTTCCTGAACTCTGTCAGGCTTGGGGCTGTGACTGCCTTCCTGGGGAGCCTGTTCCAGTGCCCTCTGTGTAAAGAACCTTTTTCTAATATCGAACCTAAACCTCCCCTGACACAATTTCAGGCTACTCCCTGGGCTGTGCAAGTACCTATCGGTCTGATTTCAGTTTTTAAAATGCACTCCTTTCCTTGGTAACTTGAGCAATTGAAGAATAAATAACTGAGTTAGAAGCTAAAATGTTTCTCAGATGTTGTGTGAGTCAAAGCAGATATAGGCTCACACAGCAGGATAGTTAGGTAGTATGAGTGTCAATGAGAAGGTTAGCACCTTTGCACATCCTTGTTCATTCTGCTTTTAAAGGCAATCCTCCTATACAAAAGAAACGGTGTCCCTTTAAAGATTTTACCAAGTCTTTGTTATTGGAATATCTTGAGGCATTATTTTTCATTGTTATTTTGCTAATTTTTAAATGGAATTTTGCTGTCTAGTTAATATTTTTACTATATTATGTACTTTCATGTCAGATTCACCCTTAATTAAAAAATAAGTCACTTTACCTACCTATGGGGTAACATGTGCCGTCTCCTTGAAATCTGAAGGTGTGCAAAATGAGGCTCATACCACAGAATCAATGAGGTTGGAAAAGGCCTCTGATATCATGGAGTCCAACCTATGAGTGATCAACACCTAATCAACAAGACCACGGCACTGAATGCTACTCCAAACACCTCTAGGCATGATGAGTCCAGCATCTCCCTGGGCAGCTCATTCCAAAGTCTCATCATCCTTTCAGTGAAGACATCCTCCGGATGTCCAACCCGAATCTCCTCTGGCACAGCTTGAGGCTATGTCCTCTTGCCCTGTCGCCTGGGAGAAGAGTCCGACCCCAGCCTGACTACAATCTCCTTCCAGGCAGTTGTAGAATGATGAGGTCTCCCCGGAGCCTCCTTTTCTCCAGGCTAAACAACCCCAGCTCCTTCAGCTGCTCCTTGTAAGACTTGTGCTCCAGATATGTACAGGACAGCTTTATGCATTACAGGGTGATCAATATTATTTCACAAAAATAAGAGTAATACAGCTACTCAGTTTTGCTCGTTTAAGATATTGAGGTTTTGCAGTCATATCAGGAGAGCTAAGTTGTGCTGTAATGGTTTATCTGTGTTAAGTCTTAAGTGTTTAAAGTATAATGGAATTTTTAATACTATCAAAATGTTTCTAATTCTCTGAAACACTTGCAAAGCCTTATATAGATTAAGAGCCTACTCATTGCACACACATTGACAAGTGTGTGCGTGTTCACATTACAGGAATGGAGCTTTCTCCACCTCTGTAACAAACTGAAATCTTTCTGCCAAAGGAAGATAATTACCAAATATTTTCATGCAGTTCTGGTTCATGCGCAAAACAAATATTTATAAGGCTCTCCATTTATTTCCCTCCGTACTGCTTACAGTATTTTCTATTTAAGTGGGTTTTTTTGAGCAGTTTTTTTATTTTGTGTGTTTCTCTTTTATAGGAGATTCGCGTGACTCTTCAATCTCTCTGTTGAACTCACCCAGGTAAAGCAGTATTGGCCAGTTCCCATATACGAATAATCACATTGCACAAAAAGTGCAAACAAAGCCTAGAATAGCTTTGTGAGATAATTTAAAGCTTTTTCTTTCAGTCTTTTCCTGCCTAAGATTGCTGCCTTTCTTTCTTAATGTCCTTATAGATGTAAAAAAAATTGTTCTCATAATAAAACTGTTGTGCTGACATGTTGGGTTCCTCTTGGAATGCTGCCATGCAATAAGTTCTCATTTGTCCACTAATTCTGTAGCTGGAGTCCAGAATTTATCTGAAGAAATATTCCACTAGGAATTTCAATTCTATGAGGAAGCCCAAAACTAAAACAAGAACCAAAAAGCCCTCCTCCAGCTGTGCCACAACTCAGAATACCGTTATACCATGAAAGCACATTTGGCAAATTAATTTGGTGTGCTTAAACCCAGTATAACATTTTCCCTTTCTCAGCTGCTGCTTGTGTTCTTAGCCCTTTCCTCTGTCACTACTCATTGCATTCATGAAGATGCTTCTCTACTTTTAAAACTGTTCTCTCCCTTTCTCTTGTATACCAAAAGTAAAAATAGCAGTTATAACACCCTGCTGCTAGAACTGCCTTTTGGGAAAGAATGCAGTAAAGTAAATCCAAGTTTGCTACCACTTCATGTAAGAATTTAATTCACTAATATTTTATGGGTGTATTGGTATTTATGGCAGAACTCATCAGAGCCTTAATGTAAGTCATGCACTTATTAAAGCTAAATTTACCTACTGATAAATGTGATGAAGTAGGTTAGGGATGTTTTAGATGCAGGCACTTGCTATGCTTTATTTGATTCATTGATGAGGAATTGATTCTTCTCCTTCTTGTGAGCACCAAAGAAAAATGCTAACAACTCTTTTGGTGGACTGTAGCATTATCTGCTTCATTTGTTTATTAAAACTTCCAGGACTAAGAAGGGCATCTCAAGTTCACTGTGCAATGTGTTGTTTTAGAGCTAAAGTTAGGTGCCACAGCAATAAATTACATGCAACTGCATGTTCTTTGTTTTTTAAATCTCCCACATTTTTACCTTTAACAAATCTTGTAGCAAATTGACATTCATCTACAAGTAGTATGATTTCAGGACAGACCTTTGTAAGACTTCACATGCTTAATGTGATTGCTGTGATTTAATTTTATCATCCAGCTGGTAGATCTATTTTGAAGTAATCTAATGCATAAATATTTATTTAGTGTTGAAGGTGATGCTATCAAAGTTTTTGTAAGGGTACGTCCCCCTTCAGACAGAACCGCATTAACCGATGGAGATCAAGGTCTGTGTTTATCTGTTCTCTCATCAAATACCATCCGCCTGCATTCGAAGCCTGAGCCCAAGATCTTCACTTTTGATTACGTTGCAAATATGGAAACAACACAGGTAATCATTCCAGAATCTCAGAACTACTGCAGTTTTCACCCAAGTTTTGGTAACTACTATGCTAAGCCTTTCTAAAGATATAGTGCCTTGGGTCTAATTTGGTCAGATTGGAAATACGTAGTTATAGTACAGAAATGCTGCACAGAATTTTGCTCTCCAATAGTTCTGATGTAATTTTTTTAGCTGTTAATTTCTTTAATTGGAGTTTAAATTCAAATTGAAAGTTTTGTTTGTAAACATTATGGTAACACCATAGATAGAACATAAATCTGCCTGTTGAGACAAACCTACAAAAATAACTGGCAGTCAGTAGCCAATATTAAGATGTGGTTTCACAGAATTGCAGAATATGCTGAGTTGGAAGGGGCTTACAAGGATCATCAAATCTTGGCCCTGCATTTTGTATTTAAGGCACTTAGGAGTTTATATTCTGTTTACTGTACTTCCTTCTTACACTTTTACCTTTTAAATAGATGCATTGCTCATCTGGGGTAAGTAATACTGGAAAGAAAATCCTTCAATTTAATTTCTGTGATACTGTGTTTGCCTTTGTGGAGATAATTTTAATTCTAAGACTTCAATTCCATTTAATTTCTTTTTTAAAAAACCCAAAATCTCCCAAAAACCTCACCTGCTGTAGGCTGTTATTAGTAGCTAGGCTTTTTGTAGATCTAAGAGAAAAATGTGAAAATAGATGAGACTAAGTTGTGCAGGTCTGTTCAATGTGCCTTTGTGCAGTGGCAAATGTTGAAAGCTCACTAGATTTTATATGTGTCACAGGCATCTGACCTACTGATGGTATAAACTGCATAACATAATCAAAACCACTGGATAAAAATTAATAATATATATTTGGAAGCTGCTACTATGATGCTGAATTTTATTATTTCTCTTCAGGTTTATTAAAGAATACAGTTTTTTTTTCAGAGAGAATGATTTATATCACAAAGACTTAAGATGTATTGTTTTGCTGGGAGAATTCCAGAGGTCGTGGTACATGTCTACCTTAAGGAATGCATCTATTGTAAACATTATAAAGTTATGGCATAGGCACCACTGATGTAAAAGATACTTAAACAGGTAGTGCCAAGTTCCTTCTCTTTCTCTTGTCCCCAGGAGTCTGTGTTCTCAAGTGTGGCTAAAAACATTGTTGAATCTTGTATGAATGGCTACAATGGAACCATCTTTGCATAGTAAGTAATTTCATAGCAATTACAGTAATTTCCTAGCAATGGCAACATTTAAGGAGATTGTGCTAATGAGTAGTTGTGGTTTTAAGAGCCAGGAGCCTGCCTAATGTTACAGTAAACTTTGAAAGTGCTTCCTTACTGCAGCACAGCATAGGGAGTGTTCTTGCAACATTGCATGGTATTCCTTGCTCCTCTTGGAGGAATCTTTTTGTCGGTGTTACGCTTTTAACGCTTAAGGCTAGTAATGTGAATGTAAACTCATTTCAATCTTACTATTATTTCCTTAAAAAGTAGGAGTTGCATTGTACTGTTCAAGAGAAAGCTAGTCGTTTTCAGTATGTCCATAGTAAAATGGAATGAAAATCACTTTAACTTGATATTTGGCCAGCTCAACTCTTGAGTGATTCTTGGCTGCCTGTGGGAAAACTCATGAATGATAATTTTAACTTTTAGAATATTTTCAAAGTAGAAATATATCCATGACTAATACTATAAATATTGTTATATTAACTCAATATTTTTTCATTTTGAAAACTGAGGAAGCACTTTGGTCAGAAAATGCTGACTTAAAGGGCTAATCTAATCAAAACCTTACTGGGTTTTTTTTTAGCATAGCACAACTTTTGCAAAACTATGAAGTCTACTTTGTTACAATATAAAAATGTGGAAAAATTATATTAAACTGCCCTGAAGTTTCTCTAGCGTGATTAATAACTACATTAGGAAAAAAAACTCTGAAAAGAAAAAAATACTTTTAAGTCAAATATATCCTTATGTACATTAGTGAGTAACATAAAACTCAAAAGACTGACCCAAAATTAGTTTTATGTATATATTTGTATATGTTATGTATATATTAGTTTTTGTATTTATTTTAATGCTAATTTCTCTTTTCAACAGAAATAAGGAAGAAAATGGTGGGTGGGTGGGGAGACAAAAGGTGATTTATCTAATGGGCTTTCTTGGTAAAATTTGCTGTTCTATTTTTATATCTCTTTAGCCGACGGATTTCTCAGTGTTCTCCTTATCTTCAGTTTAGAAGAATGTATTTTGTTTGTTTTAAACTTTGATTTCTCCTTAAAAAATGCAGATTAATGAAAAATTCAGAGCCAGAATAAAGTTTTACCTTTTTTTTTTTTCTTAGTGGCCAAACTGGGTCAGGAAAGACCTTTACTATGATGGGTAAGTGCACAAGAGAGATGAATCTTTCAGTGGTCTCTTAATTTTTTTTGTCTTGAGATGTATTCCTCATGTCAGCCACTACTCTTGAGTAGTACTAATTAATTTTTTTTTAATTTAAAAATCTCTTTAGGACCATCTGATTCTGATAATTTCACTCACAGTCTGAAAGGTGTAATTCCACGGAGCTTTGAATACTTATTTTTTCTAATTGAGCGGGAAAAGGAAAAGGTACATTTATTTTATACTTACTATTGCAGTGAAAGTAATGTCTTACAGTAAAAATTAGTTGAGGTTGGTAAACTGGGCGTGCAGCCATTAAGTTACCAAGATTATTGCCATCTTGCATCAAGTTTATTAATGAGAAATGCTTGCATCTCATATGCTGCCAAATTATAGTACAGTTTCTTCAGACACACCTGTGCTTATATTTTGAGTCTAAAAATGCATCTAGATTTCTGGATGTTGGTTGTCAGAAATGTATGGTACGCAGGATATATATGCAAACTAGTAGCTTTAGATACTTGTGAAAAGAGACTTGCCTGCCATACAATGCCAGACTTAATAAAGCAAATGTGTTTATAGTGCAAATTGCTCTGTTTTTCAGGCTGGCAGTGGAAAGAGTTTTCTCTGCAAATGCTCATTTATTGAAATCTACAACGAACAGATATTTGACTTGCTAGACTCTGCTTCAGCTGGACTCTTTCTCAGAGAACACATCAAGAAGGGAGTCTTTGTTGATGGTGCTGTTGAACAGGTGTTGTCATCTGCTGCTGAAGCATACCAGGTATTTTTTGGCACCTTTTAATATTTGGACTATTAATTTTGATGGTTTTTTGGTAAATACTCCTCTTTGATTACAGCACATTTTTTTGCCCATTTTTTGTGTTTGTGATACCTTCTCCACCTATCTCCATACTCCAAAGCACACTGTGAAAAAAGCTGGTTTAAGGCAATGACTGTCTATTTCCTCACTATCCCACACCTGTACAAAATCAAAAAAGTTCTGGAGTTTGGAATATATGATTGGCAATTACAGTAATCCTTCCCTAATGCTTGCCCTATGCATCTCTGAAATAGTAACAGAAAACTACATTTCCTGCTAAGTGGGCAGCACGTGTTCTGTAATTGTCAGGTTTATTTCTCCATGAATGGTACACATGAACATAGTAGTTGAGTGACTTTAAATTCTTTTTTTTATTTTGTGTGCTGCTAACATACACCAGTATGGGATATGTTATGCTTTCAAACAGCAATGGCACTTTTGGAGAAAAGAAGTGAATATTATAACTAGTTCTGCTACGAAGCTTGACTGTAGCTGTATCTTTTTCACTTTTAAAATACTTATGTTGGAAAACAGTAAAAAAGTCCTTGTCCTTGAGATTTTTTAAAAACCTGTAGCATGGAATTGTGCCTAGTGCTGCTTATGTCACCTGCATGTGAAGTACAGTCTGAGATACTTGAAACTGTGATGTCTTTTTCATGCTTAGGTATTGACTACGGGCTGGAGAAACCGTCGTGTAGCATCGACCTCAATGAACAGAGAATCCTCCAGATCACATGCAGTTTTCACTATCACAGTGGAATCCATGGAGAAAAACAATGAGGTTGTTAACATTCGGTCTTCCCTGCTAAACCTGGTAGACTTGGCAGGATCTGAGAGACAGAAAGACACCCATACAGAAGGGCTGAGGTTAAAGGTTAGTTCTGTAGTATCTGTGGCATCTTTCTCCTTTCAGATGCAGTGCCCTTTTCCATCCACCAAATCCATTCATTCTTGTTCCCTCCCTATTTTCAGGAAGCAGGTAACATAAATCGATCATTAAGCTGCCTGGGCCAAGTAATCACAGCACTTGTTGATGTGGGCAATGGCAAGCAGAGACACATTTGCTACAGGGATTCCAAGCTCACTTTTCTGCTACGGGTAATATATGGCCTCTGGATTTTATCTGATACTTGGGACGTAGAAAAAATATTTGGTTGGGGATTTTTACTATAAAAAGCTGAATTCAAGTATATTAAAGTTGTTTCAATATTGGGCAAGAGGAAGAAAGCTTGAAAAGTATCTTTTTAACCTAAACAGACTTCTAATCAATGTATTGCTGTTAACTGAAGACAAATCTATTTATTCACATAAGCGCCTACTCCATATTTGGAAGTTTTAATGAAAAAGAAGTACATATTTTCATCCTTATAACTCTGGAAATAATGTGTATCAAAGTGTAAAATTTAGAGATGTGTTGAAACATCTGGCATGCTTTCCAGAATTATGTGTGCTAAGTGTTGGTTAAGGATTAGATAAATTTACAGGTTCCTACCTGAGAGCTTATAGGCTCTTTTCAAAATGATCAGAAAACAAAGACAGAAGCAGTCAAAGATTTGTTGGATGCCAGCACTCACCAAAATTCTGTGAAGAGTAACATCTGTAATATATTTTTGTTTTGTGTACCAATATATTATAATACAATATTTGCATTACAATACAGTATTGTGATCACAGCAAAACTTCTCAATGGCTTGATCCTAGTTTTAGGTAGATTCCTGAAACTCTGAGGAATTATATTCTTTCAATTCAACCCAGAATACATAGAAATTGGAAGAGAATTATAACTGTATCAGCTGTTACTTTAAGTGGTTATTTTTTTTAAGTGTCTGTACTGTAAAGAAGTCCACAAACTTCACTATGGAGAAAGAGAATGCCATTGAGGCTTGTGGACTATTTTGTAGTACTACACTTTTAGTCTTTTGCTATAACTGCTGCCTTCTCTTGAGATTTGAGAGCTACTTGTTTAACAGCATTGAAATACCTGAAGATATGAACGTAAAAGGGAGATAATCCTTTTATATCCTTGGTCAAGAATCTGTTGGTTTGTGACTTTGTTCATTTGACAATTGCCACCAGAAGGAAGATATGTTGGAACAATCAACAGATGATGTTGAAAGCAGTGTGTGTGACCACTAATCTGCAAATTACTATGATTATTTTTGTGGTTGTTTAGAATTTTTTCCTCTCTGTGCTGTTCAGGTGAAACAAGCATCTCAAATTGTTAAATAAAGTCAGGGTTTTGTTACCCCAAATAAAGGCTTTATTTACAGTCACTTCCTTTATATCCACATTTGAAAAAAATTTGAGAAATTTACTGAGCGTGGATATTTGTTAAATGAAATTCCTTCAGCAATTTGTTCAAAATGACAGACAGTATGTTTTAGGTTACAGCTTCCTGTTGTCACCAAAAACATTCAAATAAAACTAACTTCCATGTTTTTAAATAGGATTCTCTTGGTGGTAATGCAAAAACATGTATAATTGCAAATGTTCATCCAGGATCCAGGTGTTTTGGTGAAACACTGTCCACTCTTAATTTTGCTCAGCGAGCAAAGTTGATTAAAAACAAGGTAAGAGTTACTTAATGTCTTTATTGTAGCAAGAGACAATTTGTTGTCATTTAACTTACATATCTGCAAGCAAGACTGCAGTACTCCTGTACTTTCACTAGTCCAACTTAATTGAGCTTATTTGAAAACACCAAATTTGCTTTCTTTTTTTTTTAAAAGATTAATTATTTGTAAAAAGGGCTTCTTTGCTCTTGGTTAGGAATAAAGGACAACAGCTGGGGACTAAGTAGTGGCTGTTAATAGTATGTATTCATTGCTTGTTTTCAGAGCACTTCATTAGAAAAGTAAAAAGTAAATCTGTACTAAAAATTAAAATGGTCATAAAAAATTCTGATTCAATGTTATTTCTGCTAACTAGTTCTAAATAAACGCTAGTGTCCAAAATGTAATTTCTCATGAGTGGGTTTCTAAAAGCATGTTGGGGAAACTGTCTCTGATGTGTACTGCTTTGTTGGTGAAAAAGCTCCAGACAAAATTCTGCAGAAAATATTACATTTTTAAACCTGTAATTCCATCCGAAGTGCAACTTGCTATTTCTAAGTGAACAGAACTCTGCTTTTCCCATGAGTTCTTCCTTTCCTAAGATGGAAAGGGTTCTCAGTAGTTTTACTGGTTTGCTTCCTTTGAGTTTGCTCTTAGCACTCAGATGTAGTTAGATTTCATTTATACTTTTTCCTAATTTTCTCATATTTATAAAAGGCTGTAGTAAATGAAGACACACAAGGAAATGTGAGCCAGCTGCAAGCTGAGGTCAAGAAGTTGAAAGAGCAGCTTGCTCAACTTACTTCAGTGCCATCTGTGCACAGTATTTCTGTATCACCAGGTAAGAGTTGGAGGTGATGGAGAGGGAATTTGCTACTTCTGAAGCATAGAATGTTGGGGACCTTCATTAAGTTCCTGAACAATTAATATTTTTGTGGGAACTGACCTACAGGGGTCACATTTTCCTTATGGATCCCATTTCCCGTACTTGTATCTGATACCTTGCAGGAATTGTTAATGTGCTTTTATTTTCTTCCTCATAAGTTTGAGTACTGTACTATGGTTTTACTATAGGACACTTAGATATTCTTCCACTTCATTAGAGATATGCTGCCTAATCCTTTAAGTAACCAAAAGTTTTGCTGTGATTCTTTGTACATTTAGGTCAGAGGGAAGGCACAAAGGAGCTAATAATGTTGCATTCTTTTTAAGTTCAGGACTGGATTTTTTTCCCCCCTTCTCTTTTTTGCCCCTTCCAGAAGAACCTAAGAGGAATGCTTACTTTCAATAAAAGTTTGATTTCAATGTAGGTTGGAGATAGAGTTTTTAGGTAATCTTCCATAAGATTCTCACTAGGCCATTTTATCTGCAATACAAATCCCAGCAGAGCTTCCTAGTATGTATGTTTCTCACTGAAACGTGCTACTTGATAATGTTTGATTGCAAGGTGGTAAACTTTGTCTTGTAACTCTTTCTGTTTTCCTGAGTCAACTCTTTCCTGACCTTGCCAAGAAATAGAAGATACAGCAAGAGAAGTCACTACAGAAGTTAGAAAGCCTTGTCTAATATAAAGCATCTGGGGTTGAGTTTTCCTAAGGAAAGAGTACTGCTCTGTTAGCATACATGTTTAAGTAGTAAAAACAAGTCAGTGATGAGCACTAGGACAGTGAATCATGGTTCATAAATGTATGAATATTGACAGAGGGCTCAGTGTTTAGACCCATGACAGAGTTCTGGGGGAAAACAAGTGATGATGCTTAAACACTGAAGAGTTTTGAGCAGAACCTAATATATCAGCTGTGTTTGTTCAGTGCTGTTAAATTATGTTTAATTATTGTAATACTCAATCACGCAAATATGAAATTTGATTTCTAGCTACTTCAGAAACATGATGGCATTATTTTAAAATATATTAAATTACAATAATGTAGTTATCATGCACCTAGATACTATGGTGATTAGTATTCCATAAATAAGTAGACTTGTCTGTGTTAGAATACTCAGAAAAGCTATTTTGAATTAATTTCTAAGTGGCTTATTAAACCCTTTTAATCCCTTGTGTGGACACTTTCCTTCCAGATTAAGCCACTAATTGTCCACATAATTCATGCTTATTTTCCTGAAGTTCTTTCTCATAAACCAGTCAGTCCACTTATAATATGTACAAACTGTACTAATAATGCTAATAATGGCTTAGTGTTATCAAATTAATTTCAGAGGGATTTTGCATTTTATAGATGTGCTTAGCTGAACAGACTGATTCTTTTATTTTAATAAAAGTTCATTGCAAGGCTCTGTAATGCTTGAAAAATTTTGTTAATTATACAATTATGTATATTAGCGCTGTTCTTTATCAGCACTTGCAGGTGACTAGGAATTACTGTCTAAACAGTGTGCTCTGGGTATGGCACATGATCTTTGTGGAAGAATTACACTGTTCAAAGAATTTATTTAAATTTTCTTTACACAATTGTTATGCTATATATGTAGAAAAACCTGGCTAAGTGATATTTTAATAAATATGGCATATTTTTCTTTGACTTCCTCTACATTCCTCTACAGATGCTGTTGAAAAAGGGAAGAACAACATAAATTACATGAACAACTTTCTCGAAGCAATGTTGTTCTGGGAGAAATCAGAAGGTGAAAAGAAGGTAAGAAAGCACTGATATTTCTAAGTGCATTCAGTGTACTTTCTGGTGAAAGACCAGTGAGCATATTGAAACTGACTCTCTTAATGATTTTCCTTGGTTTTGAATAAAAATGCTCTGTCCAAATTTAACAAGGGTTTGTAACAAGGAAACTTAGTCAAATGACATTTAAGATAAAATCTATAGTGCTCAGAAGGACTACAAGAAAACTAGCAGGGCCAAAGTCTAAATCGAACTTAATCTGGCCACTGCCATTAAATGTTTCTATAAATACATCAGCAACAAAAGGAGGGCTAAAGAGAAACTCCATCCTCAATTGGATCTGGGGGAAAACATAGTGACAAAGGGTAAGACAAAGGCTGAGTTACTTTATGCTGCCTTTGCCTTAGCCTTTAATAGAATAAGAACAGTTGTTCTCAGAGTACCCAGCCCCCTGAGCTGTAAGATTGGGATGGAGGAGCAGAATGAAACCCCCATAATCCACGGGGAAATGGTCAGTGCTCTGCTACACCACTTAGACACAAAAGTCTGGATATTGGGCAAAAACTCATCACAGAAAAGGTTGTTAAGCATTGGAATAGGCTGCCCAGGGAAGTGGTTGAGTTGCCATCCCTGAACGCATTTTAAAGACATGTAAATGTGGCACTTGAAGACATGGTTTAGTGGTGGACTTGGCAGTGCTGGATTAATGGTTGGACTTAAAGATCATAAAAGGCTTTTCCAGCCAAAATAATTCTATGCTTCTACTCTGTCTTTCAAATTCCAACAGTCCATAGGATAGTATTTCAATTGTAGGGGGTGAGGTTTTCATTGGGGTTTCCCAATTTAAAAAAATTGAACAGAACAACAAACTTCTGTTTTTCTCAAAATCGAGTGTGGTTTTGAGTGTTTGGATCAACAGCATGTTTTTTGAAGCAAACCTTCCAGTCATTCTCATTTTATTGTTCATCAGTCGTGGCGTAGTACTGAAACAGCCAAAGTGGATTTTTATTTTTTTCTAAAGAAAATAAATTGAAAGAGGCACTCTAGTGGTGTGCATCAGGGGTGCTTAACTGAATACTTAGTCTACCAGATAATAATGGAGTTTCTAAGTGCAATTTTTGTAATATGTTGTACAGTTTGGGTTCTTGGTAGAGCTGTTCTCTCTACACTGCAAATGGTAGTCAGCATATTCACAAAATTACTGTTAAATGAGTTTTTGCATGATTTGTCTGCCTGTACACGTGTATGTAAGATGTGCACCTTAAAAATTCACTAATCTGTATATGTACTGTCTAAGAATTTATTAGAAAAAGTTGCTCAGCTGGAAGAACTGTGTGCCAAGAAGGAAAAATTTGTTCAGTCCAATAAAATGATAGTTAAATTCCGGGAAGACCATATTGCTCGCTTGGAGAGATTACATAAAGAGGCTGGTGGAATTTTATTGCCAAAAGAGCAAGATGATCTCCTCAGTGACTTGAGGGAGGAAGTGCAGATACTCAGAGAACAGGTAAAGTCTTTGTTTTTTTTCTTTTCTGGAACAATTTTGGTTTGTGAGAATAGCTCATGTGTTGTAGTCCTGTGATGGGTGAATACAGGCTTTTTAGGAACAATAGGCAGAAAAAAGAGTATGGGTGGTGGGTTCTGTTATCAAAGCATCTCAAATCCAAGGAGTTTCCCTATGGAAGGGACAATGGCTGGATTTAGAGCTTGAGTTTGCATAAGAGGAGAGTTTAGTAAGGATGATGTCATGCTGGGAGCTTGCTACAGGCCACCTGATCTGGGTTAGGTAGAGGACCAAGTCTCTTTTCAGCGACTCAAGGAAGTCTCCAAATCACAAATCCTCATTCATATGGCAGACTTCAAGCTCTGTGATATCAGCTGAAAGGGAAGGACAGTACGATGCAAATAATGCAATAGGTTTCTGAAGGATAATAACACAGATGCCAGATGGACCAATAAGGGGTGATGTGGTCCTGGAGCTGTTTGAAGAACAGCTTTGGGTTATTCAGGTATCTGGTCGGTGTGATAGCATTTGTGAGGCAGTTTTGAAGAGCAAAGAAGCTCAAGAGAGAAGGCAAATTCTTGAAAAACAACTTCCTCCAAGCACAAGTAGGGAAAAGGAGTAAATGTCTTGGCAGAGTAGCATAAATCTGTAGCTCATACTTGAGCTTCCAAAGAAAGGGACGGGGAGAGGAAGTGAAGTCCAGGACAGTCTTGTGTTGACTACAGAAGCATTACAGTGGCATGCACGGATAGTGATAAGAAAGCCAAAGTTCAAAGCTGAAGCTGAATAGAGTATCAAGAGCAGGAAGAAAAGCATCGACAGCTTTATTACCAGTAAAAGAATAAACACATAAGATGTAAACTCACTGACTTATTTTGAGAGTAGATTCCAAGGCAGTATGAAAATCATCCAAAAGAAATTGAGCAGTTTAACCACTGTAGGGAACACCTTTTTTCCTCTTCCATTACAGTTTAATGCTTATTAAAGGTATTAGAGTAACAGCTAGATAGGTATAGCATTGTCTGGAAAATAAAAACTGTTGAGTAAAATATTGCTTACCACAGATGGAACAACACCCACGAATTGCAAAGTATGCCATGGAGAACCATAATCTCAGAGAGGAGAATAAAAAACTTCGTTCTTTACAGTCAGTTAAAAAGGCCCAAGAAATTGATGCTCAGACCATTGCAGAGCTAGAAAAAGCTTTTTTGGAAGCTTCAGCCACAGAGAAAAGTACTGGAGGTAAAAATATACTGATGTTTTTCAGTTAAATATGCTTATTGTATTTCTGTTGTGTGCAGCATAGTGTTGAAAATGTCTGTCTTGATGCATTTTTGCCTTCTTCAAAGTGGTACCTGAAGACTGATAAAACAATTTTACTTAATTTTATTCATGTTGGCCTTCAAGCAACAGGAAGTTTGGATTTGCATCTTGTGAAACCCATCTATAATCTCATCTTGTGCCCCTTGGCTATCATGAAGATTGCAGTAATATTAATTATTTTACTGGTTATCACGTGGACTGTTGCTAATACCTATTTTTGTCAATCTCAGATACTGCTATGCTGTTCAAAAGCCCACAGAATGCTTTCATTTTAGTAAAACTTCAAGTATTTGAGCTACTGTGATTTCAGAGGGTCTGTGTTTGTTCTTTAGGTCACCGCTTATACTCCACCACCATGGCAGGGGAAGGCAACTCGCTGGCATCTGTTGAAAGGCTGAAAGCTCGTCTGCTTCAGACCCAAGCTGAACTGGCAACTTCAAAGCAAGAATACGAAGAATTTAAAGAGCTAACCAAGTGAGACAAAACAGTATTGAAATATCTGTAATTAAATTTCTTTAAGTCATTACTCATATTGATTTTTGAAAGACTCAGATCCTGATTATACCAACTAGGTTTGCTCTTTGCATGTAAGACAGAGCCAGGTTAAGAGCAATGGCATGCACAGAGAGTATGTTCCTGTTGAACTTGGTTATTCCCAGACCAGGGAACAACCATTATTAAATCTGAAGGTATGTCTGCACTGTTGCAGATTTTTGTCTTTTCCAAAGCCCCACTTCATAGTAGGATGTAAAAAAATGCTTCACAACATGCAGGAGATGGACATACCCTTTAATTCTGATAGTTGCTTGCTTAACAGCACTGGGAGAGTTTGGCTTAGTTTCCATGTAGAGCAAATGTTTTTCAGTAACTGAAATATTACAGGGGAAGCACTGACAGGAACTAAGTGTTGATGGGGGTGGGGGAGAATGAGGGGGTATTTGGAGGGTTGTTTTTGTGCAACAGTAGTTTTCAAAATGGTCCCTTATAGTCTGCAAGTTTGTCACCATAAATGTAGAATCCAAGCACCCCAGAAAACTCTAGCTAAGCTGTTGGTTAATTTTTTTATCTCAATTTCAAAGATTTTTAAGAAGGCAATAATACTGCTATCTTGAAGCTTGTTATTGGAACAATGGTTTTTTTATTTCAAATCAGAGCAAAGACATGGTGTTAGTAGTACATTTGTCCATTTGCTTTGGCATCTAAACATGAGATAAGGGTCTACTTTGTCCTTTTTAATGTAGTAAAGAATTCACTGTTATTGTTCTCCTGGAGGGCAGCACAAGATAATGGGAAGGGCCTCACTAATATCTTCAGTGTTCATATGCACATGAATAATACATGACTTCATTTGATTAACCCCATTTCTGAAAAATTCAGATCTTGTTATTGCAGATACAAGAAAAATTGCATTTCCAGCAAATGTAATGCAAACCTGGAAGGCAAAAGGGACCTCATTTTTTAAATTTATTTTAATTTTTAGTTTGTATCAGACATTGTTGCTTTCTATTGATTTGAGTGAATACAGAGTGTAATTGTAAAAGCATCAGGCACAAGATAGTTCCATTTTTGCCTCCCTGCTTCTATTTTTTTCAAGATAGCTTTTACTGTCCTTTTTGCTTACTCAGGCAATTGTACAAATCTGTATTTTTATTGTTAGATTTCTGTGTAGCAAATCCTATGAACTTTATAAATAATAGTGTTAAAATTTACTGACATTATCAATTCAGCAATCCATCAATTGTCCCATACCCTTAATTACAAGAGTCCATTTATATTTTCCTATATTGATTATTTTTCTGCCTATTAGATATGTTGTGTTCCATGTTTTGTGCATGTCTTGCTCTCTTGATAGTACATGTGCATTTTATTGTCAATTACCAACTTTTTTTTAGTGGAGTGCAGTCAAACAGAAATGTGCTTTTCAGCCTCTGGAGTCACTAAATTTCACTAAATTTTAAACTTGTTTCCAGTTTCAGAGTAACTGGATGCTTAATTTTACACGCAGGTGTAATTATATGTAACTGAACAAAAGTAGAGTAAAATAGCAATTTCACAAAAACAACATATGCTAATTTTTCTGCTATGCAATAGCAGTCAGAACTAAAGTTCTATTCTGTTCCCTAAGTTTTGTTGCAGATGCCAAGAGCATGAGGGAAAATGATTGCATTAAACTGTCAAAAGATGAAATAGTATGTTTCCATTTGTCTGTAGGCTTTGACCCTACCATTATGTCAGTAATGCCAACTATCACAGTAACAGCATGTAGCTCTGCAAAATACTTAGTGAAAATTATTCCTAAATTTCTGCTCAACTGTTGGATTTCAGTTAAAGTACTCTTAGAGGGCAAAATAATCTTAACAGAGCAGCACTTTCAAAAAAAAAAAATAAAGTCTTTAAAGGATTTTCTTTAATCCTGGCAAGCTCCAGTTCAGACTTCTCATATAACTGGATAACATTTTTAAAGCTTAAAACCATATTGGGTATGGATGATATCACTTTCTCATAAAAGGAACTGCAGACCTCTCAGCTTATTTCTTACCATGTAATGGATTTTTTTTCTGACATGTTTAGTTATCCATCTGCTTGCTTCATTATGCAGGCACAAATAAGCTGCTTAGCTTTTTAATTTTTTATACGTTATTTTTACTTTTTAATACGGCAGTGGTGGCTTTCTTCTCAAAATAATGCATTTCAGTGCTTGGGTAAAAGTTCAGCTGCAGTTTGCTCATTGGCTATAGTGAAGCTTGTTCTTACTGATGGAAAGGCATACTCATGGAGTAGTTTTGACAGTAGCTATATACTTCCTAAACAGGAAAAAACAGATGGAACTGGAATCAGAGCTTCAATCCCTTCAGAAAGCAAACCAACATCTTGAAAACATTCTGGAGGCAACCAAAGCACACAAGCGCCGGGAAGTCTCTCAGCTACATAAGCTACATAGAGAAAGTCTTAAGGTATGAGAATAAGTTTATTAAAGTCCACACATACTTACTCCTGAGTTGTACGAGAGCACAGACGGTCATTTGTGTGATCCCTTCACCTAACAAGTGTTCTAGAATGTTTTCCATATGCAATAAACCAAATAGGCTACTTTTTGTTCCAGAGTATTAACTGAATGACTTCTACTGTCATCAAATGACAAATCTGAAAAAGCAGTAGTGGTTTAGAAGCCACTTTGAGCATTTTATTTCATTATTCTGCTTACAGAATTAAGAAATACAATACCAAAGTCTTCATTTCATTTTACAGTTAAAATAAAGACTGCTTTGTAATCTTTACAACAGAACATAACCACTCCAACTAAAGCTTACCAGCTAAGGTCTCGCCTTGTGCCACGAATAAGCCCAGACTATAATTCTGAAGATTTTCAGCATTCTGAAGAGATGATGGATGACATTCTGAAAGAGCCAGTTCCTCCAGAGATGAGTGAACAAGCATGTGAAGCCATTGCTGAGGAGCTCAAAGTGGCACAGGTGAATGTTTTGAATAAATACTGAAGTGTATGTTCAACTTTACAATAAAGTGGGCTTTGCCATTAAGTATTTCCCCCTACTACTGTAGTTGGTGAACTGCATTCTAATTTGCATGGGAAACTGAAGCACTTCATGAATGCTTTACACTAAACAGTTCTCTATACATTGTACTTGAAAGATAATTTACAACAAAAATACTGAAAGTGATTTGAGGGTTGGAGATCATAAACAGTTTAATGCAGGGCATTTGTACTTTCTTCTATTTTTACCTGGTAACTTGTCTCTGAGGAGTCCTCTTTATAAGTCATCAGCTACATTGGGAACAACACACCAGGTTAACATATAATATTGCATTATTTGAAGAAACCTGCCAAATAATGCTTGTCCCCCATTATACATTAATTGTCTTGTATCCTTTCTAGTGTGCAGGGAAGCTCTTTTGTCACCTAGAAGAGCACTACAAAGTTACCTGAACTACTCTCTAGTAGCTGGAATTAACTTCAGTGCATGTAAAACCCTGGCACAACTGCCAAAACCCCTCTTTGATGCTTGCCATAGTGCAGAGATCCTGTGAGGAATTTAGCTAGTGTATGTTTTGAATAATTTCTTTTTAAAGCCTTATTTTTCCAAGGTAAACATGTGTCTGAAAACTGTTTATTGGATTCAGTCCTTGTATTCACTGATGGATTTTCTTGTGTTTTGGCAGTTTAGTTAGAAATAGGAGAACTCAGCTACTTAAGATACCAGTTTATTTTTGAGTGTTCTGTTTTCTGTTGGTTCAGGTCATAAAAATAGAAACTTGTTGACGTTTTTATATTTAATATGCACAGACTGCCATATGGCATGTGAGAATAACTGGAAAATGGGTGCTCTAATTTTGAGTGTCTGTTGTGTCACAGGAGCAACTGAGCACAATGCAGACAAAGCTGGATGAAGAGGAAAGCAAGAATATAAAACTGCAGCAGCATATTAATAAACTGGAGCATCATTCTGCGCAAATACAGGAGGTGAGAGAACAATATAACTATAAAACAGTCATACTGCTGTAACTATAATACAGTCATACTGCTGCGTTGTCTGGTGAGGTCTAGCAATGTTACTTCCATTTTGACTTCTGAAAAATCTACGTAGCATCATAACACAGGTCTGTGCAGGAAGACAAGGACTTAAAATCATGGAGTAGTTTGGTTTAAAGGTCATTAATCCAACCTCCCTGGAGTTGGAGTGAGCAGGGAAGGTTCATTTAACATAACACTTCTGTTCTGATTTTGGTTTTGTTGTTTTAAATCTTGGGTTTCTGAGTCTGCTTGATCTTAAATATAAGCAAATAAACACTGTGGTGGTTGGGTTTGGCCGACTTCATGATTTGTAAAAAACAATAGTAACAAGGAAGTTTTAAACTTTGTAATGCTGAAAATGCTAGTCTCAGTTGGAACTACTTATCAAATATTTACAAGTCTTGCTTAATTGCTAGGGTTGATTTATCATAGAAAAGGAAATAAGGCCTGTGTTCTTTCTAGATCAGTCTCACTTCTGATATCTGTGATATCAGCTCCTAAGCTGTGTGTTCCTTTTAAATAAACTTTTTAGATAAGGTAATGTCTTTAGTTACATAAATTATTTTTTTCCTTGGACTTGTGGGGATTTCAGAGTCAACAAACATTGAATTTAAATAAAAATGTGTTTATAATCAGTTGATGAAATGCTTTAATACATCATTGTTACTGTTACAGCTTTGTGACTTAGCCACTCCTACACTTCCTTCTATTTAAAAAACTGTACTTTTCTTTTCAAGCTTCTTTCATCTGAAAGGAATGACTGGAGTAAAGAGCGCCAGGAGCTCCTTGAACAGATAAAATCACTTGAAAAGCAGCTTCAAGACAATCAAAGCAAGGCTGATAGTAAGTCTTTCTAATACTGAAATTTCATTAAAAGTTTTGCGGTGTCTTACTGTTTTAAATCAACAATAGCACACGTTGAGTAGCTATCTAGGTTGACATACTGGTTTGATTTTCTTTTTTTAATAAAGGAATCTTTAATACTTGCAGATTATCTTTGCCTAGTATTGCACAGTATACAATATTCAAAATGGTTCTGTCTTCACTATGAATGTGAAGGACGTACAAGATAAAGTATTTTAAAAGAAAATTTTAAATAAAAATAAAGGATAAAACCTCTATTGTCTATGGAAATTATAGTGATATTGTCTGGAATGTGTTTGATTCACGTTTACTTCAAGTCAGTGTTTCACCGACTTTTTTCCATTCACAAAGTCTTTTTGAATGTGACTTTAGAGATTAATTCCACTGAAAATGTGCAGAGGTTTGTGAGACTTTCCCAGCAGGTTCTGTAGCATTGTGTGTCCTGCATCTAGCACAGTTTTCCAAATAACATGTAAATTATTTTGTGGTTTTTTGACAGTATTAAAAAGTGAAGTCCATGATTTGCGTATTGTCCTACAGTCTGCAGACAAGGAGCTGTCTGCTGTAAAACTAGAATATAATGCCTTTAGGGAAAAGCAAGAGCAAGAAATAAGTCAGCTTTCTGGTAGACATATGGATGTACAGTTCCAGCTGGACAGCGTCAGGTATGTTGGCAGTTTGGTACAATGCCTTATCATCCCTTCGGGATGCATCCACTAATTTAGTCATCCTCTCCTGTATATGAACTTACATTCTATATGTTTTCTTTAAAGTTGTTTTGTGCTTTTCCTTTGCTTTTTTCTTTTTTTTTTTACTCAGTTCTTCTATGCCTATTTCAGGCAACCTCGTGAAATTATTAGAAAGAAAACAAAATGTGGCTGCTGTAATTTTGTTTTGCTGTATCATTTTCCCATTAAATAGGATATATCTATAAACTTGCTGCTCTCCAAAAGTTAAGTGGCTTAAGCGACAGTTTGTCAGTCTGGTCACATGAAGTAGGTGATATATTGATGCTGCTCTAAAAATACAGGCAGAAGGAAATCATAAAAAATAAATTTCAGTTTGAGTATCAAAGCCAGAAAAGCTCATTGCCTTGTCTGCAATAATCGCCATTATTATCAGAAATTGAAAATCAGTAAGGTTTTAAATTATTAATGTGATTTAATTATGTTGGGTTTTGTTAATTTTATTTTGTGGTGCTTTGGTTCTGTTTTGCGTTTGGGTTTTGTTCCTGTAAAACTTTATTACATTTTGCATTATAGCAGGTCTTAGCTGAAGTAATTTTTTGAGTGAGGCATTGTAAGACCAAGAACCTGGAACTGAAATTAAATGCTGTGGTTGCATTGGTTCATTCTGTGTTAGCAGAAATACTGTTTGTTTCTATACTCCCTCCTTTAATAACATGATTCATAACAGTTGTATAACAGCTCTTTTATCCCTCTTTGCTTTTCACTTTTGCAAAAAATTAATTGAAATTAATTTTCAATTTCAACATTCTCAGCAATTTAGAGAGGACTAACCCAAACTTGTCCAGAATACATGAAGATTTATATGGGATAAATAGCCTAAATATCAACTAAGCAGGTGTAGATACTGAGGATCCTTCTAGCCGAGTCTTTTGTCCTACAACTGGCTAAAAACCAATTTTTTTCATAATGATGAACTCCATTATCAGGACACAGGGACTGATATTTCAGAATTTTGTAGGAAGTAAATTATTTCTAGGGACCAGAAAAAGTACTCTGCCTTCTCTGCCAATACCACTTCAACTTCCCATGCACTTCATAAATTTGATGTCTGTGTTTAAAAAAATAAAATACATTTGTCAGTCACTTCTTTCTGTAGCAATTGTACTCTGTATTATTTGAAAATTTTAAAATACAGTCAATTGGATTATTTTTATAATGACACAAACCCTTACCCAAGTATTTGTTTGGGGCTTTTTTTAAGGCTAGAACATGAAAAGATTCTCGAAGAAAAAGCAAGCCTGCAGGATGACTACGACAATTTGCAGGAGGTAGCGAAGTTTGAGACAGACCAGCTGAAGCAACAACTTGAGGACAGGAAGCAAGAAGCAGAAGCAATGAAAACTGAGCTTTGTGTAAGACAGTCAATGATTTTAAAGGACTTTATTATACAGAACCCAGATTGTTTCATTCCTATTATTGTATCACTGATACATTCCACAGTGGTAATAATAGTTTTCTTGGTGATTTCATTTGGAAGATATACCCAAAATCCTTTTCCAAACTTAGTGCAAGCTTATAGCCACAGGCTATAAGAAATATCCAATAGCATTATGAAGTAGAAAGTTTTTAGGCTGAAGAAATTGCTCTGGAAATGTTGGGGGAGATGAGTTAATTAGTAAAGGAATAAGAAACTTCTTTGGAAAAGAATCCTGACATTGAAAGGCTGAGATGACCTTTTATCTCAGGCCTAGCCAAGACTAGCCTAATTATTATATCTTTACAAAGCAGTTTCTTAAAAATTTTCATAGTGGATGTGATCTTGTTAAAATGATCTATGGCTTGTGGTGGATCACTGTCCTGCAGTTTAGTTGATGCTGTCCTTGAAAGCTTGTCAGACTGCTGTGACTGCAAAACAGCAGTAAGGTTGCTCAAGGGCTTTTGCAAATTATTTTGCCCATGTTTCTGTAGGGTACACTGTGCCTGCTCAGGAAGTTTGATATAAATTTTCCTTATTAGTGTTTGAAAGAATGCTGACAGATTTAATATTATTGGTTTAAATTTCTTACCTTTTAATTTTTTAAACACATAAAGAATTTTAAAATGCTCCCAAATTAATCTACATTTGAAAAATCTAATTTTTCCCTTTACAGCCTTGGATAGTGAGGAACATTATAGCTATATGAATTTATTATCAATGGCAGATGAAAAGATATGATTACTTAATATTAGTAAGAGTTTACTTTTGAACTTGTTCATGACAAACTAAAGATCTTTCAGTTTCCGGTTAAGGTTTTGTTGGGTGGTTGGTTTTTTGGGTTTTTTTTTTTCCTGTCATCTTAAGGATTTGTTTTGATTTTTATTTTGTTTTAGATTATTCTTGAGACCTTATATTGTAATGTCTTATACTAAATACATATTTTGATATTCTAGAACCTTTTGCAACTTTTGAAAACAGAAAAAGAACATAATGAAAAACTAACATTACAATTACAAGAAGACAAAGAAAACAATTCAAAGTAAGTTTTAATTAGCAGTGGGATTTATTTTCATCTGACCTGATTGGTGCTATGTTTTGTATTCAGCTGGGGATCCCATTTGTAGAGGTGTTTTTCCCCAGATGGGTTTTTATTTTATCCAAATCAGAACAGCACATCATTTTAATGTAATTTCATTGTAAGTACAGTTTTTCATGCCAAAGATAAAGTTCTGCCACTGACTGCTAGCAGTGTAAGGCTAGTAACTAAACTTTTTGTCTTTTGTGTAGCACTGAGAATGTAATAACTGAAGAACTCTTAAAAAAAATTAAGTGCAAATAGAATAAATTCATTTGACTTTGCTCTTGTCTAAGTCCTCTGATGTTTTGATTATATTGCTCACTAGAAATGTGGTTTTTTTCACCAGGGAGCTCTTGAAAGTACTTGAAAAAGCACAGGTGGAGAAACCATTTTCTGAAACGGTGATAGTGTGTCAGCAGAAGGTACAACAGCAGATTTGAATATCGAAATTGTGTGTTCATGGCTTTGTTTGCACATTAATAACAATTTTATTGATGTACTGACTGTTAGGTTGATTGCCAGCAAAATAAAAGTAGAGTGCTCAGGTTGCATATTGTTTTGTTAAGCTACTGCTTAATTTTTTGGGTAAGGTTAACAACTTCCTTTTTTTTTTTTCATTACTTGATGCTTTATAAAACACACTTCAAAGGTAGGGAAGACTCTCCTTCACAAATATTATTTCCTCTAGGAAGCAAAACTGAGGACATTGGAACAGGAGCTGGCTGCTGCTGAAGAGACTATTGCTTCTTTGAAGAAGACAAACGATACAGATAAGGTTTGGGTTTATTTCTGTTACTGATACACAGTCTCACAGGTAACTATGTTCTGTAGTAAAGTTGAAAGCCCAGAGTCTTCCTGTGCTGCTTAGTAATTCCGTGCTTTTAGGCAATCCTGGCTATATAGCTAGGTAAAATAAATCCTACCTTTTCCTAGCAGGGAGTTAGGAAACTGGTATGCATTGAGAGAAAACACAAGTTAACTGAAAGTTAAACAAGAAAACTGAAGGTAAAGCTGTCTACTGGACAAAACATTCAATGCCTAAACAATGCGTAATTCCCCAGATGATTAACAGACCCTTCCAGTCAGGGCTATGTTGTAATGGGCAAATAGAAGAAGTAAGAAAGGTGATGTAAGAATGTGACTGTGCGGATCTTTATTTATAAAATCAAAGCACTCTATGTAAAGACTGTTGCAGTATGAAAGCTTAAATAGCCAGAGTTCCCCTAGTGCAAGTATATATGCTGTCTGTAAAACAGGCATAAGAAACTGCATGGTGTGTTTTCTACCCAGCATGATGCAATCTTGCTTGTAAGTCTTGCTTTTCCCATACTAAACTCAAAAATCTAACATGTGTAAGGTCAGAGTCATCTGGTATTGTCAGTGTCCTGCTGTTTCTTGAATGTGCCATTGCAAACAAATGTACCCTTAGATTATAGTAATTCTATTCTCCTATTAGAAACCCATTACAGCCTAAAACTAAATCAGTCTTCTCGTTTAATGACCACTGCAGTTTATTTAAGTCTTTAAGTGCTTAGAACAAAAGCTTGTGATTTAACAACAAATTTTCTGTTTATTCTTTACATGTGCAATTTGAGGACTCATTTTCACATGATTGACTGAAATTTGGGATTGACAAATTATACCAAAAAAAGTCCAGTGGTTTTATATGTATTTTATCAGGATTAACTTTTTTTTATGTTGCAGGAAGTTGTAACTGACTTGATGAGACAGATCCAGGAGCTGAGGTCTTCAATTAATCATAAAACTGAGTCCATAGATGGGCTGACAAGAGAGCTCGAGGATATTAATGTATGTTCTGTCATTTTGAAGGACATGGTATCATTCTGTGGAAATGGGAGGCAATGACATGTCTTATCATGGGTCTCAAACAGTATAACTTGCTGTACTATTTTAGAAGGAAACTTCTTTGTTTTGACATGTTGAAATCTTCTGAACATTTTATGCCTAAGGCTGTCTCAAAAACTGAACCCTCTCCACGTGGTGGGTAAAAAGCCATGTCTCTAAAGGGACCTATTCACATCCTGTAAACTCCACTCAGCTGACACTCACATTTAGATTTCCTCAGAAATTGGCAATTTAAGACCTCACCAATTGAAGCTGAATTGTAAATTCATTTTTGATGGAGTGAATTTTTATACTGCTAGTATTAGTATGTTCTACATCTGAAAACAAGTATAAAGAACTAAAACTGTGTATTTTAATAACTATGAATAAATATGATGACTGCTTTATTAAAATAGATTTGTTTTGTAAACTGAGAGCAACCAACAGAATGCTTTAGATATATTATGTGTGAACTATGAATTCAAAAGATTCTATAGAAAAATGTTGATGAGACATTTTTAAATATGGCTCTCTTTTTTTAATAATGGTTTTAGTGGGTAATGTGCATTAATGTGCTAATCCACATTGATGATCTTTTTGTGTCATTCTGACAACTAATCTCAAAAAACAGTTTGTATAATTTAGCAAGTACAATATAGCATTCTGGTTTCAGACACTGACACTGATTTCTAAATGTAGTTGTCATCATAAGATTTGTGATGTACATTTATTTGTCTTATGTTTGCCAACTTTACCTGATAAATTGTTTTTCTAAAGTATTTTAAAATCTAATTTAATGCTTTTTGTAGTGCAAGTATAATATTGTTCTGGCTGCAAAAGAAGAAAGTAAGGCAATCATAGAGGATCAGGAGAAGAAGATTGAAGAACTGAAGGAAGCCTTGGAAGGAAGAGAAATAGCTGATAACATTGAGGTTAAAAAAATTAACGTTGGTGTATTATGATTATTTGTTCAGCCAGACCAATTGGATGTGGTTTTGTTTAAGATGCTCACGTGAAATTTAACCTCATTTTAGTTCAAACTATAGCTAGTTAAGCTGTTCTTAAAAGAATTTTTCATGAGATACCTGACAAATTCTGTTAAATTATCACGTTACTTGACATAAATATTTTATAAGCTACTTCATAAAAGCCTATGCTAAGAGCCTGGTTTAATTTTGTTAAGGCCGCTAAGGAATCATCGGCTGAATTTAATGGCAGCTTTAGATGATGCAGCTGAGAAATTAAAATAGATAGAAGAATATATTATGTTTTACATTCTCTCTTCCCCCACTGCACTATATTCAGTAATATCTCTTCTTTACTCGTAATTTAAACTAAAAGCTCCACCTGCTGGAAACAGATCACACACACTTTTGATTCAGCAATGGTTTTGCTTTTTAATATTGTATCTTTCTTTAACTCCACCTTTTCTATTACTGTTGTCACTATTATTTTATTGAACATGTCCATCAGTCAAAACCAGTAGCACCTCCTTACCTGCAATTTCTGCAAGATCATCTGTGATTAGATTTCCTAGTCCAATCACGTAGCACCAATAAAGTTTTCCAGGGAATGGTGTGTTTCTCAAAGCACATTAAACATACTGGAAATCTGTTTAAAAATAAACAGACTATGTTCATGAATAATCATATCTAAAAGTGACATTCTGAAACCCAAAGCTGAGTTGTCTGGCAAATGGATCACTTTAGAACTTTTTTGTTTGGTTGGTTTTGTTTTTTTTACTGAAGTGCCAGTTCCTGTTTCAATGTTATTCTTGGGTATATCTGGCTCCTGATAAAATTATAGTGTTTCTCCTTGACTTTATACTTCAGTTACTGATTTCTTCATGCTTTCTTAACTGGACAAGAAGAACTAATCTGAGGTGGAATTTAAAATAAATACAGTTTCCCCTTATGGGTTAACACACCTTGTGTAGGTATGATGCCCACCAGACAGGGTGGGAGTATAGATCCTAGAATAAATCCAGAGGTATCTACAGAATATCAGTGCACTAAAAAAGCTGTAATCACTTCAGCACGGATTAAAATCTATGCATTCTCTTCTGGTTTCTTGTTTAGAGAACTGTATATCTTTTAAAGTACATAGTATATTTTAAAACAATGATTAATTCCCAAGATCTTTGACAAGAATCTTAACTGTCACTCTACTGTGGCAAAGTTCTCATTTCTGTTCAGCAACCAAAATCAAGAATATGAAAACATTCTAAAATAGCAATGCTATAGATGAATGCTTGCTACAATTCATGATGAAAATGTGGAAGGAAAAGGGAGATGCTTGTAGCTGTTAACAATCTTGGCACCAATGACAAAACATCTTGAAACTGACTTGCATTAACTTGAACATTTCTTTCTTTGCTCATCCAATGACTTAAAACAGAGGGACCTTCTGTGTGAAGAATTGCGTCATACTGCTGATCAGCTGATAAGTCTGACTGAGGCCTCTAAGAAACATGATGCATTGCTCCAGTGTGCACAGGAAGACATAGCAAAGAAGGAAGCTGTAATCCAGGAACTCAGGGAACAGGTATAGTAAAGAAATTTTCACAGTTAGTTCGTTGAGAGGGAGCTCTGGTTAATTGTAGCTTCTGAAAAAGGTTTCACTTGTCATTTTAGAGCATCTTGTACATAGTACAAAAGTACAAAAAAGAGCAGTGCTTCTTCTTGTAAAAGCAAAGTAGTAGTAGTTCAAAAATTCTGAACAAAGATTAGGTAACTCTTAATGTTTTGGAAATGTTGACTAGAGATCACAAAAATGTTTACTCTGATAGCAGAGTAAAATAATCAGTACCTGTAAGAACAGAGCAACCTGAGGTTATCAGCAGTGTAACCTGAGGGATTACTTTTTCCTCTTCATAACCCTTACCCACAAGCTGTATCATTATGCAATAGAGATAACAGCTGAGCTCTATAAATTATGCAGTGGTTTGGAGCTTCTGCAGACTAAATAGCTAGGTTAAACCTTTGTCCAAATTTTAGCTGTACTTGTCACAGCTATCATGGTGCTAAGTAATATATTTGTGTTGGCAAAAAATCGAATATGTTATTTTTAAAAGAGGAGTTCTTTTGTCCAGTTAGCATATTCTCTTTGGGGAAACTGATCAAATCGTGTTTTGATCAGTAATGTTTCACAACCATGTTCATAATGGCAAGTGCTAGCAAGCCCTTTGAAAGGCAGATCATGTTAGCAAGGCAAGAAAATCAAATACTAACAAGAACAAAATCCAGATTAACTACACAGTAGTTAGATGTACAGATGCTTTCAATAATGCTTATTGCATACAACTATTGAAAGTTTAACAGTGATGGGCTAAATGTAGAAGAGAGTTAAGAAAGTGAAGTCTTTGTTAATCTGAAATAACTTGTGGTGTACTTAAGCTTGCTCAATAGAGATCTGAGTGCTGTTTTGTTTCCTATTTTGTGTGTATTATGAGCTGCTTTTACTGTGTTTCTTATAGTTGGATAAAATGACAGAAGAACTGGAGAACAGAAAGAATGAATATGAACTGAAAATGAAGCAAATAGATTGCTTTGTGGACGCATCTTCAGTAACATTTCCTCAGGTATGGCATTTGAGAGAAATATTTTCACATAGTTTGCAATTATTGATGATTTGTCTGCCAGGAATTTATTAATTTATGTCTCCAATGAAGTATTAAAACATGTGTGGTTTGGTTTTTTTGATTTGCCAGTGTCCAAAAACTCCTCCTAATTTTGATGTGAATTTGGCCAAGATTTTGGAAACTCATGAGCAAGAAATAGCTGATCGAAGGGCCTCTGCAATAAATCTGGAGCACCTTGTGCATGAACTGAATGAAGAACGAAGAGCGAAAAATGATGAAATTCTAAGGCTGAAGGTACTATGAGTTAATCTCTGCTGGCAATTTGTAAGGTTAAAATGAGATAGACTGCAGAGTTCAGGTTTTTTTAATGAGCTTAGCTTATAGTATGTCCATTAAAGCAGGAAGGCAGTTTTTGGTTTTCCCTTTACCTAGGCTGGGAACAAGTGGTGACAACTTGCTTGAGATGTCTAAATCTCATTTTTCCCAAGGACTGTGCTGTTTTGGTGTCACGAATGTCAAATGGTAACATCATTTGATGTTACAAAGGAAACAGTTCTAACCTATTCTCAGTATTTTAATGCAACTGTGGATGGAAGGGTGATGCAGATATTTGCCAAAGAACTGTTCCTGTTTTCTGATAAATAATTTTGTCTTCTATTTTATTCAAAAGTATGTTCAACTGGAAATGAAAACAGGAATTGCAATTTGGTCTTCAAATAAAGTGTTTTAAATTTCACTTGCTTAGGAACAATTAAATGAGTTGGAAAACTTGCGTCTGGAAATGCAGGTATTGGTGGAGAACAACAGGAGTTTACAGAGCCTTGTAGAAGCTCAGAGATCAAACAAGAACAGGTAAAGTAAAATTTAAAAAAAATCTGTCATAACTTGAAATAATTAAGATAAAATTTGCAGTTTTATTTGAAATACAGTCTTACATATTGTTTGGACACCTAGAGACTGACTCAAACTTTTCTATGAAAATTGTTTACTGGCTTGTAAACTTTATGGCCCTTAAATCACAAGTTCTTAAATACAACCAAGTTTTATACAGGGAAAGGAAACAGAACATAAAGTCATTATACACATAGTCATTCCTGGGTATTATAGATCCAGTAGATAAGGAATGTCCAAATGAATGCAATGCAACTTTTAATACAGGCATAAGTGAACCTTTAAAGTCTGCAATATAAAATTAGCCTTTGATCTATTCAAACCATAACTCCTGTCAACTAAAAGGAGCAGAGAATTCTTAGTACATATCCAAATTATAGTTTAATAGGGAAAGCGCAAGCTGTGTACACAAGCAAAGCAAAACAAGGGATTAATTCACCACTTCCCCTGGGCAGGCAGGTGTTCAGCCATTCCCTGGAGAGCAGGGTCCCATCACACACATCAGCTACTTGGGGAGACAAACATCATCACTCCAAACATCCCCCACTTCCACCTTCTTCCCCCCACTTTATTATACACTGAGCATTATGTTATATGGTCTAGAATATCCCATTGTTCAGTTTGGGTCACCTGTCCTGGATGTGTTTCCTCCCAGCTTCCCATGCACTCCCAACTTCCTGGCCAGCATGGCAGTATAGAAAGCAGAAAAGCTGTTGCCTTGACTCTGTGTAAGCCCTGCTCAGCAACAGCAAAAACACCTCTACATTATCAACCCTGTGTTCAGCACAAATCCAAAACACAGCCTCATAATGGCTGCTGTGAAGATGATTAATTCTACCCCAGCCAAAACCTGCACAGCTGTCTAACAAACAGCTGCGTATTTATTACATTTGTAATTGTTGCCATTAAGACCATTAATTTCTCTATACTCTGATGAAAGAAAATCTGTATAAAAGTTTAAACTCTTCCAGAGTTATTTCATGATGCTCAGTATTTTGAGTACGCACATGTGTGAAAACAACCGCACACATTTACTGGTTTAATCTGGATAACATCCATGCTCGTTTAATCTGGATTACAACTGGTTTCCTCTCTTTGTTTTTCTCATTCTTGAATTTTCTAGTGAACAGAAACATCCTGATATCCAGTACCTCAAAGAGAAAGAGAAGGAGATTGCTGAAGAGCGACGTGCCAAGGTATATTATCCTTCTCATGTCAGTTGCTGTTGATCTGCTGTGAAGTACTAATGTGATTTTTTTTGTTGTTGTTTTGGTTTGAATTTTTTGTTTTCATGGCAGCAAAACAAACACTGATTTTTCTAGTAAATTCTAACAGGCACAGCCTGACACTCTGCTCTTAGCATTTCTATCTTGGCCTAACACCAGTGAATTGGGTGTCAAATTGCACAATTAGCAAAACCAGATTCAGATTGCTAAATCTGACTCATCTCCGGTGTCAGAAAGTGAAGATTGGTCACATGCTAATGTCAGGGCTCTGTCAAAGGGAAGTTAATGTCACAGCAGAGGTTGCCATGGATGTCCCAGACAGAAGAGCCCCTTGTTAGAGCTCTGCTGTGTGTGAGTGGGAAGAGAGACACCGCTGTGGGTCAGCTCTGCGTGGCATGAAATGGGAAATAAGTGCCTACAGCAAAGAGATGAACTTACAGTGAATATTGGAGATGTGAGCTACATGGCAGTAGGATGATGCAGAATGAGATATGTAGCATCAATTAAGTGACAAGTAATTGTGTGTGTGTGTGTATATATATATATGTATGTATGTTAAACATTAAGACTAATGTTTTTTAACTTTTACAGAATAAAGCAGTGGAAGAAATGCTGAAAATCAAAGCAGAGTAAGTCTAACTATTGTTCCTTGAACTGGAACTTGTATTAAACTAATTAAAGACAAAACCCCATATATTTAAGCAATAGAAGTTCAAAATCTGAAATTATAAAAGACATGATTTGGAAATGTTTACATTTCTGTAGGATACCCTGAATTCTTACTCTTTCTCATCAGTAGGTGGTAGTAGCACCTATTACTACATAGCATTATATCACTACAATACTCTCATAGGTAGACCTGTAAAAACTTAAATTGGAAGGATGCTTTTAATTGTTTAAAGTTATTTATATGCAGTGAATTCTAAGCACGCTCCTTTCAAATTAAATTGTACTTTTCATTTCTTTATTAATACTGTAAATGTTTTATCATTTTAAATATAATGTAATTATATTTGCTTTTTATGCTATATGTTTAAATTTTTGCCATTCAGCTTGAGTAATGAAAAGCTTTTATTATTAGAGGATTTCTCAATTGTGTTTGCACTACTGGGCAAGTAGTCCTCAAAATTCAAGTGTTTTGTACCTTGGATGGATAATAGCAAAGAAAGAAAATACTGAATTAGCAGATAAAAATTAGTTTGGAGATGTTGGTCCTGCTGTTCTTTTCCTAATCTGCATTGCTTCAGGATTTGTAGTGACTGAATTTCCTAACATGAGTTATTTGCATTTGATGGAATGCTTTCTATATAAGTAACTTCTTCTAAGGAGGAAGATAGTTTTTATGCACATGGTCATTTCAAAAGTAATTTACATTAAATTTTCCAGAAACCCTAGTCTGGAAATTAGGAATTATTTTGGTATTAGATGCATTGATTTTTCATTCCTGTCTGGTCTCTGAAACACGCTTTGTAACAGTGCTACAATGTCTCATACAAGCAAATAATGCACAAAGAGGGAAAAGATTCTTTTCTCATCGAGAAAATGTCTTGAGAAGTGATGCAAATGAATGCTGTTTTCATGGAGCAGGTGTTAAACACCAGGGTTCAGTAAAACAAAACTGATGACAAGAATGTAGTTTATGCAATATTTGAATTGATCTGCAAAATTACTCAAGTTCACATAACAAGTAGATAGGCTGCTAAGTTTGATGGCATCGCTTAATGTCCTGTGAATCTCATCTGCTGAAAATGTATTAATTCTATCCAAAGTGCTGGTCCTTCTATTATCACATCAAATAAGCTCAGACCATCTGAGCTGCTCAGAGATGTTTCTGAGCCACAAGACTACAGGGGGAAAAGCCACAGACAAACAAGAATTTAAGGGAAACTTGAGGAGCAGCTGAGTTTAGCTGTGAAGTTTACATTCCTTAGGTGAATTAACTCAAAGTGTTCTTGTAGGTGAAGCTTCTGTTTTCAATTGTGACTGGAGTTGTATATCCTGGATTGCAAACAGCAGAGTTCCCAAAGAGAAGAGCAACTCCAAAACACTGCCTAGTTGATAGTATCAAACACAAGAACGGTGAAGCAGAATGAAACTTTTCCTTTCCTTAGGGCTAAATTCTAAAGGAAATAGAATATCTCAAAAGAATGCTTTTAAAGGAGGCTCTGTCCATGTCCAAGACTAACTTAGTTATTCAGTTTTATGGCATTTATGTTGGTTTTTAATGTTTTATGATTCTTTTCTATTGGCAGATTAGATGAGACAAAAAATATCCTCAGAATCCAAGAGAATACCTGTCACAGAATGACTCTGGAGATGGAACGAACAAGAACTTTAGAACTCAAAGCATTTCATGAGAAAGAAGAAATTAGATCAAAACTGGAGGAAGCATATGAAGAAAAAGACAGGATTGAAAAGGTTACATATGTATAATTTTTTGTCATCTTTACAGTAGAATCTTATTTAGCAGAGGTACAGCTGTTTTATTTTGCAGTTTAGTTGTATTTGTGATGTTCTCTGCACTAGTGAAAGTCTGGGTGCGGAAATCAATGTTGCAATTCATAGTACAAATCAAATGATGCTCCTTTTTTTGCCCTTCAGAGGGATCTAACATAGTGTCTCAGGAGATATAAGGCAAATATGTATTTCCGGCATGAACCAACTCTTGCATCATATGTTACAACAAACTTAAATGTTAGTCTGTTAATAGCTCTAAGAAGCTATTGCTTCTGAAAAGAGGAGTACTAAGTACACAATGTATTTATCATTACAGGAAATAGAATTGCTGAGGAAGCAAGTTGACTCTCTTGCTGAGGAGAATGGGAAATTACTTGGTCATCAAAACCTAAACCAGAAGATTCAGTATCTTGTGAAACTGAAGAAGGATAATGCTAAACTTACTGAGGTAAGCTGCAGAGAAGATTATAGATGAAGAAATGGTCTGACATAGAAAAGAGCTAAGCTTTGAGAATGAAAAGTAAACTTCTTGCTCTTCTGTTGGAGAGGAATAGAGAGACCTCTGATTTTATGCAGTTGAGTAGGTCATGGCTGGTCTGTCTCCTCACAGGCCCCAGAAAAGGATCACAGTTTTATTTCCTCAAGTATATAGTGCATAAAGCACTTGAACTAGTCTAGATACCATATATTTAGAAATATTTTTAAAGTAAGGATAATTTTCTTAATATACCCATGTTTTTTCTGTTTTACAGGAGACTGAAAAACTTCGAATTGAAAATGCTTTTTTGAAAGAATCAAAAAAATGTGACATTTGTAGACATTATGATCAGCTGTAATGACCCAAATAAAACTGCAGAGCTGTATTTTTAAAGTGTACAGAATAAGCAAAAGCGAGTTGTCAAACCTGACTTTTGCTGTGGTTCTGGAATAATCAAGTATTCTGGTTTGTCGATTTTTTTGCTGGTAGTAACTCTAAGTGAAGATTGTTATTCCAGCTCCATGGGCAGCTTTCAATGACATTTTTTAACACCTTTTTGTAATTTTTCAATTTTAAAAACTGATTTTGTATACGTGCTGGTAGATACTTCCTTGAAACTTTTGTACCTTGCCAAGGAAAAGCTTTCTCACTGGGAACACACCTGGATTTTTGTCTCCTTTTGTGCTTTTATTCAGGTTCCTACCTCTTCTGAAATGCTACATTTTCCACCAGAGCCAAAATTTTAAAAAGCACAATTTCTTTGTGATTATTTCTTTACTTAAACAGAGGATGATTTTCCTGGGTTGCTTAAAAATAATTTTCATATTGAACTTTGTTCAATCAAGCATAAATGTGAATTTAGTAACAGGCTTGTAAATAGTACTATAAATATATTTTCTGTTTCTGTTTTTTATTTGAAAATAAAATGCTTTTTAAGCTTTTTTCTGTTAGTATAGACTTTAGAGTTCTATATTAGCATTGTAGGAAATTCTAAGTATTTTGCAACCATTTTCTTATCCGAGAAGTGAAAAATGTTAGGAAAGAAGATGTGAAAATATGCAGAACATTTTAGGAGTACAGCATAAGTTCATTTAATCGCACTTAAGATTTATTGCAAATAACTGAAATGTTTTAGTGGAACCCAAAACATTGATTTCTCTAGCAATATCAAACTAGCTTTTTTTTTTACAGCCACTAATCCTATAATTCAGGTTTCTGGCTATTTCATACAATTGTAGTTTTGACCACATGTGCTGGGGCAAAAAGGAATAAAGAGGAAAGATGTGCATCTGGTAACGAGCAGGATATACCTAATGACTTTCTACATTACTTGGCTGAGGGGAAGGAGAATTTCTACCTGCTTATCTATGAAATTTCAAGTTGTCTAAACCTGGAGATTTGTTCCCACTTGGGATGTGATGTATAGGAATAAAAAGCTGACTTTAAGGGGGGAGGTGTTGGAATTTGTTTTTTTCTGTAAGCAAGTATGAGAAGAAGTCAGAACTACCACGGCTGAGGAGCACTCAGACCAAGAGGGATTCATCAGGGGTGCTTTTATTTGGACTGCCCTGTTCTACGTTTACAAGTGTTCCTTTCTGTCTGTTTCTGGACTATTTCCATGTAGGCAGAGGTTTCTGCCCTTTTTCTGTGTTGTCTGTGGCTACAGCAGAACCCGCGTTGTCCTGCTCCTCCTTTGCTGTTTCAATAAAGCCTTTGTACATAAGCTAGCTAGCCCCGTGCCTCTCTCCGCTCGTTCCGCCCGGGCGCGGGGCGGCGCTGCCTGCGCGGGGCCGGGAGGGGCTGCCCGGGGCTGAGGCCGTGCGAGCTGCTGCCGGGGCCGGGAGGGGTGCGGCCGGGGCTGAGGCCATGCGGGCTGCCGCCGGGGCGGCGGCGGCGGTCGCGGGGGGCCTGGGGGCAGCGGCGGCAGCCGCGGCGAAGCTGGCGCTGGGCCCGGGCGGGGAGGCGGCCGGCGGCCCGGTAAGGAGGGACGCAGGCGGTGTTGGGCGCCCCGAGTTCCGGGGCGCTGGCGGCACTCGGCGCCAGGGTTGCGCTGCGGATCGCGGCGCTGGGGGCAAGGGGCGCGCCGGTTCTCCCTCCTGCGCTGCCGGGGGCTGCCCTGGATCTGCAGGGAAAGCGGGGCGGTCTCGGAGAGCGGAGCCGTGACTCACCCGGGGGAGCCCAGCCTTGCAGGGCTGACTAATGCGCGGTGCAGACGTAAACAGCGGGGCGAGCGCGGCCAGGCTGTAAGAGAATGAGCGCGGTGCGGGAATGCCCCAGCCAAGCCCAACTCTGCGAGCCCATTTGCAGTGCTTCCGCGTCAGCGTGTCTTTAGAAGCAGGATGTTAGTGTGACTGAGCATTAAACGCTTGTTCTTAGCCTACTGTTTCGCTGATAGCAGCGCCCTTCTTCCTTTTATTCTGTCTCTGCTCGGCCCTGACCAGAGCAGAGAGGTGGAGCCCTTGATTGCCACTCTGCTTCTCACCTGATCCTTGGATGTCCTTTGGTGATGATCTTTATCTCGGTCGTGTTTCTCAAAGCTCCGTGTGCTTGGGTTACATGAGGTTACATGGACTGCTGGCCCTTCACCTCAGAGACAGAGTCCTTACCTGCAGCAGTGACCTCTGGCACAGTCACCACAGAGGTGGGGATGTGCACGAGGTTGTGTGTGAGTGCAGAGGGAAAGGAAGGCAGCATACATGGGGGAGAGTCATTTAGGTATAGCTTGTTATTCACTCGGCAGATGTTTGGATTTGGAAGTCCAAAAGAGAACCCACAAGGGAAACTAGAGCTGAAATAAATCTACTCTTGCACCAGGCAAAAAAAAGAAAATTTACCTGTGTGATTATTAGAGAAGGTTACAGAGGCAAAAACTCAATGCCTGCCAATCCTCTTGATCCTTTCTGATATTTCAGAAAGGGTGGCAGAAAGGAGAACTAAAAAAGAAAATTAAATCCTGATAGTCTTCTCCCGCCACAAAAAACCCCAAATTGTGCTGTGCACTGACAGAATGGCAGAATGTGGAATGGCTGAAAATGTGGACAGCATCTTTTCTGAGTATTTTTCTGTGTTGAAATTTATAAGAATATTGCACGTTTGTTTGGGGGTGGGTTTTGGTGCTTTTTTTTTTTTAAATGTGCGATGACGAGGTGTCATATCATTGATGTGGAGTGTTGCCAGAAGGCCAAGGGAGATGATCATTCCCCTCTACTCAGCCCTCATGAGGCCACACCTGGAGATTTGGGTCCAGTTCTGAGCTCTACACTGCAGAAAAAGAGATGGAGCTACTGGAGAGCCCAGCAGAGGGTCATAAACATGAGAAAGGGACCAGAGCATCTTTCTTGTGAGGAGAGGCTAAGCGAGCTGGAACTGTTCATCCTGGAGAAGAGAAGGTTCAGGGAGATCTTATCAATGTCAGTGTGTCAAAATACGTGCAGGGAAGGTGGACAAAGGATGGAACCAGGCTCATTCCACTGGTTCCCAGTGACCCAGGGACCAGAGGCGATGGGCACAGCCTGAAACATGGGTGGTTCCCTTTGAACATCCAGAAACACTTTTACATTGTGCGGGTGACCAGGCACTGGCACAGCTTGCCCAGGGGTGTGGTGGAGTCTCTGTCTGTGGAGATACTCAAATACTGCCCAGACATGGACCTGGGCAATCTGCTGGATTGATGAGGTTGAACTAGATGAACTCCAGAGGTCCCTTTCAACCTCAACCATGCTGTGATTCTGTGACTGTTTCTTTTTTTCTGGGCAGATTGGTTTCTTTCCATTTTCAGGTCCATTCTAGGTGACAATTACTAATTAATTTTTTTAGTCAGTTTAGTTGTAAAACTAGCCAATTTTAATGCAAATGCCATAATCTTCTTAGTAGCTTAAATTGCACGAGACTGTAGACATTTAAGGGTTTCAGAGAGATCTCTTTGAGTCTTGCATGCATGTGGCAAAGGCATTTCAGCAGAGCAGCCATGAGGCAGCAGAGATTCCAGGGGTTTTGTGTTGGAGGAGGAGCTACAGAAATCCCAAAATAAGAGTAGCCATCACTTATGCAGCATGGAATGCGGCAGCAAAAAGCGTATTGACACTTCTAAAAGCTGATGATGCAGGGTAGCAGGATACTCCTCGGCAGCACAGGAACAGATTTCCTGGCCAGAAGGATGTGTTGTGGTGGCTCAGCCTGAGAGCAACCTGACCAGGAAGGGTCATTGCACTTGAACAAAAGTTTTTCTTTGCTTTCTCCGCTCCCCTGCCAATCTTCATCTAAAATTACTTCTGCCACTTCAGGAGTGATTCTGGATTATCTGAAATGTACACTGAAATTAATCTTTGCTTAGAAAAGCAATCAGAACAGTAATCCTTGACTCATTGGGGTGGCTCACCTGAGCCCTTAGCAGGGGAGGAATTTATATCTCCCTCCTTCCTTGTGGGGAACATGTAGGGATGTTCCTGTCTCTCTGTCTGTGTACCATTGCCATGACCACTCTGCTGCCCAGGGCACAGAGGAACTTGACCTTTCTCTGATAAACTTTCCTTCTGGGCATGTGCCACCTGCAGCTGATTTCCCTGGCTCTGCATTAGGAGATAAGAAGAACCCATGGGTTCAGGGTCACTTTTAAAGGTGACATAGTTTCTGTGATGGTGGGAGCTGGTTTTGCTTCACCACTGGTAGTCTCAGACTAATTCAAGCCAGGCAAAGACCTCTGGAGGTCTGTAGTCCAACCTCTGCTTATACATGACCTTCTCCAGTTAAGTTTTAAATACTTACGAGGTTGGAGAGCCTACAACCTCTGTTCCAGTGCTTGATCACCTTTGCTTTTCATCATAACAGATCAAAATTTCACTTGTTCCAAATTGCCTCTTGTCATATCCAAATGCACCTTGGAGAAGAGCCTGAACTCCATCCTGCTACACTCACGGGGTAATGGTCAAAGGCAGTAACAAGATCTCTTTTTCTTAAGGCTTTTTTTTTTTCTTCCAACAGTGTAGTCTCTTTCTGATCCAGCAATATACTGAATTTAGGTGAAGCACAGAAAATTGTTTTCCCCTTTTATCTCTACTTGTCTGCCTACTCACTAGAGGTGTGTGGATGTACAAAACTGCCTGAGGAAAGTAAAACTGCCTGGTCATGCAGGCAGAGGGTGAAACTGGGTGGCAAACCCCATCCTGTGGTGAGCCCAAACACAGCAGAAGTTCTCTTCCTCAGAGGAGTGGTAGTAGCTGGACATGGTTGTCCCTCTTGCCCATGACCACAGGGTTTGCCAGGGGGTCAGTGGGAAAGCAGTGCTCCACTGGTGGGAATCATTCTGATCATTATTGTTGACCTGATCAAGTTGGAGACCTTTGGCACAAGTGGGGCAAAATGAGGCCACACACCTGCACCATCCCTTACTGGAGTGGGAATAGCCTCAGAGAGCTTGAGCCAGCCATCAAGCATGGATTTGCTTTGCCTTATTTTCCTTTTAACTTTGTACTTGCTACATCACTTGCTTCAGAGAGCTGTGGCCTCCCCCACTGCTTGCAGTTAATTTCTTCTGAGTGGCAGCAGGACGCAGTTGGTGGCCCCCTGTTGATTTGGGCAGCTGGCAGGAGGGCACAGGGCAGCCATTCCCATGGGGCAGGTGCCACCTCTGAGCTGTGTTTGTTGGTGGCTTCACACCTGCATTTCTGTCTGCTTCAACATGGATCCCACCACGGACTGAAAGGTGACAGGCTATGAAACTGTGATTGCTACAGGCTTAGACAAAGCTTTGTTCTCAGTTGTCACTGTGAGAGTTGAGATCTGCCTGCCTGTGATCTCCCTTGGTGTGTTCACATCAACTATGTGGCACTCAGGGGCTGGGGAGATGGGCTCAGCTGCTTAAACTGAGAAGGGGTGGACGACACTCCGAATGTTGAAGGCTTTTTAGGTGCAACTGTGCCCTTTTTTCAGACTGAGGCTGTTATACATCTGGTCAGGTTATCTAAGGAGGGAGATTTTTTTGAGGCCCTTGAATTCAGAAGTGGTTCTGTTGCTGCTAAATGGTAGAGCAGAGACCTCTCAGTAAATCTGTTCTCCAGTGAGTGTGCAAAACAAGGCGTGAAGCCACTCAGCTCTTCCTTTCCTCCCAGAGACCCTTCTCTGCCCTCACTGCAGCAGTGAGGCAGGCCAGATCCTGAGAGCTGGTGAGGACAAGTGCTTGGGGACCATGCAGGTCTTAGCTCAAATTCACAAGAGTTGGGTCCTGGAGCACATGCAGTGCCAGTGTGTACATCCCTGGTATTTGTCAGACTGAATTTGACCCTTTTCCATACATCAAGTGTTAAGTGAAGGGCATTTATGGGCATTGCATGTGCGCTACGTTGTAAGCCGGAGAGCTTTCTGCACATTGGCTTCTGGCGTGGCAGCTGCTGCACATTATCCCAGCATTTTTCAGCTTGTAGTATAAGGCTGGACTTGCAGCAGGACATGGCAGGCTCACAGTATGTCCAGGCCTGTTTCCTCATTTCCATTTCCTTCTGTGATTTAATATATTCATCTTCATGTAATACCAGCTGTAATTCAGCTTTAAAAGCCCATGTCATTGGGTTTGGCACCAAAGTGCCCATGAATTATTGAGGGTGAATGAGTGGAGAGTGAAAATACAGAGACTTTTCCATTTTGTCCTGCAGCTGCCAGTGCTGCTTCGCCTCAGCTGTGTTGGCCTGGTGTTTGTGTGCAATGCAGTGATGTGGACAGTCTTTACAAAAGCCTTACGACTCTCCTCCTCCTCAGCTGCTGCCTCTGTGACAACAACAGCCTCCAACTTCATCTGTTCGGTGAGTAGACCCCTTCCTCAGGCACTGAAGCCTAAGGAGCACAGTGAGGTGGGAATGCCCATGCTGGTTGAAGCTCATCTCCCAGTGCAGCCAGCATCACTGGCCACAACCGGCGAGTTACAGGCAGATGTGAAATGACTGTGTCAAGCCTCAGCTGCTCTGATAGTTGTTCACGGCACAGGCAGTGGAACTTTACTGGGTGGTGCAAGAGGAAGGGTGCTGCTGCCCAGCACGATGCCTTGCAGCAGCAGCGCAGTTTACTGAACTTTTCTAAGTGCCAGAGGGAGCTGGAGCCAGGAGGTTTGCTTCGTTTTGCTTTTACTTTGCAGCAGTTCACTTGTGACAAGCCAGAGCCGCCCTAGCTGGGTATGAAGATGATCACCTCTAGTGACAGCAAAAGCATCTTTGATGTGCAGGTTTTTTCAGCTCGCTTTTCATTCTTGTCCACCTTGTTTCTGTGCTCCAGCTGGCAGACAGCTTATGGTGGTGTCCAAAAATTGACTGTCGTTGCCCAGTCAGCAGGAGATTTGGCTCCCAAGAAGTGCTGGGAAGGCAGCAAAGCACATGCAAATCTGCCAGAATCCAGCTTTGGGACCACAGTATGGCTGTCCTTGCAGGCTGGTGGTGAAGTCGGTCATCTCCAGCATCACTCTCAGCAGTCATTCCTGTTGGTCATCTCAGCAGGAGTTTCCTCAACCAGGTTTTTTCCAGGGCTATCTCTCCCAGCAGAAGTCCTCACATTTCTGGCAGCGCAGGAGGCCTTGGGGCAGCTCGGCCTAGCAAAGATTTGTGTCTCTTTTTTCCTTCAGGCTATCCTGGGAAAATTGCTCTTCGGGGAGACGTGGACGCCTCTGTGGTGGGTCGGCCTTGCCATGACAGTCTGTGGGCTCATGCTGCTGCACACAGCTGCACCCCAGCTGGTGCAGGTCCCAGCAGAGAAGAAGGAATGATAGCTGCTGCAGGGGTCATGGTGCCATGTTGCCCCTCTTCAGCCTTTCCCATGACTGCATCCCCAGTCCCCACTGGCCTCTGAACACATTGGCCACGGAGCTGCTAACCCCTGCTCCCTGCAGATCTGCTGACTTGCAGAGTCATGTTGGTCGCATCATTCCTGGTGGTGGTGTGGTGGCAGTGACAGCCTTAGAGGGAGCTGGTCAACTCTGAGTCAGTATTGTGAAAATCAAGACCAGAAGCTTATCTGCTGTTCCTCCTCTTCACACCCTGTGGCTGTGGAGCTGTCCCAGTTCGGGGAATGCTGAAAGTAAACATGGTGGCTGTGAAGGTACTTGTGCATCAGTATTTTTCCATGAAAGAACCTATCCCAAAATAGAAAAGCAATCCAAATTAGATGCTGAAGGCAGCTGATATTTCTGCTCTGTTGTTCCTGACTTCCTTTTCTGTCTCTTGAAATGGCTCTATGCCCACTGGTACCTGTGGAGCCTTTCATTAATTCCTTCAGCTTCCTCTATTAGTCACATAGACCTTTTAATTTGCCATTTGTATCTGTCATCTTTAATTTTCACTTACCCATTCCTGACATGTTACTCACTGTAAGGTAGCTGCTCTTTCCTTTAAACCCTTACCCAGAATTGGATTTTGATCACCATTCCTGCTTTGTGTAGGTCAATCTGTGATTTCGGGACAATACAACAGGCAGCATATGAACAGTCAGCTGGAATGTCCATGTTCAACACATTCCCCATCCCCACTCAAGGTGACAATTGCTTTAATGTTTGGTAAAAGGGAGTTTCTGTAGGCATGTTTCTTCTACACCTCTGGATGATGCTTATTCCCATTCGTGTGATGTGATCAACCAGATCACTGGTATCCAGGTGTCTGCTAAATTTTGTATCAGTGATTACTCCATGTTCAAGTGTCAGTTTGGTGAATGTGTCACGAATCATCATTTGTAAGGTATCGGCTTCATTCCCCTGGCCACGTTTTCTTTTTTCTTCAAAATTCTTCAGTTGGAATCCTAATTAAGAAATACAGTGATGCCTATAAATGTATGCATCATGCTGGTGATATCACTTGTTTGCTCTGGGCTTGCCAGGTTGTCTCTGTCATCTTGTAATGACAGAAGGTGAGTCATGGTTGTGGCATGTGCAGAAAACCTTAGGACGCATTTCTGTGAACGTCTGTATCAGAACCTGTCAGGTCTGTCATGACTGGCATGACTGCACCGTGTCAAGAGTAAAATAGACTTGTGGATGGAAATGCCACTGGAGTTGGGTTTGTGCCTTTTTATTCTTTGCATCAGAAAGAGGAAAAGTCATTGTCTTCCGGAAGAAGCCAAGAGCTGTTTACTCCATTCCCCAGCATCCTAGTTCACCACACCTGGCAGCCATGTCCCAAGAGGGGCAAAGCCTTTGCCTCTGCCCTCAGTGTGCTCTCAAGTCTTCCCCTCAAAGAGGGGAGCTGCATATGTGGTGGGAGAGAGGGCAGAGTGTTCTGAGTGCCTTTCCTGCTTACCAACATGAGTCTTTGCACCTGGGGAGCTCTCTGGGTGGCAGCAGTGGTAGGATGGGTCACATCCAGTTGCCTGGGAAGCTGGGACTTGACACAGTAACCTGGCATCCATCATAGATCTGCAGATATGACAGCCAGGAACCATGCATTTCTCAGTATATCAGATCTCCTTAGATCTTTGTACATGATGGAAGATGAATAAAGCCTGATCGATTTACCTTTTTATTAACCCTCAGCCAGCTCTAAACCATGTCGCCTTCATGCCAACGGCAGTAGAAAGAGCAGACTCTGGCTAATTTGGCTGTTGCCCCATTTCCTAATAAACCATATGGAAAGCTTTATAACCTGGACTATCCTAAAACTGACGTTTCTCTATTACCGTCATTGTTCGAGGTCAAGGTTTTGGAGGTGTTTGCTTGTGTGGAGAAGGTATGAACTGCACTTTACTTGGAAATGCTCACTTTGAGGTCGATGAATATAAACTAGGGCTGTAAATTCTTTCATAAATACTTGAAGACAGGAACGGAAGCAAGTTTTCCTCCAATTCCCATGGGAAGAAAAGATTGCCAAGCAGGATTCCTTTTATGGCAGAATTCCACTCCTCTTGTGTACACAGGGTTTGGCCCATGTCTGCCAGTGGGGACAGGGCTGCAAGGAAGGCTGCAATCACTGCATGGCAAAGCAGTGCACTTCTGGTAAGCAGTTCATGTGTGATCATCCAAAATGTGGCTGAAGGTAATAAAATTTTAAAAAAAGGAGATGCTAGCATTTCCAAAATAAAACAGTGTTCAAAGCTCAATGGCTGAAATTTTTTATTTAAAGATTTTTCAGACCACACACACACAGACAAAAAGTGATGTGAGACTAATGAGTGAGCGGTGTTTGACAAGTCCATGGTTCAGATGTGGTGAACCTTGTAAGGTGGCTGAAGATCATGGCCAACTCCCAAGACCTTGGTTTATCGGGGTAGAAGGTGGATTACCATTATGTAGTAACTTCAGCAGTGTGCTTGTGTGGAGTTTTTCTCAGTTGAGATGAGTTATTATTAGAGAAGAGTCTTGGCCACATGTTTCCACTCAAATTCCAGCAAAATACACTTCTGTATGCACATCTCATAAGAACATGTTTTTGTTTGCAATGCTGTGTCCACAGCATTGGTGGATAGGGGCAAAGCCATGGACGTTGTCTACCTGGGCTTGTGCAGAGCATTAGACACTGTCCTGCACAACGTCCTTGTGTCTAAATTGGAGAGACATGGATTTGATCCCAGGCACACCTACAAGTTGGGCAGAGACATGATTGACAGCAAGCCCTGTGGAGAAGGATTTATGGGTGGTGGCTGACCAGAAACTCAACATGAGCCAGTGGTGTGGACTGGCAGCCCAGAAAGCCAAACAAATCCTGGGCTGCATCAAGAGAAGCATGGCCAGCAGGTGGAGGGAGGCAATTCTGCCCCTCTGCTCTCATGAAATCCCACTTGGAGTGCTGCATCCAGCTTTGGTGCCCCCAACATAGGAAGAACATGCAACTGTTAGAGCAAGTCCAGAGGAGGCCACAAAATTGATAAGGGGACTGGAGCACCTCCCTTATGAAGACAGGCTTAGAAAGTTGGGGCTGTTCAGCCTGGAGAAGGGATAGTTGCATGGAGACCTCATAGCAACCTTCCAGTATCTGAAGGGGGCCTACAGGGATGCCAGAGAGGGACTTTTCATCAGGAACTGCAGTGATAGGACAAGGAATAATGGGTACAAAATGTGAGAAGGGAAATTCAGGGTAGATAGATGGAAAGAAATCTTTACTGGAACAAGTTGCCCAGAGAAGCTGTGGATGCCTCATCCCTGGCACTATTCAAGGTCAGGTTGGATGGATCTCTGGGCAACCTGGTCTAGTGGAAAGTGTCCCAAGAAGGTTTGGAGGTAGATGATCTTTAAGGTCCCTTTTACCACAAACCATTCTGTGATTTTCTCACCTCCTGAGTGCTGGCTGTAATGAGTCTTTCCTGCACCTACTTCTCAAACACAATACTAATTTTTCAGCATCTTGTTGATCATCAAGCATGGCCATACCATGTCATAGTTGAAAGAGTAGATGGCGGTGCATGGTTAACAGGAAGGCTCACAATGACACTCAGGGAGATGCAAATAAATATACTTGTATCAATCGTGGGAAGCATTAAAAAAATCCGTTGTATAAACAAGGTCCAGGAGTATTGTATTCTAAGGTAAATAATGTCTCGTATACTTTTACAAGGAACAAAGCCAAATGAAATTATAGTTTCAGTGGAACTTTAAAGCATAATTTGACTGATTAGATAAGGAAATACACATAAAAACTTTAAAGTGTCCCTGTTGTCATTGACAAGGAGTTACTGAAACTTGGAAAGTTTGTACAGAATCTCAGTTACAGCATATATTGAAATCACTTGAAGGATGGTATGTTTGCCAGAGCGGTAAGTATTTGAAGTAGATTCAATAAGTTTGGTAGGTTGTTCTGCTGAGTTTGGTGTGTTTAAAATTTTCAAGGAATTTGATTCAGTGTCCTCTGTTGAACCTTCAGAGACCTTAAATGATCACATTGCGAGAGTGTCCCACACACACACATAATTACACGATCTTGCAAGCAGTGGGGTGTTTTCGAAGAAGGAAGTCCTGTGACAAAACATGCCAGAAGTGTGGCTCTGACCTTATCTGGCACAGAAAAAACATTAAATTTAGGAATAAATGGGTACTAATCCTGACATATTCAGGGTGCCAGGTGCACTGCGTGCCTTTTGCAAAAGAGCAGCAACAGCCCTTCATTTTGGGGACCTGAGAGGTGCTCAGGGAAGTCACACAGGATGGGCACTTATCCACAGCAAGTGGTGTGGTACCTGCAGCTTACTTGGTCTTGGAGAAAAATCTGGGGTGAGCTCAGGTCAGTGGTAAAAGCCTTCCCAAGAGACCTAGGGCTTTGCCCCTAAAAATCAAGTGCATGGGGTGTTGTACCACGTGACTTTTTAATGGAAGGGATTGAAGAAGACAACATCCCTGAAAACATTGTCCTTCCTGAGGAAGGAACAAAGTATTTTAGACTGTAAATCAACACCTTCCAGCTTTAAGCAGATGCTTGTTGGGCTGAGTGCTTCAGTGCCCTTTCTAAGGCAAGCCTGTTTCTAGATACTTTAACACCAAAAAACAAAGGTCAGCAACTTGGTTGTAAAATCTGCAATGGGGTCGTGGGCCATGGGCAGGGAGGAGGGAGAAGCCCTGCAGGTCAGGCAGGGGCAGCCAGTCCCAGTGGTGCTCTCACAGTCCTTGCAAAGTCAATGGTTCCACCTGGAGTGTTTTTTCCAGTGCTGGACCCGCACGTTCAGGAGGCATATAGGAAATTTTTCTGGCTCAAGGATTCCAAGATGGGAGGGGCTTGCAAGGAGAGGCTGAAGGATGTGGGTTGGGTGGAGACAGGGAGGCTCCGGGTGACCCCATCAGCATCTGACATGTGCTTGGAAAGGAGTTACAGAGGCAACATAGATGTGGCCAGTACTAAATGAGGCAACAGGCGCAGGTTCTGTCTTGAGACTTTCAGGCTGGCCATCAGAGGCGAAAATGTCACTAGGAGATTAGTTGCCAATACAGGCAGTGGAGTCTCTGACCGTGGAGGTTTTCAAGATTCAGCTAGACAAAATCTCAAATGACTCAATCTAGTGTTGGTGACCATCCCATCTGGGCAGACAGTTGAATTTCCTGTGACCTAGGGGCTGATTTCATGATCAACACCATCTATAACTGGACACTGGTTTGACCTTCTGCCTCCATTTTTAGCAGCTCCTATTAAATCCTGCTGTACCACAGAAAGGAGGTTCCTCCTTGAGTCACCATGCAGACCTAGGCTGCCAGAGGCTTGTAGTCTAACCCCAGAAATAATAATGGACACTTGCATGTGCATTCATAGCCTGAAAACAAATTTATCAAAGGAGAAGGACTCCACAATAGTGAAGTGCTTTGTGAATTTGAGCCTTTGCTGGTTGAGGGGACAGCCAGGTGGGTGCAGTGTTAGCGATGGCTCCCAGGGCAGGGCAGTGCTGACCAGCTGCAGCAGCCCAGCACGGGGTGCCTGGAGCGATGACCAGGAAGCCTGGACCTTGTGGCACTCCGTCCCATAACTGCGTGCAGCACCACAGTGACCCATGTCCAGTAGCAGCAGACACGGGAGAGTCTTTGCCCTGGAGCAGCCAACCAGCCAATGCTGTTCACTCTCCAAAGAATTTTTTTTGGTTTCTGACTCTTTCATAGTGTTTTTAGTTGTTTCAATTTTCCCTTGAGGTTTAAGGAAAGGTGTCTGTGAGTGGCAGTTCTAGTTGTCAAGACTTCCTAAGCAGCTTCTTTCATGCCCTTGAAGTCCCGAGGGATTGCTGGTGCTGAGTTAAAGCCTGGGGAGCTCTGGGTGGGGCCTCCCACTCCCATTTTGCTGGGGGGCGATGATGCATACCCTGCTCAGCCCTGCACAGGTGTTGCGCGACACAGAGGCTCCACTGCACCCTGCGGGGATAAATCCATGACAATGGAAATAAGTGAGAGGGAAGGGCTGCAAAGAGCGGTAATAGGTGGGGTGCGGTAGATGGTACCACCACTTTTTGTACATTTTGAACCTGTTGCTCAGTCTCGCTTGGCTCAGAGGTCACTACGAGCTGTGGTTTCATCCTGCCCATGAGAGTCAGCGCTGGGGATCAGCTGTCTGGGCAGCTCGGGTCTTCCCTTGGCACAAGCGGAGGGAGCTGGTTTTGCAGCAAGAAGTGAGAGTCGGACAGCTCTGCTTGGCACTGTGACCTGCGGTGTGCAATGTCTGAACAGCAGCCAGGGCTTCGACCCTAATTGCTTTCAGTGAGCTAAGGCAACACTTAGGGAGAAATGAGCAGTGCCCCAGGGAAGGATGAGGCATTACGAATACTACATTTTCCGCTGCCAGTCGACTGTTTCCTCATCCACAGAGGAGGTATTTTAAATGACTTGTTCCCTTCAGGACACTCCAGAGTTAGGCAATCACAAGCATGATGCTGCCAGGAGCCAGCGTTGCATGAAAATGCTTCCTAGAAAACCTGGTGGGCAAGGAGTGAGAGCATCATGAGCTGCTGTGAAGGACAACAGCCTGGATGCTGTGACAAGGGGTGGGTGGGAGTATGCTGGCTTGGTTGCTTTTCAGGGTAGTCACAGATCCCTGGTGAGTCAGTCCCACCATAGCTGGAGACTGCCACATGACAGCTGCATTCAGGAGTGGGACAAAACCTTTGCACCTGCCATGCTTTTAGTCTGCTCTGGTGCAGCACATGAGCCAGATCCCCAGCACTGTGCAGCATCATCTCCTTCCTACAAACCTTGGTCTAGGAAGTTTCTCTCTTCCCGCCACATGATAAATTTCATCTGCAGTGCTGGCTGGCGGGAATGCAGCATGGCACAATGTGACCTGTAGTCTGTAGACCGTGTACATCTTGATGTATACAGACACACACACCCACCCACACAGACAGGTGGGAGAAGCTGTTACACCTCCCCTGCAGAAAGAAATGTTACTCGAAGACACTGGCATGCAAGTTTCTGTTTTCTCACTTAGACATTTGCAACCAAACACAAATCCTGTAGGTGGGAAGGTATTTGTTGAGTATTTTCCTTGTTCGCTGGAACTGTTTTTAATACATGGATAAACTATTTTATCCCTGATTCAATATTTGTACTGTTGATTTCCTTGCCCTTACCATTAATTTTTTGCAGCCCTCTTTTGCTTTATCTTTCCTCGTACCTTTTCATATTGTTTGCTTTAGGTGTAGGCTGTGGATTTGTGTTCACACTGCAATCAGTCAGTGTGGTCATACATGCAAGCAAGTTCATGGGTCAGTGGCAGTAGGGTGGATACAGCCCTGGAATAACTACACCCACCCCGTTGGACTCTTTCCAAACAGACACTGTAGGTTATGGGATGGCATGGTGAGAGGGGGTCCTTCTCCCCATTTCGGGTCTCTGGATAGGACGAAGTTGTGAGGAGGGAGTTAGTAGGCTAGAGCCCTTCAGAGCAGAAAAGAGACTGTGGTGGTTTGTAATAGGGGCTGAGAATACCATGAGTTGCATAGAGAAAGAAACCTGGAATAATGAAGAAAGTAAGCTTTCGATTGTCTCCTCTGCCACAAGGATGGGGACCAAAAAGGAAGCCAGGAAGCGTCAAAGCCAGAGGAGCTTCCTCTTCTTGCAGTGTGTCATTCAGCTGAGGAACTCCTGCCCGCAGGAAGTAGCAGAGGCTAGCTGGCTCATCAGGTTCAAAAAGTGGGCAATTATTTTTAAAAAAGCTACTGCCTGGAAAAGGTGACATGATAGAGATCTTTCTTTGTAATTTATTGCACAAAATTCTAAAGTGTTTTGCTGAGAAGCAGAAGTACCTTATGCTGAGTCGGTTTAGACTAATACATAATTTCTCGGCACTGGAGCATGCGTATTTCAGTGTTTCCAGTGCAAGAGTTGTACTAGAACTGAGGGTCAAGAAGTCATGTTAGTGAAAGTCCAAGTTCAACCTTCACACATTGTTGCTCCATATATCTAGACTAATATTGCAATTTTGCCTTTTGCAGTTCAGCAGGAAAGGGATCTTAAAAAAATATTTGAACATCATAGCATTTTGGCTTGCTCTTAAAGCAGATCTCTACTTTTCAATGGCGTCAAACTTCAGTTTTCTGTGATGCCCACAGAACTTCTCTTTCAGGGCATGGAGACCACTACACAAAAGTGTTTTGCCTGAGTAGCCATGAGTCTTCATTTGAAATATGTGTAGGTACGGTCATGGTTTGATCGCTGTCCTTGCTTTCTTCAGGATCAGAGCCCTTGGGTGGCACTGGGTTGGGCACAGAATGATACATTTTCATTCTTTCTGTAGGTAAATGCCCAAAGCCAGTCCCCTATATCCCTAACTTAGTTCCAAAATCCCTCTTTCAAATTTCAGTGGGAAGGAAGGAGCTGGACTTCAATGACCATCGTGGATCCCTTCCAACACAGGATATTCTATGATTTCATGATTCTATGAAACAATGGAATTTCCGTAATAATTATACTGGCATCAATCACTTCTCTGGTATTTGCCTGTGAGAAACTCATTACCAGGTATCTGGGTCCAGATGACTTGGAATCAGTTAAGATCTGGGCTTGGCCATCTTGCATCAACCCCTGACTTCCAAATGCCTGCCACAAGTTGGCTCTTGTTAGGTTAGAAGAGAATCTGCCTGCTGGATACACGGGATGCCCTGTGGGCACAGGCCACTGTCATGATCCATGGTCAATGTATGTGCATGAGAAGTGATCAAATCAATGCTCCTTTCAGACTAACAGAGACACTGGCACATCAGGATCTCTGATGTGGATGTGATGTGTCTCGATACTCGGACATTCCTAAAGACTGAGGTACAGCTTAATGAAATTGTGAGAACAGGACCGATGTAGCACCTCAAATCCAGCCCAAAAGAGATGGACCAGATCCTCAGCTGTTCTCCATCTGTGCTTTTTTGGTCTTTTTATTACTCCAAGACTTCTTACTACCTATCCTTCCCTAGGCTGTGATTCAGGAGGTAGCAGTGGTACATGTGGGAGCAGTCCTGCTGTGGTCAGTGGAGGACATCTTCTCACCATGGTGCCCCTCAGGACCCAGACGGGCTGTGTCCATATGTACTACACCAGATGCACTGCTCACACCTCAGAGCAAGTCTGTGGGAAGGCTGAGGATGAGTTCACCTTTCCAGAGTGCCAAAAAGGAAACTTGTGCTGCTTTTGATCTGTTATTTATTTTGAGTGTTACTCTGACTGGACATAGAAAAAACAAAACCCCGACAAAACAAAAGCAACTTGAAGCCTCAGGTGTTTATAAAATATGTAGCTCAGTAAATTGCTCTCACAAAAGGCAACTTCTTATGGGATTGCAAATGAATGAAAATGTAAAGCTAAGGATTTGTCTTTTCTACTTGACATCAATACTTGTGGTCATGCTCTGGAAGTTAGGCTGGTTTTGTCATTTTTGATACACAAAATAAACAAAACCTGAGACAAAGGGCACGCTTGTAAATAGGGGAGCAGTCACTGGGGAATTTTATTTTATTTGTTTGCATTTTATTACCTTCTGATGCCAGCTAATAAGGTGACCTTGCAACAGACAGATGCAGATAAGGCTGACCCCCTCTGTTGTCTGATTTTGCAAGCTGGGAAGTAGGTTGCTGAAATTCTTGGGAATAGGGAGAATGCCTGTGAAAAAAAATATAATCTCTTCCTTCTGTTAATTAAAAGAGTATAGCTTTATGAGACAGATTGAAGTGATTAACTGTTATTACTATTAGGGGGGAAAAAAGAAATTTAAATGGGCTGGTATTTTTCTTTGCTTCAAGAAGAAAAAAGCCATGGTGCTGAACCATAGCCAGCTGCTCTGACCAGCAAAATCAGAAAGAGGTTAGCCTGTAGAAAGACAGAGATCACCTGCCGACAACATGAAAGAATTTGAAACCATGTCTTTTAAAAACATTCCTGTAGTTTAAGCTGAAATTCCTTTTCTCAGACCTTGCCAACAACTCTTGGAGAGTATTAGAGTTCAATGGCCTTTCCTGGCAGGGCAAGCTTGTACGAGCCAGGGGCGGAAAGTTGTGTTGGGAGTGTGGTACCATGTGCCAAGTTTTGTTGAATTGAGATACTACCAGAGCATAGGGAAAAGATAATGGCAATGGGCAAGAGCAGCAGCTGCACCAAGCAAAAGGAGAACTGAAACCATGCCCCAAAGGTGAGAAAAACCCCTCAAAAAAGGTCTGCCACCTTCCAAGATAGAACAGGTTCATGGCAGGGCAGAACCCACATCCAGGTAATTTTTACGATCTTTCCTTGAACTCTGAGGTTTAAAGTGAGGGGCAGAACATGCACACTGTTGAAATCAAGCTTTTGCAAAACCCCACAGAACTGGAAGTATGACTGTTCCTGGTGAATACATGCCCTGCCTCCCCTGCTCACCCTCCAGCACACATCTACAAAACTACTTTTCAGAAACAAAGTGTTACCAACATCAATCTCTTCCTGTTTGCAAAAATCTGTAATTTTGCTTCAGGACTATTGTGTCAACACAGTTTAAAATGCCTGCAACCAAGCATAGAATAATGTATAGAACAGGTTGAAACTGGATTAGGAAGCTACAGTCAGTGACTTCAGATCACGTGTATTACTCTGTTGCTGCAGTTAAGTGGAAATCAGTAAGATACATCATAAATGTTCAGATTACATGCATTACTGGTTATGTTGTTGTACTGACATTCCATGTATACTTTACTTTATCCCATCCTGCTTCTAAACAAAAATGTCTTTCACCCTCTAGGAGGAAGGAAATGCAGAATAAAAGCAACCCTGAAAGGTAAATCAGGGTTGCAGTGTTTTTGTCAATAATGAAATATGTAGTTGCCAGCACATTGTCTGGTGCTGAATGGTGAGTGATGCTCTGTCTGCTAAGAACCTTGGTGGTTCAGATGTTCTTGTAGATGTCCTGCAAGATTATAGCTGTGTGCTGAACCCTCGGTGCCCTGTGATGCTCTAGTCACGCTCTCAAGTGAGGACACCCAACATACACCTGCCAGCAAGCAGTGACACGCTCAGAGGGTGGCATCTGCTAACTCAGCTCCTCGCATGCACCAAGTGGAACAGTCCTCCCATGTTACTGAATCGATGGAGAAGAGCTTTGAAGGCTTTCACAGGGAGATCCTGTTTAGGGAGAGCCTACATTTATATATGGCAGCCTTGCCAGCAGAATTCTACATTGCTGGACCCTGGGCTGCTGCCATTGAGGGAGGCATCAGGGGCTGAGACTGTTCCCACAGCTGAACCACCTGTACATTTCTGGGTTTCTTGGGACATGTTTGTATCTCTTTCTGGGCACTGTGCCCAGGTTGCTGGTGGCCTGTATACTACTAGCTCTGCCCTCTGTGGGGTAGACTCATCTCTCCATCTTTGGTCACCCCAAAGACCAGGGTGGCAGCGGGGCATGTGGGGTCCAACCACGTCCTGGGCAAAGACCTTTGGCAGAGCTGTCAACAAAGAGCAGCCAGCAAACAGCTCCTGTTCCACCACATTTCATTCTCTTCCTGGACATAACCTTTTTCACCTCTTTCACATTCAGTGTTCTCACTGGGCTGTCTCCCTTGACATCCCCCTCATCCCGTGGTGGGAGGGCCAGTGCTAGGATCCTTCGGGTTTCCAACCCACATGTGTAAATTTTGGATTTTAGCCCCCAACTCCAAGTATTTCTGTCCCAAATCTCATGACGAAAATCTCATTAACTTCAAAGAAAGTTAGACTGGTCCTGATGGGGAACTGTTCCCCTAAGGATTAAATGTTTGTGGGCTTCCTTGTAAAGTTAGCCCTGGATTTGCAGTCCTGGTGACCTGGATATTAGGGCATAGGTGAATTCTTGTTACTCACCTAGCCTGTGATTTTACTGTTTGTCAGTGAAGGGTCTGTCCACTTGTCATATGATTGTGCAAATTCACCTTCCATGTGAGTCGGGATCTAAGTTTCGCTGTTTTTCAGAGTCTGACTATGTGCAGAGGGAGTTGTAGTCATTTTTTTTTTTCCACGGGAACTTCCTTTCTCGAAACACCACCCCTTGGCAGTGGACCTGCTGACACCTCAGAGCAAGACACAGATAAAAGGGGCAGCCTGTCTTCCTTCTCCACACTCAGAGGCAAGTGGCAGAGACTACTCAGGTGCTTGGAAGCTGCTGGCATCGCAGGCATCTCGGGTAGAAACTCTGACAAGAACCATGTTCAGCAACGCTGGTGAGTTTTTAATGCTTGATATGATATGTCAGGTGTGAAATTTGGCAAATCTCCTGCAGGGAGGATGGCAGTTCCAGAGGTTCTCACCCTTCTGATTGCCATGGGTGATACCTTGAGGAAAGAAGTTTTGGTGCCAGTGCTGCTCACAGGGGATCAGTTTGCTCTGGCTGTGCAAATTCTGCTTTTGACAGATTAGTGAACTAACTGCAAAATGCAACTCATTTTTCATCACTTTTCTTCAACCTGTAGACAACCTCTTTCCATCAGTGATAATGGGAATAATAATTCAATGGGAATAATGGGGATAATGCAGCGCTTTTAAACTTGTTCCACGTCAATGTTAAAATAATTTATTTCTTTCAGGCTACTTAATCATACAGGTTATTGCTCTTTAGTAATGTCTGATAGCATCTGATGGAAGTTTCAAAATAACTGAAAGGATTTATTTGGCCTTTAGCTCTGTCCCATGGCTCTCCTGCCTGCCCTGTTGTCAGGAGATCCTCCACCTACCTAGAAATGTGCCTGGATCACTCCTGCAGCAGCTGCTGAACCACCACCTCTGGCCAGCCTAGCCCCAGGATACCCAAAATCCCTGGGATTTGGGATGTAGCTGAGCAGGTGCAGGTGTGGGCTGGGTGGTGCCTGCAGCAGGGTTTAGAGCAGATCTCTACAGCCTTCAGGAGGGGAGGGGTGTTTTGGCACTGCTCTGAGTCCGTCAATTTCATACCTCTGTACTCCGAGTGTGGATGAGCTGAAATTTTCCAGGAAGTCTTGGACAGCAGCATCTTTGGGATGTGATCTCACATCTCTGGGATGTGCGAGAGTGTTTGCCTGGGGGCTGGGCAAGGATCAGGAGTAAATGCAGGTATCCATATTATGTTCTCTCTTAAAAAACTACAGGTCTCATCCCACTTCCCTTCTATCCTTTTGGGCAGCCCTCATTCCCATTGAAGCCAGATATACTATAAATACTGTACTTGTATTAATAGCTTTTTTAAACCCTATCACCTCATCACTATCAAGGAAAAAAGGCCCCAGATACTTACCAGTGCCAAGCCTTCATGTTCCCATTTTTGATCTGGGTGATCACTGTGCTCTTGAAGCTCTGAAGGTATCTGAAAGTATCTTGAAGCTACTTCGGGCAGGTAGTAATGCAATTGGGCTTGTGGGTTAGCTTAGGAAGGAGCTCTGTAAGTGATAAATCATGGAATAAGGCGATAAAATGCTGACTTGAAATTTTTTCTATTTAAAAAGCGAAAGAAATCTGATAGCATTTGAGGTTTGGGTTTGCTTCTGGTCTGGCCCAGGAGCGAGCAGAGACAGGACTGCCTCTCGCAGCCTGAGCCTCTGTCCTGTGAGTGGGCACGGTCTTGGTATGCTCAGCTCCTCTATAGCTCAATAATTTCCATGTTGGCCAACTGAGGTGCCTGCAGGCAGCCGGACACAGGGTGTGTGGGGGCCCAGCTGTGTGCCCGGGGCAGGAGGCAGGGCAGGAAGACAAAAGCAGCAGGTGAGGGCTGCCCAGGGAATATGGGCTGCAGCCAAGCCCCCTCAGATGTGCTGATGGGTGTGCCACTGGCTTGCTCTGAGGCATTCCTTGGCACGGGATACCGTGCCAGTTGGATCAAAGGGTATCACAGGTGTGTTTGCACAGGAATAAATGCAGCATGATTGACAGGCAGCACTGAGTCGAGACAGGTCTTTGGCACCATGCTCAGCATGGTCAGGCCATAGTCCAGGGCAGCTGTTGTCAGTGGGTTTTTCCTGTGCATCCTCAACAGAGGTTGACAACAGTGGTCATGTCCAGAAATGGGATGGAAGTAAAGTCCCTAAGTTAAGAAATGCTGGAAGGATGGATTTCACAGGCTGCTTTCCCATAGCCATCCAATGTGTTCAACTCCCACATCCCTTTGCAACTCTCTCCCAGAGCTGTTTTCTGGTGTCTTCTCAACTCAGTACGGGGGTTTCCATAAAGAAAAAGACTGAGCAACTTTTGTGTTTGGAGATTTCTTAATTCTGAGGAAGATGCACTTCCTCTTTGTCTTCAAGAGGGTTAAGCAGCTAGTTCCAGCTGAAATTTTTTGACATAAATGCACACACACCCCATTGCGCAAAACATCAGCCCGAGGTTGGTTACTGGCATGCAGCAAGCAAACAAGAAGTACTTGAAGATTAAATTGGTTAACAAAAGGTGCTGGTCAATTTTAAGTCTATTTGCTGTGCCATTTATATCAGTTATATAATTAAGATAAATATGGTTTATATAGTTAGTAAGAAGAAACACACAGAGGAAGTAGTCTGGTGGGGATCCATGGGTGATCAGCTGAGTGTACCTGAGGCTGCAGTCACTGCCCAGCACAGATCTCTGTAGGAAGCACGGCACTGATTTCAGCCTGCCCTGGGACCAGCCCTGCATGTGGCATCTCTCACACCACAGCAGCTATCAGCAGATTTCAGCCTCTTTAGTGTCAGGGATGGCTCTTGTTAATACTCAGATTAACATGGTTGCCTGGTACCTTGCAAATCTGTCAAGACATTTGGTGGATTAATCTCTTCAACCATTATTCTTTTGACTTGCTAATTTCAAAGTTACCGTAACCTGCTTTTGCCTCTCCCATGTCTTCATCTGAATCACTCATGAGAAGAGTGCTTATGAGGTATTGTTACTCCCTACTGTTCACACGGAATTCATCCTTTGAGGATATTTAATGGGCAGGTAGAAGACATAAAACGCTCCCGAAGAACTACAGCTCAGCCACATTCCAGCATGCTCTGGCTTTTCCTGTCACAACTGGGCAGCCTGCCAAAGCCTGATGCAGTGACCCCCAAAGTCCCATCATCATTCAAAGCTGAGGGCCTTCTTTTTGCTCAAGTATATTACTGGGTTGTGCCTCTCAAAGCTGCACTCCTATGTCACAGCCCTGAGCCACAAGCCACTGGGTACAGAGATTCTGAGGCTTTTCCTGTCCCTGCTCCCATCAGAGTTGCGGGAGTAAAGGGCAGTTGAGGAGGCAGTCATTTTAAATGCTGTGTCTTAAAAATCAGCCGTTGTGTTGGAACTGAATGGGAGCAAGGTGCTTGCAAGGGATTCTTGCTGGGGTCTAAATCTGTGCTGAAGCCAAATGGGAAGAGCAGCAGTTGGCATGAAGAGGGGCAGTGCTCTGTGGTGAGTGTGCTGCAGCAATCTACCCAGAGTAGGGAGAAGCTCCTGCCTTGCTTTCCAACTATCCAGCCCTGGGCTGCTGCAGCATGATTCTGCCTCCTCCTCTCTGCCCAGGGAATCTGAGGTTCACCTCTAGGTATTTATTTCATTTTACTATCACATTACTTTATATTGTCCTATGCTAGATCACTTGTTACTCTAGATATTTTGGTAGCTCACATGGCTGCATTAAGAAGAAGAAAACTGTCTTTACTGAGCAATTTACCATCAATCTCTTCTTTTTCCTTTCTCCTTTTCTTCTGATGTCTTTCCAGGGACCAGTCTGAAGGTCACTGGGATTGACTTTCTCAAGAGCCAGAACACCCAGCAGCACCACACAGATGGGTACAATATCAAGAACCTGGTGGTGAGGCGTGGGCAGTCCTTCCTGGTGCTGGTCAGCCTCAACAGAGAGCTGAGGTCTGGCGACAAGCTGTCCCTGCGCTTTAGCATCGGTAAGCAGGATCCCCTCTGGGGCCACCAGGCAAAGCCAGAGAGCCCCAGGAGCATGCAGCTGCCTCTTCCTGGCACTGCACAAGCATTGCAGACCTGTGCAACCCTCCAACATATTGTCTTGGGTTTGTTTCTAGGTGAAAATCCAATGAAAAACAGGGGGAGCCTGCTGTCACTGAAACCAGAGCGAGAGGATTTCAATGGGTGGAAAATCTCCATGGTCAAGAAGGATGGCAAAGAGGTACAGCCTGTGAGCTAGGGGCCCAGTGCCCAGCACCAAGCCCATCAGAAGCTACAGAGCAAAGTCCTATGATATCCCTTAGTCCTATGATTTTAGAGGGGTAGCAGCCTTGCCCTGCTTGGTTCATTGCTCCCCCCAAGCACAGGCAGGATTCACCCCATCCCACTGCCCTCCCCTCTTTCCCTGCAGAGACTTCCATGGCCCCCAGCTTTGCCATTCACACCAGTCCTGTGGCACCATGTTTGTGCCATGCCTGTGGCCATGGTGGAGTCACTCATGCCATCTCTCCTTGTTGCCTCCTTAGTGCCTGCTGTCAGTCACCAGTGCTCCCAATGCTGCTGTGGGAAAATACAACCTGCATGTGAAGACTGGGACTAACATTTACAAGCCTGAAAATGGTGTCATCTACCTTTTGTTCAATCCTTGGTGTGAAGGTGAGTGGTCCTGCAACTGGGAATGATAATAACTGCTGCCAGGGATTGCCCCTGGTGGAACTTTTCCTCATATTTTCCCTCCTCTCTTTCTTACATACATTGCTTTTCCCCCATAAAACACTGCAAGCAGCATCCTCATGGAGCCAGTGGTAAGCTGGGCAATAGCAATGAGCCATTTCCTCACTGGACATTCTCCAGTGCTGGGACATAGAGGGAGATCTCTCTATCACATCTGTTTGTACCTCTGTATCACCCCTCTATTTCCCTGAGCCAGCACAAAGATTCACTGAGAGGACTGGGTTGGCTTAAAATCTAGACAAAAAATAACCAGAATAAAAAAATTGTGTAGTTGGTTGGCGTGAGTTCTCCAGTTCTCTCTGCTGTCTACCTAGTACACTACAGTGTTCAGAAATAAGCTTTTTGCTGTAATAAAAGAGTGGTCATGTAGCAATGGACCCACAGGGGGAAACTAAGTCTTATAAGAAATTCTTTCACAACAGGAACAAAAAAATGGGAGTGCTGCGTGGTCATGAATTGGTATGAATATTGCAGACCCTTAGTTACCCCAGTTTAGCTTTCCATGGAGAATTTCATATACTGTGTGCAAACCACCTGACATTTGAGGTTTGTTTTTTTCTCTCCAGATGATGTTGTCTACATGGACAATGAGGCCCAGAGGAACGAGTATGTGCTCAACGACACTGGATACATCTACACTGGGTCTGCATACAGCATATACAGCAAGCCCTGGAATTATGGGCAGGTAAAACACAGCTGTCTTGCCAGCCCTATTACCTTCATCCCTTCAGAATTGAGCCCATGAGTAGCTCAAGGTGCTGGAATGACCCTGCCACTTCACTGGGAGAGCTCCCCTGCTTAAAGTAATGTATGTGCCTACATGTTTTCCCCACCCACAGCTGGAGAATGAGGTTTAGTGTCACATTTATAGTCAGATTATGTGACCCCCTGGCAAAGGATGTGGAATCTGGGGACTGGGTATTTCTGGGTGAAAAAATTCCCAAAGGGGATTCCTGCTCTTATGCAACTGTAGGTGTTGTAAATCAGCTAATGAGACAAGTAGAGGGCCGACAGGGGAAAAAAATTTTATTTACCTATTGCATCATAATCGGGAATAAAAAGGGTAAAATTAGTGGCAGAGGTTATCACCTTTCAAGTGGTGCCGTCACTGACAGCTGTGTGCAGGGCACAATCAGCCATTCTCTCAGGAAGGGTGTTCCTGCATGCTGCCTCTGAGATATCTCCAGAGAGGTGGAATGTCAAATAGCTTGGGCTAGAGATAAGAGGTGGATGCCAGAGCAGATTTATTTGCACCCTGTAGCAAGCACACAGGCACCCAAGCAGAGCATCCTGCACCCTATCCAGAAATCCCCACCAAAAAATGTTTGAATCTGGGGATTTTTTCTGTTTCGTTTTGTTTTGTTTTATAAGTCTGCAATTTTTGCAGGATATCTGCAGAATATATATCTGCAGGATACACATAGCCCAACAAAGGTGCTCACACTGATGCCTTTACACAAAAAGGGCCAAAGGGCATCCTCTGTAGGGCTGTTCCTATCCTAATATTTATTCTGCTGTTAAACAATGAGAATTGATATTGATACTCTGACAAGCTTCATTGAATCAGATGTTTGACGTCTTTCTGAACTGGACCTCAGGGAGCTTTATCAGCAATTGCTAATTCGGAAACTTTGCTGTAATAATTAGCATTTATGTACCTTTCTTTTTTCCAAGGTTCATTTTGTACCTATGTCAACAGACTAAATATCTGCAGAGATCTTAAATTTTCATTACTCTTGAGAGCAATTTGCAGAGTTGTGGGGAGATGACGTTGGTGACTTTGTGCTACTCACTGGAGTAAAGATTGCTGGGTCAGGTTCTAACTGTATTTGCAAAACACATGAGACATGTTTTGTCTTCCAAGACTGGGTTTCATTTTTGCCCTTCTTTGGAAAGAACAGCTTTGGGAAGCCCCGCAGTCTTGAAAATTCATTTTCATAAAGCAAGTTTAGAAGTTAGAGCTAGTCAGACATTTTCCTCCAAGTACATGCTTTACAGTGACATGCAAATTCTGTTTTAGAGTGGCATATGAACATGTCTCCATTTTCTCCCCAAAACAGTTTGAGGAATTCGTCTTGGATGCCTGCATGTATCTGCTGGACAAAAGCAAACTCAGTCTGACTGATAGAAAGAATCCTGCAACTGTGTCCAGAGCAATGTCTGCTTTGGTAAGCCTCTTTCAGTGAAGGGCTTTGCCCCTCCAGTACTCCCTCCTCCTTCTTACTTGCTGTTCTTTCCCTGGGACCATTTCAGGAGGTGTCTGAAACGGATTCCTTTGGCAAGGATCGAGAGACAGAGGCATTTTGGGTGGAGGGAAGAGGTGAACAAAAATACAGCATGTCCCCATCTCCAAAGCTTGCAGCTGCCCCAGTGGTTGTCCTTCCTCATCAGCTGTATTGTCAGAGCCAACATTAGGGTTTTATTTTCAGGGGGTAACTGCTCTCTATGGTGGAGTCTCCTTTTGGAACCCTGTGATTTAGGATACATGATGCAGAGTTAATTTTGTCTGCCCTGAGCAGTGGTGCCACCTCCCTCTAGATATCCAGGTGGAGCCCCCAGACAGCACCAACAGCCTCAATGGGTCCCACAGGGCTGTGGAGCACCTAGGAAGCCGCGGGGTGGGCAGAGACCCCAGGGTTTAAGCCTCATTCAGCCTCATCCCTGTATTTGTCTCCTTTGTGTGTGTGTGGCCACAGGTTAATTCCAATGATGACAGCGGTGTCCTGATGGGGAACTGGTCAGGGAATTATGCTGGTGGAACATCCCCTATGGATTGGATTGGCAGTGTCACGATTTTGCAGAAGTACTACAAAACAAAGAAGCCGGTTCGTTACGGTCAATGCTGGGTCTTCGCAGGAGTTCTCAACACAGGTGAACAGTGAATCATCTCCCTTCTCTGACGCCCCAATTACTGTGCTAGTAAATGAAATTACTGTGCCTCTGAGCAATGGAGGTGGCAGGGTCTGTCTGTAAGGAGAGGCTGAGGGAGCCAGGACTGCTTAGCCAGGAGAAGAGAAGGCTTTAGGGGTCTGATCCTTCCAGCAGGAAGGAGTGGGGCACAGACAGGCTCTTCTAAGTGATGCCCACTGACAAGACCAGAGGTGATAGGCACAGCCTGAAACATGGGCAGTTCTGTCTGAACCTTGAAAAACAGCTTTTTTCACTGTGAGGGTGACCAAGCACTGGCACAGGGTGCCCAGAGAAGTTATCCTTGGAGATGTTCAAAAGCCATCTGGACACAGTCCTGAGCACCTGCTCTAGAGCACCGTGGGTGGGCAGAGGGGTCAGATGACATAATCCCCAGAGATGCCCACCAGTCTGAGTGATTTTGTGACCCTGTTTTTTGTCTGTGTGTGCTGCAGTCATGCGTTGCTTGGGAGTGCCATCCCGCTGTGTGAGTACCTTCAACGCGGCCCATGACACGGATGAGAACCTGAGAGTTGACGTTTACGTGAACGAGAAAGGAGAAAAGCTGAACTCGCTGTCCCTTGACTCTGTCTGGTACTGCCAAATGGGGCTAACGCTTCCTACCCCCTGGGCTGCCTTGCAGTGTCCTATTTCCCAGCCCCAGCAATTCCTTTGAGAATTTCACTACTGCATGGGGTTTGTTGCCCAGGAGAGAGAGAAAAACCCTGGGGTTTCACAGGGCTACCTGCAAATACCCATTAAATCTGCCCTTACTAAAGGATTAAGGGAGGAGATTGTGAGTCTTCAGGCTGTAACAGCTTGCTCCTTTTCTTTCCAATCCAAATGCACACAGGAACTTCCACGTGTGGAATGATGCCTGGATGAAGAGAACAGACATGCCAGCTGGGTTTGATGGCTGGCAGGCAATTGATTCAACCCCTCAGGAGCAAAGTCAAGGTAGGATTTGCCTAGAAAGGCTCTTCTGCAACTCCTGAGGGAGGCAGGGACATTTTGTATGAAAAACATGCTTCCCAGTCAGCAAGGCACATACCCCTCCCACTCATCTTCATGCACTGGGGCAGTGACAATCTAAAGCAGGAGCTCTCACTCCTGCCACCTCAGCCCAGGATGGAAGGAACAGCATTTCTTGGCAGGCAGAAAACCAACATTGTGGGGACACGAATATTGTTTCGGAGGTTAGAGCACATCTAAGTCATTGGGGTCAAGAGCCTGTTCATTGGTAGATGAGAGGAGTAACCACCAAAATTGGTGACTACACTCCTTGCACAGGTTCAGGGAATTTGCAGGTGGAAAAAACCCAAAAGGTTAATCCTCAGGGAAGTGCAGAAAGTGGAATATTGCCTAGAGATCAAACACAGGTGTCTGGACGCAGTTGAGTTCATAACCTGATACTGAAATCAGCTAAGGAAGAAACTTTCTAACACAAATTTGAAACATTAGAAAGCAGGTATTCATTATTGAAGCATGCTGGGATATCTCCTCTAATTGGGTGTATCATGAAACTTTACAACTAGTTATTTATTCCATCATGATCATACATATTCATCAGAGTGCACTTCCTGGCTAATACATAAACATCACTTCTCCTAGAACTAATTTGTATGCATCTTCCTTTTACTGGAAGGCCTTTTATGGTCCTGAAGGGTCATTTGAAGGGGTCTCTGGTGGTCATTCTCACCAAGTGGCCCCAACATTACAGATTACCTTGCCTTCAACTTCTCTTAGGGAACATGCTGTTGCTTCTTGTTAGATAACTTTGCCACAAAAGCCACTATATTCCTCTATCTTTTTATCCACTGGTTCAAGCTATGTTTAGCATCCTGTGTGGCTACTTTTACATTATTTTATCTACTTCTTTAAAACACGTTTTTCCCTTGTTTGGACAAGGCATCGTTATGTTCTGTTCCTTTTATCAAACCGAGCTGTGGCTTTCTAACGGTAAAATTATTTAAATGAGGGGAAACATGCAAAAGCTCCTACCAGACCTTGGTCATCTATAAAAAATTCCCAAGCAGCTGTGGGATAAATGAGAGGGTTTGGAGTTAATTATTGAGTTGGAAGACTATTTACTACTAAGTGTGAACTGCCATCACCACAGATTCCTGCTTGAGTGTGTCTGAGAGTGGAGCAAAAACTGGGGTCACTGCTCACGTTTGGAAAATCAGCTGGTACTGAATGCACTTTCTAGGTCGTTTCCAGTGTGGCCCGAGCCCGGTGAAGGCTGTCCGGGAAGGAGATGTGTATTTGCCCTTCGACAGCAAGTTTGTGTATGCAGAAGTGAACGCTGACAGAGTCTTCTGGATGGTCACCAACGTGAACGGCAAGGAGAAGTACAGCAAGATTGGCACAGAGACCCGAGACATCGGCCAGAACATCAGCACAAAAGCCGTGGGGCAGAACAGGCGGGAAGACATCACCCGGGAGTACAAGTACCCTGAAGGTAATTGCTCCCATCCTCTAACGCAGCGCCAAACAGGAGGCCCCTGACCGTGCAGGTGACCTCACAGCACGGGTTGTTTCCAGGAGAAAACTGCAGGAGTAGCTGCAGTACAAACCCGGTACTTACACGGTGTAAGGCGTGGAGAGCCTCGGGAGGCAGCGCTGCTCCCGAGCATCCTCATGCCCGCAGTGACACCTGTAGGCTGCTCTTCAGGGACACGAGCAAGCTTGCAGACAGTGAATGAAACGGGCTGAGTGATGAACCGAGTCATCAGACTGACCTTTGCTTTATTTCTTCATTCATTTTTGTTTTGTCTTTCCATTCCCCAAACCATATTGGAAAAAATAATCCCACATTTCCTCCCCGCAATTCTCAGATCCAGCCATGTTGTCCTAGACTGTTAAACCCTTCTCAGTGAGGAGGGCAAAAATATCAGGCTGAAAAATTTAAGAGCATCCATCCTCTAAATTGTCTCTTCCAGAAAATCCTTGCAGTCCAGAATGCTACAGTTAGATTTGGTGGTAGCATAAAACAAAAAATTGTCCTGAGCAGAGGCTGGAGGTGCTCTGACATCTTCTCTGCTTATCAGCAAAAGCATAAATAAAGGGAAGATGGCTCTGGGTGAGGGTTCTGAGATACAGCTGTCACCCGTATTTTTCTTTATCCAGGCTCCGTAGAGGAAAGGAAGTCTATGGAAAGAGCTTATAGCTTCATACGCCCTGCAGGAATGACACCTCGTTCAGGCTACGCTTCGACTGTGCAGACGCTGAGCGGGAACACCCAGCCTTTGATCCTGAAGGACCCAGTCACCGAGTCTGGGATCCAGCTTGAGATAAACAATACAGAAGCTTTGCTTCCTGGCAATCCCCTTGAAATGGCCATCACAGTGAAGACCTCTACTCCTGGGAACTGGACCGTTAACCTTATTGGCTCCTGCCAGCTGCAGTACTATACTGGAAAAGTTCAGGCCAATCTTGGAACTGTCAAGGAGACCATCAGTCTTGAAGGCAATTCTGGTGAGCACTAATCTTCTGGTAGACTAATTTTCTGTGTCAGTCTGAAGTTTGTAATGGCTCCACTATAGACCAGTGCATGGCTGTGTACTTTGTGAAGAGCAGAAATTGCCTGCCTGCAGCCTACTGCCCTCATTACTGCATTTGGAAGTCTCAGTTACAGACTGGGATCCCTCTGCAGAAGGGACCAAAACATGAAGGCCCTGCTGCAGCTTCAAGGAGGTGCTTAGAAATACATCATTGTGGGCAGACAGCGGTTTTCATGGTGTAAACAAGGTGTGCTGAAGCATCTCCCTCCTGTCCTCACTGTGTAAACATCAAAGATGTCACCACAGGCTTTGTGTGCATCTATGTGGATCAGATGCCTCACAGGATTTAGATGGCTGGGAATTTCAGCCTTTTTTTGTTCTTGTGTTTGCTGTGCAAATTTGGGTGGTGATGATGCTGGTGAGTGTTATTTTCTGAATTCTTCACCCAAGCAAATTCCCACTTCTCGACTGCCAGCCTGGCTGATCCCTGGAGCTGTTTGCTGCTGTGCTGTGCACATCTTTGAGTAACCTGGGTTGCATTTCTGATCCCCAGCAATGTAACTGAAATTTCCTAAACAAGTGACTAACAAGTGATGAATAATTAACAACCCTTGCTGATTCTAAGCATGAGTCACTCACAAAAAAAAAAAAGAAAAAAAGAAAAAGAAAAAAAAAAATCTTTGCTGTTGATGAGTGCTGAATTTTCACTCACGTACTTTTGCTGTCAAAATGCAGCAGAGTAGGACACAAAGGTAGCCACATATATACATGCATACATATATACATACATACACTTAGGGAAAAGGACAGGCATTTTTGGTTTTATTCTCAGAAGCCAGGAAGCTTTGCAGTTAAAGCAATGCTCAAGCACTAGCACTGCTGAATTTGCGGTTTTTCTGAGCCACTGGAAGGTTGTCCAGGCAATTAAAGATAAAATCTGAAGTGAAAGAAAAGGCAGCAATTTTATAGCAGGCAGAGACACCCTAGGGGGTACAGGCTTAGATGTACCCAACCTCCTGCTCCTCTGCCACCTCCTGAGTGCTGGGACAGCCAGGGATGAGGGCTGCTGAGGTGCTATGTGATGTGAGCCCAAGCCAGTGCTCATCTGAGCAGGGGGATGGTGGGACTCAGCCACCCCTTCTCGTGGGCTGCATGGGCCAAGGCACCAGCCACCCAGCCAGGGCTTCCCCCTGGGCTCCAAGGGGAAGCAGGGATGGTCTCAGCAAATACAGCTCATCCCACACCCTGGGACACCAGCCACCAGAGCTGACTTTGCCACCCAATTCCAGGGCATGTGATGAAGCATCAAGTTGTGTTTTCTTTCCTGCAGAGATGCTGGTTCCTCTGAAAATAGCACCTGATGCATACATGAAGGAACTGGCCTCCCTGGACGGTGAAGTGCTCATCCTTGTCACTGCCATCGCCGAGGTCAAGGAAACAAACGACAAACTCACCAAGGAGACCTCCATGAGATTCGAGTACCCCCCCATCACTGTCCAGGTGAGGCAGCTGCCAGCCAGGCTCCTGGGGGACAAGGGTTAAAGCCAGGCTCACTGCAGCACCGTGGTGGTATTAGCACTTCCAGGGGGATCTCCCAAACAGCTGCCTGCTGGGATGCTCAGTTCTTGGCATCTTATTTGGCTATTCAACCTTTTTTTGAAGGCTGAAACCAGCCATGAAATGCTGGAGGGGAGGTGATGGGAGAGGACAGTTTGTACAGGTCTTATTTCCAATCCCACAGCTCTCCCTCCTGAATGAAAAATGTGTTGAGAAACCAGCTGGAAAAACATAGTGCTTTCTGGAGGGTGGAAAGGATATGAAGGGGTTGTCCCTCACCATGCTGGTGGTGAGGAGCAAACTTGCAGCAACTCTTTATTACCCCTCTGACCCCCAGTCTTTGGGTTTGTTTCTCTCCTTCCTCCTCTGCCAGATGCCAGAAACAGCCACACTGTACAATGACTTCCCCTGTGCATTCATCTTCAAGAACATGCTGAATGTGACCCTGGAAAACTGCAAGCTGCTGGTGGAGGGCTTGGGCATATTTAAGATGACAACATTTGAACAGGGGTAAGGAGATGAGCCAATGAAATGACCATGGCAGGACTCTGCTGTGTTGGGGTTTTTTTTAATATCCTTTAAGAAGCAGTATGGGGTTCTGGAGTAAGAGGGAACTTTGCCAGCCGTGTTTGAAATTGCACCACATTTGGCCAGAAAGACCCAAACAGCATTTGGCAAGCTCAGGGCAGATGGGCATGACATGCTACTGCTGTGCTGCCCAACAAGTGTGAACACAGCTGCTTCCTTCAGAGCTGAATTTAGTGTTTCAGCAGTATGGGGAATTCTGGGGAAGGTCCCCAGGATCACCAGGAGCACCAGGCAGTACCACCATGCCAGGTCCCATTTGCTGCCCATTGGTCATGGGAGAAGGGAAACACCCACCCTAAACACATGTAGCAACTGTTCTTTTAAGTGAAATTATTCAGAAAAGGCAAATAACCCTAATTCATGCTGAGAGTTTGGTTTTTTGTCTTGTCCTTAGGGATATAATGCCTGGCAGGATCATGAAGTCTGAAGTAATATGCACTCCGACAAGACTAGGAGAGAAGAAAATCGTAGCGAAGCTGATCTCAGACCAAATCAAAGGGATCTCCACAGAGAAAGCCATCATCATCACTGAATAGGATCAGTGCCTTTTCGGGGTGCAAATGCTGGCCTTGCTAAATGTACCACATCACTAGACACTTCCTGTCTCGTAGATTGCTGCATAGTACTTTCAATGTAAAGAGCAAAAATGCCATAAAGCTAAGGGAATTACACTGACTTAAGAGGCACAGTTGTATTGATTGCAGTTAACTGTGATTCAATAAAGATTGTTAAAATTGACTGTGTGATTTGGTTTGATGATATCGTCACATTGGGATGGCTCTGAATCCACAAGGGGATGTTCCCATCTCAGACCAGGGATCAGAGCTTGTGTTGGTGCCAGCTGCAGCCTGGGCGGGCCAGTGGTGCTGTGGTCCTACCTGGAAGGACACACAGGGACCTCACTGCACCAAGGTCTGCTGCACAGCTCAAGGAACACTTCAAGCAAATCCCTTCTGGGCAATTCCCTCTTCCTCCCTGCTCATCATCTGAGGAACATACTGGCATGTGCCTTTCCTTGTCTTTAGAGCACAGAAAGAGTCTCCCAGCACAGTCTCCCCAAACACCATTTTTTATACATCTTCCTATCCCACTTCTTTTGGGGGTTTTCAGGCATTTTTGGAAGAAGTACCATCTCCAGCAGCATTATCGATGCTTCCCTAGAAATGTACAACTTCTATTCTTCCCTTTCCACCCTTAATGCTGCTGGACTATAGGTAGAAGAACCTTGATGGCAGTGTACATCTGGAGCTCTTCCAGCCATAGTCACACTGGACAAGACAACATCTGTGCACAGCTGGAGCCCACTGCTGCACAGCACACACCAGCAACTCCTGAGCCCACCTTTAGCAAGGGATTGCTCTGTCCCACAGCATGGCCAGCAGCAGAATGGTGCTGGGGTTTCTAGTGTTTCCACAAGTGAAGAGGAAATTAGGTCACACAGTAGTTTATGGGGTAATTTATTTGTTTATTTAAAAGGCAAATGCTCAAGCATTAAGGCAGTAGAGTGGAAAAAATAAACGGTGATTACATCTGGTTATGTGCCAGCCCATAAAAAGCGGGGGGCGGGGGGGAGGACATAAAAAGGCAGAAACGTTTTAACCACTCTCTTGTGTTTCAAAGATCTGGGGAACTCCCAGAGGAGCACACAGGCAGCTGTCAGGCCACAGAAGGGGGTCAAGGCTGCCCTGACCGCTGCTGCCCCTCTGCCCACTGTGTTCTGTGGTTCTACAGCAGCACTGGGTCCCCGAAAAGCCACCTCCTGTGGTGGCACAGCAGGGAGTGGGAGCTCCTCTCTCCACAGGCAGAGTGGGTGCAGGGTCCATGTGCATCATGTCCACAGGGTAGGGAGGAGCAGGTGATCCTTGGCAGATGGAGTATTAGTTCTTTAGTAAGTACAGCAGCGACCGAAGGCACAAAAAGGAGTTACAAACAGCCAAAAATATATTTTTTCAAGAAATGTAAATTCTCTATTTGCATAGAAAACCTGCTGTAGAAGACACCAGGTAAGAAGTACGAGAACACTTTCCACATTTTCCACGACCCTGTCCATCACATATTAACACCTCATGTCAGAGCAGTGATGGGATCTTCAGCAGACCATGTCCCAATGAGCAGTGCATGGGGAGCATCCTCCCCAGCCCCACACATTTAGGGCACCACAAGCAGGCTCTCCAGGATGCCTTTCCTGGGACCTGCTGAGCCAGCCAGGACCATAGCAGCATGGCCTGAACATGAAGGCATGCTCTAACAAAGGGCAAGAAGTATGTAGAGGGAAGGGAAGGTAAACAATGAGTTTAGTTTCAATTCCATGAAAATAATGTCTGGTCTCAAGCTACCAGTCAATCATTAAAGGAGGTTTATATGACAGCTGTGGATACAACAGATTTTTCCAACAGACTTCTATAATTTCTGACAGTTGTCACACTACATTGAGACAGAAAGGAGATATATCAAGGGGTACTGGAACTTTGGAAGGGGACAAGGGACACTGACAACCAAGAAACACCAGAACTGATTTTCTGGGCATAGGAAGTCACCCTGACACATCCTGGGGGCACCAGAGCTGGAGCTGGCTGTCCATGCTCTGTGTAAGGCACAGGGACACATCCCTGTCTCTCACTCAGACTGTACCTGGAGGAGGTGAGATGACTGTTCTGGCTCTCACCCTCCTCCTCACACTACTTTTCTGTTTCCTCTGTTAAAAAGAACAAACCCAGAAATGCCAGCACCTGAGGAGCAATAGGAGAGGCGGGAAACAAAAGCAAATGACAACTGTTCTCACGATGGAGTGAACCAGGTTTGAGAGCAGAGAAGAAATTAGGCTGCCCCCATCCATGTCTATCCAAAACCATGTTCCAGAGTGGGGTCCCTGCTCTGAGAAGCATCCCTGGAACGCAGCACACAGGGGTCTCTCCCAAGATGACATCCCTATATGCCTGCCTCAAGGTGATTTTCAGCCATGATCTAGTTTCTCCTTGTAGCACCATTCCCACTGCAGACACAGCACCAGAGGCAGGGATGTTAACTGGATGCAGAGGCAGAGCAGAAAGGCAAAATTAGAAAATATGAGCTAAAAAGGGCAGTCTTGCACTTCCTCCTTCAACATCCCCATTGCTCCCTACAGAAAATCCCTTATAGATCTGTGTATGTCCCTGATGTCCCTTTCCTGAGGAATGCTGACAGAGATGAATGTAGGCTAGTGCAGAAAGAGAAGAGCTTCTTCCCTCAGCACCACACTGCTGCACAGGGCAAAGACATTCAAGACCTCGTGTCTAAATGACATGAGAGGATACCTCATTTCCCCTTAACTGTGGGGTGCTTCCCTTTATCCCAAAGATTATAAATACAGTTCCTAATAATGGTTTCTACATCTATTTTTCACTGACTAAGAGAAGAGACATCCAAAGGGAACAGGGGATGGGATAACTATTTGGAAATGCCGCCTGGATGTTAGCCAAGCTCTGCTCCTAACAGTCAAGGCACTCTTGTTTGTTCCCAGTACCTTTGCCAGAAAAAGGGACTGCGGTGGCAGAGGACAAGTCCAGGAGAGAATCTCATCCCTCCACAGTAGGCCTGAATGTCACACCATCAATGTATACTAGAATGCCTTCTGAGGGTTAAAAAAACACAGAAAAAATTTGTGCACAAATTCCATTTCATATTATTCCTATAAATAATAAAAACTTCATATAGGTCTTTCACAACACCATGCTTTCATCCCAAAAACTCCTTTCTCTTACTTTTGAGAGGAAGCAGTTATCTTTGGTCCATGTTACAGGGGAGGGGGAGATAAAAGCAAGCATATTCTGTGGGGAAGAAACCAGGAACCCATCTCTAGTATCCTGCAGATTTAATCACAGTTAATCTAAGGGACATGACAGAATAAAAATTGAAAAAAAAAAAAAAAAGAATAGTTGAAAACCAGTCTAAATTAAAAGTACCGTGACATCTGCAGGATGCCAAAGGACATCTGAATGCAGTGGCTGGCAACACCTCTGTATGGCTTTGCTGCAGCTACTGCCACCTGCAGTGACGCCTGCTTCGAGAGATGAGTGTTCCTTCTACAGGTTCACCAGCATTCCCCAGGAGCTGCCTGCAAAATTAGTGTAAGGAAACCCTGTGTAATGGCACGTGCTAGTAGGACAGTGTTAAACCCCAGCAAGATTAAGAGGCACTATTCATTCTCTACCAACTCTAGCTACCAAGAAAAGAAGAGAGACATCTAAATTAGACAAGTCAAATGGAGAGAGGCAGTACCTCCATCAGCAGGGTGTTCACATCTCCCTCTTTTTGACTGCAGAAACAGCCCTGGACCACTTCCCTGCTCCCTGGGCTGCAGAGCTTGGACAGGCAGCTCCCACTCCACACATCTTACATATGAATGAACCACAGCCCCTGGGCAAAAGCTTTCCCTCATCAGCACCAGCAGCTCGACAACCTGGCTAACATTTGCCCACTCTCGGCTGTGCTGGCCATGGCTGAATGTTCCAGCCAGCCTGGCACCACCACAAACAAACCCACCAGCTCTGACCAGCACCACCAGTCCCGGGCAGTCCCAGATGCACAGAGGGAAAAATTTACACTTGGAGATACTTCAAAGCCCAAAGGAAAGACACCCAGGGTCCATCTGCTGCATCCACAGCCCTCTATCCACCTCTGCTAAGACCCACACGTCAGCAACTTTCATAACCCAGAGGCAGCACCTGTGGGATGAGATGGGCTAAACAGGATGCGTTTTTCACAAAAACCTTCAGAGCTGGCCTAATCTTGCCATCACACATTTAGTTCTCCAAAGGGCTGTAAGAACAAAAGATTAACCAGACTCCCTAGAATGGCACATTTCGGGGAACTGGAACCAATCTATCTGATAATTACAAACTGTCCTTAAAGGCCATGTAAGGAAAGCTCAATAAAGCAGTTGACACAGGTCTGAAAAGGAGCTTATGAACCCCATCACTTATGAAGCTCTCTCTGGAGATTTGCATTGCTTCTGCTAGTGCTGTACTGTCTTTTCCAGACAAATACTCCTGAATTTTTTAATGCACCAGAAAGAATGTTTAAAAACAACCCTTACATCTCCAGCGCAAGTAGTTATTAGAAAAAACCAACACCCAGAAGCTTCTCCTGGCATTGTGAAAGATGTTTTGCTTATTCATGCGACATTTGGATGGCAACATCTCGAGCCAGAAACTGCTCGATTTCTTCTTGTGTCATTATTTCAGAAGCAGGAGCTGCTGCCACTGCTTCAGCCGGCGCTGGGCTCTTGCAGTTCAGGTTTGAGAAAGGGTTGAACCAACCCAGGGAGAAGGCACCACCAAATGCCAGCTTCATTCCTTCCCAGCCGCTGATCTTCTCCCAGGTTGGCTTCTGGTTTTTAAGTCGCTCAATACCCTGCAAGAAGAGAAGAGTTTATGGTCGTCTCATGTTTATAGCAGGTATTTGGGCACCAAGCACTGTAGCACATGCAGAACTGCCTACCTATAGCCAGGCTGATACTATTCCAGTTCAAGTTAACAATGAAGACACATGCCCTGCATCACTGAGAGTTTCATCTGCAAATTCAACAGCAAAACCCTCAAACAAGACCAAATCTGTGGACTATCTGGATCTTGCTGATGTATTTTGGCATCAGCTGCTATTGATTTTTAGGGTACAGAGACGGCTTCTGAAAAGCCAGCCTTTTTTGAAACATGGATCTCTTCTCACAAGGCTTTTTGAATCCCTCCAAGGAGTGACAAAATACAGTCACAACTCAAAGAGTTTTGCTTTCTTTGGCCATTTTTTGCAGACACAGGCAAAATACTGCACCTTTTTTCCAGTGATCAGGAATTGACCACTGCCACACCTAGGCTAGTCACTAGAAGCTCACTCAGTGCCAATTAAGAGCAAATATTTAAGAACATATTGTCCATTTACCAAACTGTCAAAGACAAATCACAATGCAAGCCAGATAACCTGCTGGGAGGTGAGAAAATCTGTATGGGTGCAAGTGAAAGCTTCAAAATGGGACTGGAGCCTTGGTCTGTCAATATTCTGATTCATTCTCCCTCTAAGAACATCACTTATAGTAAAGCAAACACTTTGTTCTTAAAGAACAGATCCATAAAATTTGGGCAGCAACATTTTTTTCCTGGTAGTCTTCTCCATGTAGAAATAAGGAACTAACATTTATTTTCTTGCTGATTTTTTTAAGGCTACCACTGTGTGAAGTAGGGCACAATTTTTTATGCTCATCTTCAGTATCATGTAAGACAAGTCAGATCTGCAGCTGTGTATGATATACTCGTGATGATACACAAGTGACCACACAGAAAGGCTGTTCTGTTCTTAGAGAACACTGGATCCAAGTTTTGAGAAACTCAATGAAAGGAAAAAAGAAAAAAAAAAACCAAATCACAAATTCAGTTAAAACTGTAAGAAAGAAAAGTTTTAGAAGAGCTGGATGAACAGTACACTTGTCACATTCTAGTTCTACAGATTTTCCTGGATGACATAGAAAACATTCAAAGCTTTGCAGTGGGGGAAAGGAATACATGCAGCAGCACAGCAGCACCACAGCTGCACTCACTGTCAGCCTCACAAATACCACAACAGCAGCAGCTCAGTTTGCAGTAACACTGAGTCAGCACGAGAGACCCAGGAGAAAACACACCATAGACCCAGCACTGCGTGCAAAGCTTTTGTGAGCTTCATTCACACCCAGCTTCTCGTGCTGATTTAGGAGAAGCCCAGCAGTGAATGTGCAGAAAGCAATAATGCAACACCAAACAGGAATTCCTCAGGGCTGTAATTTGGGAAAAATTCAAGCCCGGAAAGATTTTGAATGCCTGCAGCACCTCACCCTGCTCCCAGGCTTGCAAATGTACCATTTGAAGTGCTCCAGGGAAAACCCCTTGCAACCTCTAGTCCCTTGGGCTGCCACACTTGGTGTGCCACAGCCAGGGCCTGACCTTACCTCCCTGCTGGGCAAGCTGCAAGAGGAGCAGAGTTCGTGCACAGCACATCCTTGGCAAAGAGCTCTAGCACTACCATGAGCTTTTCCTGCAGGATACTGCATTTCCAGCACCCAGTGGCTCTGCCACCAGTAGGCAGAGGCTTTGGCAGCTTAAAGCAGGAGACCACCTTCGGCTGTGGGCTGCTCCTTAGCGAACTGCAGAGGATTCCCATGGGTTAGTAACAAACTGGCTGGAGCACTGACTGTGCGAGCATCTGGAGAGAAGGAAAACAAGTAGCACAGAGCAGGAGGAGAGAGAGACACCAGGCATTTAAACCCTTCCCTGAGAGCACAAGCTCCAACCCTGCCCTCAGTCATTTGTATAATCCGTTCCAATCCCTGCTGCCATCGAGACTGGGAATACAGATTTGGAACACTTCTGTGCAGCAACCCCTCCTTTCCTCCCCAAAAAAACATTGCTCACCTGCTCCTAGCAGCATCTGCTAATCAAGGCAATAAACAAGGTCAGGGTGAGGTTGTGCTAATACCAATTAGGGAGCAGTTCATCAGAGCAGCCAGGGCCATACTTTCTCTCTCCCAACCTGACCTCACTAATCCCTTTACAGCATGTATTCAAAATAAGCAGAAGTTTTATAATTGTATCTTGATCTATTTTTGGCTGCCAGCCACATGGTCAGTAGGGCATGAGGTTATGCCTTAAAAAGAATCCAAGGGAGATGGAAGGAATGCACAGCTGTTGAAGACATCTCATTACTGTTTAATGAAACTTTAAAAAAAAAAAGTAAAATCTCTCACCATTATTTTAGAAAGTGAGAATTTTGTGTATTGAATTAAATCAACACCTGTTTCTCTTTCCCATCATGCAATTATCCAACTTAAAAAAAAAGTGCTCAGAAAGCACCATCTTTCCCTATTTCAAATGACATAACTTTGAATCAATACTGCAAAGAAAAGACACACACTGAGAAATATAAAATACTGGACACTCCCATTTAAGTAAGAGGCACAACATTGCAAACATGGGGACAGTAAAACAAGGTTGCCCTGTGACCACTGAAATGCTATAGGATATACCCTGTTTCTCCCCCTACTGCCCTCGGGATCTGCTCCTGCCCAGCGCCAGAGGAGGATGGTGGGCTGCATGGTCTGACCCAGAAGTGATCTGCAGGACAGCTCTTGCATGTTAGAAGAAATGCATTAATTTCTTTCAATGCATTTTTAGGATATGAAAGGAAAGAGCAAACCACAAAGACAAGCATTGAGATAAATCGATGGTTAAGGAAAAGACACAGGAAGCATTGCCATTGGAAATCATGATTAAGGCAGACTTTTCTTACAGCAGTTCCTTGCACTCATTTCTGCTTGGAGCACCACTTAGCTCCCAAAACAGAAGTGCTCTGATTGAGTTTGTCTTTCAATGTCTCTTAGCCACACTAAAACAGAACCAGCACCCAAAATCAGGTAGTCCTGACTGAGAAAACACTTTTCATCAGCAAATCAGTATGTCTGCCTTTCTCATATTAATACTGACCCACATTCAGTACCATTCCAATTGCATCAAACTGCACCACTGAGTCGAACAGTGCAAGGAAAGCTGAAGGCCCCCATTAACACCACACACACACACCAGGTACCAATGGCATTCCTGTGATGGTGCCTCATTTGAAAAACAAAACAGTTTGACTGAAAATATCAATACTATATAATGCTGTTTAGCAAGCTGCATTTGGTTTGAAACAAGAAAAACTTAGTAGTTACACATTTTTCCACAATGGCCAAAATGCCAGAAAAACGTAACCAAACTTCCTCCAAAATGCACAGCTAATAAGGGTAATTAAAATAAACCAAACTGGAATGTAGAATTTGCAATCAAAACAATTTTTGAAGTAGTGAACTATATCTAGAGAGATGCATTCATTAGTTAATTGTCTAGGTGAGTAAAGCCTCTCCCCTCGACATACCTGATTTTGCACCCAGGCAGCTTTAGGGCCACATTCTCCACCAGTTCAAATTATCACCTACGTGTGTCTCACTGGCTGGACTGACCATGGCCCAAGATCCAGCTTAACTATTAAGCTGGGAGCATTCTCTGAGAAACACCATCACATACTAAAACCAGAGTTACAGCCTCTCCCAAGTAGTGAAGTAAACCACTGATTAACAGATCAGTAGATTACCAATTAACTCAGTTTTAAACTCAGAAGTTGAACACTTGAGTTAATTAACCTTTATATGCTTCTGCCTGCTTGCATACGGAAGTGAAAGTTCAGAAAACCATTAGAGATTTTTCCCAAGATTTGGAGCAAAGAAAGAAAGAACAGCAAACAAGTTTTTGGAAAAGTTTTATTGCATTTGTTTTCCATATGGAAGCATTGACAGATTGAAAAGATGCAGCATTCACATTACTTCCAAAATGAGACATCCATTAAATTTCTCCTTCCCTGATTTCCCTCCCGTCCCTCGTGGCTTTGAAGCAGTCTAAACAGGTCAGTTTCAAAAAAAAAAAAAAAAAAACATTTTATTTTAAACCAAGGAAAGAAAAGATTCCTTGGAAGTCACAGATGCAGCTGATTTGTATATTTCCTTTGTTTGCACTTCATTTGATGAGCCCATGGGAGTTGTGAATCAAAAATATAATAAAATTCCTGCCTGAACACAAGATGTCAGTTGTAGTTACGAATGGTTTAGCTCTACCAGTTTTTTGGAATGCCTTCTGTCCCTCCCACTTTCATCACCACACAGTTCATAACAGCATGCATGCTCCTTACCATAAATATTTCCCAATTTCAAACCCTTACACATACATGTACATGTGTGTTTACACACATACACGTGTATGCATAAATAGGAGAAAAGATTTACAAAGGTCTAAACCAGGGCAATGCTAACAATATAGAATCAATCACCCTGGAACACTTACACATCCCGTCAATATAAATCTTTATAGTAATCTGGGCATTCATGTCAGTTTTTCACGTTAACACCGTTTAGCAGGCATTGCTCTAACAAGTTATTTACCAAGACAAACACACACAAAAAAAACATGATTCTGCTATTCTAAACACTTGAAAATTAGCTCACTTTCTTTCCTGGAAGTGTAAGGCATGTAATAATCCAAAGAATCTTCTAAATCTGCCACAGTTATCCTAAAAGGGCAACAATTTCCTGCACACAAGGGAGGGAACAGACAAAATAATGCCAGAAAGATGGAATCAGTTCTGTGGCTGGAAGGAAAAAGGAGGGTGGGGTGGGAATTGGTGTTGGCAACGTTTAAGCACTTTAACTGTCTGTGATCACCAGGTCAACTGGCTCTCTTGCTGTGTTGCCTTCTGGTCTTGCACCTTTTGGTACATGAAGTATCTGCTTCCCCATTCAAGTTCACTTATGAAAGAGCAATGTGCTCCTTCAGGAAGTCCAAAGGTGCCTGTGTAGGGCTGTTGGCACTCACATGTCATCCACAGAGCTCATCACAGTCAGGAGACAGCATGAGAATTTACTCAGGAGAGGTGGATCATAACAAAGAAGAGAGGATCCCCTTCACATTAGTTATGCCATACAGAAAGCAGAGAGAAACAAATGCCAGTAAAGTTAATGTGATAAAAAAGAAAAGGAAAAAAAAAAAAAGAAAATGAAAAGGAAAAAAAAAAGCATCAGCAGTTTCAGCCAGAGATACAGAATTATCTAAAATGGTGGAATACAGGGCTTTTTTTTCCTCTGCAATTATCAGCCATTTAATAGACATAAAAAAGTTCATTTTTCTTTTTTGTTTTAAACATTCATGGAAAATTTGTAACAGTAGTGCTGTAATATGTTTGTATTTTAGTGGAAATGCTGGTCAGGAATTCCTCAGACCACATACTGGTACGGGTCTGCTTTTCCTTGGTCTGGTGTTGCGAATGGGCTAAGCCATGCTATAGAGAACGGATGGCCAAATACTGCTTTCATGTTCATCCATTTTGTTTTTTTAGCCCATCTTCTCTCTTCCTTTTTCAACTGTTCTATTCCCTGAAAACAGAAATATCACATTTTCAGTCAAATACTCAGATTCTGTAGTTCTGGATTCGGGGAAAGGTCTACTCTCAGTTACCCCTTATCCAAAGGACAGAGTAAGAAAATGCAAATGCATCTGTACTGCCTTTCCTTTTCTTCTCTTCTAACTGTTCTATATTAATAAATACTGAAGCTAGAAACTGTTCCTTGCAAATAAAATTGCTTTCATTTTGTTCAGACCTACATACTTCAGATACATTTTAAAACCTGCCATCCAATTGCCTCTGATGTAAATAAAAAAACCCCACCACTTAAAACCAAACAAAAAGTATGTGCTTTAATGGCTGAATGCATTATGTGCTAACCAGATGGAAAAGTTTTAGAAGAAACCATTACAAGCTTGCAGACAAAAAAAAATGAAACAAAACCAAACAAAAAAACCCACAAACCCAAAGATAATCTCATTAATGCTCCCAGATTCACCAAGCAAATTCAGGAAGTGCCCATGGCTCAGTGTAGCCAAGTCTACCTGGTGCCTCCTCATGTGTCATTAGAATCCCTGCTAAAACATGCATGGGCTGACAGCAGGGAGACAAGGTTAAATAAGATACTGATTTGAAGAAATCATTGGCATTGTTTAGTAAAGGTTAGGGCAGAACAAAAATAAGCCATCAAGCAATCAGTTGAAACATTCACTAGTCAAACATTAAAAAAAAATACCCATGCTGTGTCTAAAACCCATGAAGTGAATTTGGTCTTTCAGAAAAGCCACATATGCCTGGCTGCCACAGAACAAAACAAGTAAGAGCAGTCACTGGAGAGCATCACTCTCCCACAGGCAGCAGCAGCTGACAGATGACTCTGTTCCTTGACTCTGCATCTTTTGAATGGTAAGGTTTCACCTGACCTACATGTGTCTCCCACACTACACATTAATGCACTGCAATACATCTGTGTGCCTCAAATTACTGATGCTGGGAGCTCTGATGAACACAGCATGGGTCAGCTGCAGGAGCTGTGCTGATCCCTGGTAAATGTCACCTCTAGAGACAACAGCAAAATACCAGGGTTCTGCGTCCCTTCAGGCAGAAAAGAACCATCGTGGTGGGACAGTGTACTCAAGATGAAGAATGCAGTCTCCCAGTAACTGGAACAGAAAGGTGAAAAAAGGGCAAGACACAGCCCTGCTTCTAAAATGTGAATTAAAATACCGCAAGGGAGCACACCAAGAAGCATTTCACCTGGTAATACTCCTCTGCTCAAAACAGATTGCTTTCCAGACAGCTAGCTTAATGCTAGCAAACCAACAATGAGACATTCCATGGAGCAAAGCCCTTAATGATACATATTTAACACCCCTCACCCCCCAAAGAAATAAAAAACCCATAACCCAACAGGGGGAGACCATATTTCTTTTTTTTTTTTTTTTTATTTTAGAATGTGGCATGCCTCCTTTAACATGTACAAGTCCCCAGAATTAGAGGGGAATGGAAAACCTGGGCACTTATTTAGGCGCCCAGCTGTAGGAAGCAGTTCCTAAAAATTCTTGACAGGTTTCAAAAATAGAGAAATTCAAATGATAATTTCATAGGCAGTATTGCTAATTTACACACTTACTGATGAACACAAGCTCAGCAAGATCTGTACCACACTGTATTTCTTCCTGGGGCTCTCCCCATCAGAAAGAACAGTGAAGTCTTCCTCTGAACACAGAAGAGCCACAGGTGGAACATCAGCTTCTTCCAGAAGCCAAGCATGGAAAAAAGCACTCTGCAAACAAAGACTCAGAGCAATGGGCCCTTACAGGATATAATGCCAGCCACAGCTGACAGCAGCAAAAACACCTGTTCTAGCTTCAACTGGCCATGGGCAAACAAGGGGAAAGAAATTTAAAGGAGGCAGGGGAGGAAAGAAGAGTTGTCACTCTTTTAAGACTGTCACTTCTCTCCAACCTCTCCAGTTAATTCAATTACCTGAGCATGCTTGGTGAAGACTGGAAGTATTCACAAGTGTGGGAACACCCCCAGGAGTCACCAGCTCCATCTTTACAGAAGCGGGCAAATACATGGATTTAGAACTGTAATATTACCATATAATCTCTACTATGCCACCTTTGAATTTGGGATGACTTGGTGGATTTGCAGCAGACTGTATCCTGCAGGCTTCAAGTAGCCTACTCCACTCCCTTTCCTTATTCCCTTTGGCAAGAGTTTTTGAACTGATGAACACCTAAGACTGGAAAATCTTCTAGGTTAAAAGAAGTCCTGTGTCTCTGTGTGTGTGTGTATTCCTTCCTCACCTACTCATATTGGCTTTCCAGCACATAAACCTGTGAATAGTGACAACCAGGACACACAGCTGAATTTCAGACAATACCAATGTAAAAGCACTTCATTAAAAGAAAAAAGGTTCTCCAATCCACAAGAACAAATAGTCTCTACAGAGTAATCCCAGTTATCTATGCCTACCTTATAGGAGGTATTGTCAACACAGCACCCCAGCCAACACACAGGTGTACACTACCTCCCACAGTAACCTTCAGAGAGCACCATCCAGCACTGTGCCAGCTCAGCTTTATTACACTGGATTTCTCCTCAAAGGGTACATGGCCTTCCTGTGCCATGAGGTAAAACCCTGTAGCCCATCACTGTTTTTACAAATGGTGACAGACAAGGTAGAGAGTGCAAGACACCCACCGTTTCATCAGTGCAGATGGAGTGTACTTGGGTTCCAAACATAACTGAGGTGAAGATGAGAAACAGGAGAGCCTCAAAACACAAGAGGATGAGGAGAATCACTGTAGTTGGTGGAGAGAAGGAACTGCATTCTGTGAAGACAAAACAACGGAGTTGGAAAGGGAGACATGAAGTAATGCAGCAGCTGCAAAACACCTGCTAAGCCACGAGTTTTCCATACTCAAACTATCAAATAAATTATATAAACAACATTCCCAGAAAGATACACAGGGAAGCTCTGACATTCTTGAGTATATTCAACCACAAAATGATCACTTCCTCATGTTTCAAAAAAACCACCAAAACCCCTGCAACACTTCAAGATTGTAACTTTCTTTTCCACTTCAGCGTTTCCCCAGCACACTGCCTAGGACTCCATTCTACTCCATTTCACCTGGAGCTTCTCTCTTAAACCTTAGCCTTAACAGATTTTCCACAGTGATAAGTCCATGAGAAATCTCAAGCTGGCAGTCAGGACACAAGGATATGTAGCACCAACATAAAACCAGGGTGTGCTTCCTTTCGTAGCTGTTCTAAGCCGTAACTTAAAGAAGGTCAGATAAAGTCAAATTCCTATTTTACCTCATACTCAATAGTGCAAACTCAAGCATGAACTGAAAAAGAAACCTCAAGAAGGTAATAAAAAAGGAGGAGCAGAAGAAAGGAGTGTTATAGAACCAAAGTCATAGCACTGAGTGCTGTAAATGTCAGAGGGTCTCCATATTTTTCTGAAATCTAAGACTCTCATCAAAAGCCTGCATGTTCCTCATGAGATGTTAGGCTTAAACAGACACCATAATCAGGGACTAACACAATCTGCACAAACACAAGGCAGGTGGAACAACATATTCATCTGTCGTAACAGCTCTGTTCTACCACCTAAACCTGGGACAGATAGGAAAGAAACAGAAACAGGCTCTGAGAAAGGATATAAAGGGAACTACCTTTTGATGTATCCTTTCTTTATGGCCCTGGCCACTGCAGTCAAATGCAGATGTTCTCAGTGACAGCTGACAGCTGTTTTAAAGTTTTGAAGTGCAGAACAACCCTGTCAAACTCAATTCATATGTGTTTCCTCTGCAGAATAATAAACTAAAACCAGTCATTATAATGAATAACACAACTGAAGTTCCAAGAATAACAACAAAACTCATCCTTTCAATAAAATGTCACAAGCAGTACACACATCTGCACACTCATTCTTTGTTTGACACTTTGCTGCTCAACTCAGCATTACCTTGAGGATTTCCTATCATCATTTGTGGCTTTAAGAATACAGATAGACTGGCTTTTTGAAAATTTACTCACTGGCTGCTTCCAAGTGAGTGCTGGGGTTTTTGGTTTAGCTTGAGCTGCTTGGGCTCTGGTTTTGGTTTGTTTGGTTTGGATATTTTTTGAGGAAAGGAATTGTTTGTTCTTGTGAGGGTGGATTTTTGGATCTGAGTTAGCATGTTTTCCTGGCAGTCTTGCAAGAATGATTCACATTGCCCTTTTTAAAAAGGCATACACATTCTTCTTATCTTGTGTTGGCATTCAGGAAATTAGTGGTGTGTTCATGCCAACAGTAGGTTACTGTACACATAATCCTGAGGTGTCTTTACATATCAGCTTTCTCCTAGGCACTATCAGGTGTAAGTTAAAACAGGACTTTTCAGGACAGAGATCCCAGCAGATTAAAAAGAATGATGAAGTTCCAGGACTGATCATTAAAAAAAAAAAAAAAGATAGTGTAGCAGAACCCTGATAGCATTCTTCTGAAATAAGCAAACTGCATTGTAAATTCTTATTCAAAGGGTAATCTGTTAATCTGTTATTTTAATGAGGTATTTTGTTTATACTCACTTGTCCAGTCTTCTTCAAAGCAGTACAAGAAGTGAAATCCCACCATGATTAGTGCATGCAGGGAAATCAGTGCTATATACATCTGAAAAATAAAGGATGTAATATACGTACCAAGTGAGTTTAAAGACCAAAATGCTAAATTTTCCCAAAACTTTAAATAAAGCATAGTGCTAAGATATCAAAAGAAAACCAAACCACAAACAATTCCAAAAACCATCAAGCTTTATCATCTCCCCTAAAATAGCACCATGAAGCTGGCAAATGCCAAGACTACACAGACTCATTCTGTCCTTACTAACAGCTCTGAGCAAACACAAGGGAGACTGCTGAATTCAAAGCCAGCTGCATCCAAAACCCAGCCTTCTGTGTCCCAGGGTGGCCTTCCACACAGCCAACTGTCCTTACCTCTGCTGAGTGTTGCAGAGAACACTGATCAAGGTATCATGCTGTCAAAGCTTACATCCTTGCTCTTGGCAGCACTGTAGTTTCCCAAAGAAACAACAGTTAATTTGTTTTACCCAGAAAATGCATTTTATCTGTTTTCCAGTATGAGGTTCAGAAAAATTATATATTTTAACAAGTACTTTTTCCTGAGGCAGACACTGGCATGGAAAGTTTCTCTCAGACTTTAATGCTTCGTACTTACTCATTTTTGGTTCAAACTAGGTCTTAGCTTTGTAATAAAAAGTGTACGTAACAAAAAGTTAGAACAAAAGCTATGTGCAATGCTACACATAGATTCTAATTTGCTAAGACAGGGCTAAAAAAATTACTCTCCTGAACCTACAAACTCTGACAAAGATAGGCAGATACTACAAGTGAGATTTTTTATTCTTTTTTTTACAAGAAACCCCTCTGAAAGCAGTAAAAGGCAATACAGGAGTATTCTGGTTTTCCTTGTAAGCTGAGCATGCTGCCATTCTTTCACTTCCTCCTCACCTGTCAAAAATAATTTCTGAGAACAAAACAAGCAACCCTTATTTTGTTTCACTCAACTAAATTAAGTGTTAAATACAGTCTGCTTGAAAGTGGATATCAAGTTTTAATAAAAACTGAAATCCTTTTGATAGGACTAAAACACCTAGCTCACTTCTCAAGGTAAAATAAAAAAACCCCTTGCTCATAGGAAAGAAATGGGATTCATTTTGTTCTGTAATCCACATCCTTGCAAACCACACCAGAGAACACTAAGCCTTTCCATTTAACTGAAAATCTCCCCCTTTCTGCTTGGTAATATGAGAACATACTTCCTCAAACCTACAGATGTCTCAAAAGATTTATTAATAAAACAGAGCATCACTGAAACTCAGCTTTGTAATGTTCACACTACTCCCACGGGATACTTGCAGTTCACTTTGATGAAACACATTTCAAACCTTCCAGAATATGCAGCATTCAAGTTTGTACTCCTGCTTTTTCTTACTTATGATGCTACAGATATAGTACAAAAAGTCAAACACCTCCTTGGTTTTCAAGTACAAAAATAAACCACTTGCAATTAAAAGGTGGATAATCCTTACCAAAGAGGATGCAGACTTCCCACTCCTTCTTTGAGATGAGGCAACAGCTCCTATTACATGATCCCACACAGTCACTCGTACAACTATAATGTTTAGGAACCCTACATATGGCCTGGGACCCTACCAGCCACTGGATGATGTAAAAGCATTGCCCCTGCCTCAAAGAGCTCAGCACACAATAACCTACTCACATTACAAAACAGGTGCTGAACAACCATCAATACAAACCTCAAAAACCCCTGGAAAATGCATCCTGTGATGCCTTTTCCCACTGCTGTGGACGGATGGGGGGGTGTGTGTGTGTGAGTTCCCTCATTAGTGAAACAGAAGCTGGCAGCAGCTCCCCATAAAGTTCTTCCCAATCACGAAGAAAGAGAAGGCCAGGCTTGGGAGCTGCTTCACAGATTACACACACAGCATTTCAGCACTTCCCACTGGACAACCTCAAGCATCACCTGCAAAATACTTACTGTAAACAGTACAAAGTACTTCTGGTTATTCTCTCCTACACAGTTATTGACCCACGGGCAGTGATGGTCCATTTTCCGAATGCACCTCTTGCAAACACTGAAAGAACACAGGTCTTTATTAACAGCACTTTTCATTCCAGGAATGCAAGATTTCTCAGGGATTTTGGGGACAAAGAAATTAAGGAAAAGTACAAGAGGTAAAATCTGAACCTAAAAGAATTTACTTGTCACCATATTTATGCTTGTGGTTTGCTTACTTGACTAAGCCTGTTCAAAATTAACTATACAATACTAAACCACCACTACAAAAATGCCACACATTAGTGGTTCTTTCCAAAATATGGTTTGAACAATACATTCAGGCAGATGGAAAAAATCTGTGATTTTGTTTCCTTTTAATTTATTTGGCCTGTAAAAATGTCCACAGATTAAAACCAAATGGTAACCACGAAGATATAAAGGCACAATGAATAAAGATACTTTTCAGAGTTGCTAATAACAGACTAAGGTTTATTTGCTAACATGTGCTGGTAGCAGGAACTTGCAAAAAAGGAAAATTAAATAAGGCATTAGAAAAGATTCCTGACATCACGGTAAGCCACACAGTAGCGGAAAATAGCTGTGGCAGTCAGTCAGGAAGATGGTACCACAATATACATTCAAGGTGAAATTAGATGTTAAAGCATTTCACAAAACCAGACTAATAAAATCAAAATTCAAATTCTTGCCAGCATGCACATTGTGGCTGGAAGTCAAATAATTAAAACATTATTACTTCGTCTGAACATCATTCTCTTGCTTAGTCAGTAACTGCTTCAACTCACATAATAAAGGAAGTCTTTTTCTCTGCTGCTTTCTCATATGATAGGAGACGAAAGGCAGTCTCCTGATACCACATTGCACAAACAAGCACAGAAATCAAATATGAAAAAACACAAAACCCCAAAGCAAACAAACAATAGACCCAGAAAGGAAACAGCTATTCCAGAACAATTCTGGCAGCAACGACACAGAAAGGACTGAGCACTCTGCTAATTTTATTTTTCTTCTTATAACAAAAAGCATTTTGACCTTAATATAAATAATAAACTTCAACACCAAAATACTTAAGGGAAACTGAAATGAAAATATAAACATGTTCTTATCAGCATGTATGAACAAATAATACAAAACCTCTCTGTCAGAACAGCCTTTCACTCATTTCACACGGTGGGAGGGGATAATCCCCAAGGGTATGTGCTATGCCTGAAAAACAAATGAGTTGCTAGAGGCCTGATCCCAAATGAAAGTCCAGGCAGGCAGGCTCCAGTCTCCCAGCATGGGGCCAGATCAGGAGCTGCTTGTCCTCAGGCAAGCCTGGGTGCCCTACTACCTGACAACCCCAGGTCCAGTGGGAGACAAGAAAAGGCTCATTTATTTGCCAGAACAATCAGCTTAAAATTATTTTGAGCTATATGGGGTCTAAAATCAGCAGGCACAGTAAAAACAATTTATCTGTCAGATAATGTACTTTGTGTAAGTATCTATCATTGTGATTTAAAAAAAAGGAGGGGGTAAAGGAGGAGGCAGGTGGTAAAGGAGGAGGATGCCTCCCTGTGTGCAGGTGTGCACACACTTCCCTTGGGCTCTGAGAGAGCTGAGTACTCAAGCAACCCTTCAATTGCCCCTGGATACTACTTCTCCAGAGGGACAAGCCTGGAGCAGCCAAGCCACAGATGTGAAAGAGACAGGAGAGAAGGCTGGGAGGAGAGGTTTTACTCCATGAAGACATACCAAAAGCAGTTGGATGACAAGCAGAACAGGATGGTGGAAAAGGAAGCACAAAAACCACAGCTGAACACTACAGGCAGCAGGGACTGCCCATACTCAGACACTTTCCCCCACTCAACCATCCAGCTTCCAAATGCTGGCAGGACTAGTTTACTGGGCACGGGGGACTCACTAAATAGCACATTAATCAAAAACACCCTGGTCCCTCTGGCACACAGCTAGCAGTATCTCCTGCTGACGCATATGCCCAACCTTGATGTGTTAAAGTCTAATAAATCTCTCTAGGCCGCAAAAAAAAAATTTGACTGAAGATTCTCAACAGCATCAGTGCTCAGTGGATCACCTTCCCAAATCTTAATGCCTAAAATCTTATCTTAAAGCATAGAAAACAGGACTATGGTGACAAAGTTCTGTGTTCAGCCAGAGTCTTTTTCGTTTACCTATGCTGCAAGTCATCATCAAGACAGCATTTTAGATGTGAAGTTTCATTCATAATTGAAAAGCTGTCAGAGGGGATTTTACAGTAGCATTAATAAGTGATAGGCATGATCACATTGCTCCTGCTGAATAACCAACTCCTGATTTTCATTAAAATTAAAAAAAAAGAAAAGAAAAACATTTGCAAACTAAAGCTCTGAAAACAAATATGAAAAAAGCAAACAGCAGAATAAGTTTGCTCTGCTCATTAACATGTACCTCCCACCCCACAAAACCGCTGCATGAATCAGCAGTAACCCTGGTATGAGCTCTCTCTGTATTGGTTTTTGAGCAGGTAAGGAAGGAAGTGACACCAGTGCAAACTTATTAACTACTTACTGGAAAGCAGGTTCGCTTGCTTTAAAAGCAGAAGAGAATTTTAGGAAGTAGTTACTTTTTTGCTCACTGCCTTTAGTACTAAAAAGCTCACTACCAGTAACTCTCTTCCGGGAAGTTTATCCTACCAGAAAAAGAAAGGACATGACAGATCAGTGGGCATACTGATCTATCACACAGCACAAAACAAAGTCACAGCACTCAGTGAAAATGTGGAAGTCAGAACTCTTAAAAAATATATACAGTTACCTGCACTTTAGTGTTAACTTAAATACCCCTTCTAAATAGAACATACAGACAAATGGGTTTGTGAATAAAAACAAAAATGGAAAAGACATTGACCCTTTGGGAGGCCAAAATACATTTTAAGGATTTCTGTGCATTCTGTATAGACGGTATGGAACGTCTCTTTTCAAGTCATGTTTACATGAAAATTTATGGAATGTCAGTTAATAGTCTGGAGCCAAGGCAGCACCCAAATATTTTAAGTGTTTCTCAATTTGCACAAAGTAAGCCCCAGCCTCCTATATATGAAAATTTGTCAGAAAACATATAAAATATCTTCCAACAAGCTTAAATGTGCCTGGTACTATTGGAAACAGAATTTGTATGCCAATCTCTCAACTGACCCAGTCCAGTCTCAGAATCCAATAACAAGGCACACTGGTGAATAATTCTTGAGATCTTGATAAAACAGCCATCATCAGAAAAGACTTTACCTGCAGTGATGTGCTCTGTCGGGTTTGATGCTACAACACTTTGGGCACTTGTAAACCACCTGTCCTGGCTTTAGCTGTAAACTCTCGATGAACTCTTTTGTGGCATTACCTTTGGGTACAGCACCCTGCAGGAAAAAAAAACAAACCAGGAGATTACCCTGTGGACATTCCATCTGCTAAGAACAACAGGATGACTTAAAACTATGGGAGGGGAAGGAAGAAAAAGAAATAAAACATTCCCTGAGATCAACAGTGTTTCAAGAAGAGCAAGAAGATTCAGAAAAGAAATTTAGATGTGGTCTTAAAATATGGAACCACATAATTAAACACAATTTTGGTGGGGCTTTTGCTGTTTTTTTTTAACATCAATAAACCTTCACTTAAGCAATTAGTCTTTTGTAATCCTACAGTAACTTTAAAATATTTAAGAATCTTCATCCCCCTTTTCACATGAACAAATTTATCATGGCAATGTTTCGTATCACAAACTGAAAACCACAGATGTTTTATGCCAGTAGAAGCAGCTACTTCTGAAGTATCATTGTGTACACTAAGAGTTGCTGGTAAACAACTCATGTATTTATAGTTATGCTTCCATTGTGTATTTGTTATTTAAATTAGTGTTTAACATTCGAACAGTGAACACTAAGAATCCTCACACCTGAGTAAGACTAAGTAAAACATTCTTTGCTGTGCAATTTCCACTTTAAAGTATATCTTTAAATAGGTAACATATTGCTGCTGCAGGAGTCCAAGTTCATGAATTTCCAGTCTTTATAGGGACATAAATTTGCTCCAAAAAACCCAAAGAAACTCTCTCTGCTCAAAAAAAAAAAAAAAAAGCCACAAAATGCTGTACGAAATCACTGCTGGTACATTGGCACAATTCACCACTGTGAATTTAAGGCTTTTTTTAATTGAAATAAAAACAGACATGCAACATTTCTACAGATTTCTGATGTCTCCTTTTAACACATCTATACAACCTTCTAACAGCAACAAACTGGAATGATACACATCAGTGAGAGGACTGCACATTAATCCAGTATTAAAAGGCTTTTTTAAAAGCAGCCTTTGGGAGTTTTTCCCCCACAAAAACTCCCAACAGGCCTGACTAATTTAAAAATGACCAAAACCAATTTCCACAAAATGCTACAACTCATGTTCTCTCTCTTCAGTATGCAGCAAAGCTCAAAACTTTAGGAATGTTTTTAGAAAGAATCCACTGGAAGCAGTTCCTGAAATGAAGCACACACACTATCAATTGTAAGAACTGAAGTGTTCATTTATTTATAATAAGAATTCTGCTTGTTTGCCTCAGCAGTGCTTTCTGTTTCATTCTGATCCTAGATGTGCCCCTGGTTCCCCATGTCCTGGAAGCTTCTTTAATCCCTGAGTCTCACTGTCTGCCAGATGTTACTGCATCCCTTCTCTGTATCTTCCCTCACGCATTTTATTTAGCTGAATTCCTCATTAAAAAATGAAACAAAGTCCCACTGGCTCTCGCCATCCACATACATAAATCCCACTTCACACCAAGAATTAAGATATTTTTTCCCAGTTACTCTCAACAGAGATTGTATCTGCTTCTCCAACACTGCTTGCCCAGCCTCCTTCAAAATACAGTTTTTGTTTCAGAAGAGCTGCTGCTAACTCTGCAAAATAATTCCAACGACCTGAAGGTCCCAAGGCATAAAAGTCGCACAACATACAATAATTAACAACCACCCGTAGGATACAAACTATCTAACAAACTGCTGCAACCCTCTATTCACCAGTTCAACGAGAAGCTTCAGAGGCTAAACTACTGCTTGCACTTCTGCCCAGCAGCAGTAGAATGCAATTCAACAGTCTTTACCATAAATTGTGAGATTACCCCAAAGCTATTTCTGCAGTGCTGTGGCTTCTGGAAGAGCTGGAATCTAAGAAACAAATATTATACTGCAGTCTTAATGGCACCTAACAAGGTTTCAAGAGGGAAATAACATTTGGAAAGAACAGACTATCAGAGGCACAGCACCACTCCCTACACCAACAAGAACATTTGTGAGGAAGGGGACAGGAGAAGTCTAAGCTTGTCTTCCTTCCACTGACTTGTGGAGATGGGGTTTTGAATTGAGTCTACCATCCAGAGGTTATTAACCAAAACAAACCATCACAGGTCATTCAGAATTAGCAACATGGCACTAAACTTGATCTGGTCACAAACTGAAAGACGAGAAAGCAGCAGATCTGATCTCTCAAAGCAATGTCCTAAGGATACATACAAGGGCATCTTACAACTCTGATGCTTCCCCAACTTGCCTACGAACTGCCAGCTCTTAGCATGCTCAGACAGTATTTATTTCAGCTTGTCCAATACACTCAACAAAATCAGTAGAATGGGAGATGGTAACACGACTTTTCAAAACAATGCATGATCTGCTCTGCTTCTGCTGAAGCAATACTTGCCAAGGCAGACAACCAAAACCAGCTTTTCCAGCTTTCCTGTTTCTCAAGACACAACAAGCCACAAACATGAGATCTGCCATTGGGGAGAAAACAGCATCAGAGAGAAACATTCTCCTTCCCCGTGCAAAAAGAGGAGCTGCTCACACACTGGGAATCTAATGCTGGGTCCTTGACTTTGCATCCGACTTGAGTGGGACGGAAAATTAGCATACCACATCAGCAGCCTCACTCAGCAGGCTGACACACAAAAGTTATTTAAATCTGCCACTCACTCAGCAACTGAGTTACCCAACATCTAGCAGACAAGAAAAACACTGCCTGTTTCTTTCCGAGACACACAGAGAGAGGTGTATACTTACTGGATCTGTCAGCATAGCACGAAAATGTGAAGCCAAAGCGAGGAAAGCCAAGGTGTTGAACAGTGTGCCATTGATGACACTATAAACATAATCTCTCGATGGAACTAGCATGACAAGAAGGACTACAAAGTCGGCATAGAACACCAGCATCCAGGTAACGACAGCACATGCAATACCACAGCCATCTCGAATAAACCACATTGTTCCCAGGGAAGCGCGGCTAGGAGGTGGAACACACTTTTCCGGCTGGAGGTATTCAGGTGTCCTTTCAATATCTCTGAAGCGGTGGACTGGAGTAATCATCATAGGCTATTATGTCCATACTTGCATCTGAAAGAGAGTCAGAAACAGTGCTCACTGCTCTGCCAGACATCCAGACCTCTGTTCGTGTAATGGCCTGGTCATCACATGAGAAAATTGCAGAAAGTGAAATGAAAAAGAAAAAAAGGTAAAAAAAAGCAAACACAAAATAATGGATTGGGAAACCACACTCCTGTGCTTATCGGAACACTCCTTACTCAGAAGACTCTAAGTGCTTTTAAGTGCTTAATTACACACTAGGTCTACCTGTGTGCCACTTCCATCTCCCTAAGTGGAAAGGTAACAAGCATTTTAATGAAGAAAAAGTCATCAGGTAGGAGCCACCAGGAGCTGCCACAACAGGAACTGAAGCAAGAACTTGACGCTGTCATGTGAGGGAAGATAAGAAAGTCCTGGCACAGCTGGCAGGGTCTCTTTTTGCTGCTTCAGATCTGAGGAAGGGAAAGGTCTTTCCTATACATACTGGAAACTTAGCAAGTGGAAGAAATTTCCTTTCTCCTTACCCATTGACTCACAGCTTTGGGGTGAAAGTACAAAACCAAACAGCTGTAAAGTTAGATTTGGAGGAACTGATTAAGAAGCAACCCAGAAAAGATCTTGACAGGAACTTCTAGTCTTGCCTGGATGATGTCATTTCCCAACAACAGCTGTGTCCCACTCTCACCTCCTCTCCTGGCCTTACATCCCTTGGAAGTCTTCTCCTTTGCCATGCTTCTCTCACCAGCTTTGCTCCATCCCTCAATGGCATTTGTTTCGCCTCCCCTTTATCATTTCCAGGCAACTCCACTCTATTGTAGCAAGAGCACCAACACTGACATTGCCCTCTCTCCTCTCCTCTCCTCTCCTCTCCTCTCCTCTCCTCTCCTCTCCTCTCCTCTCCTCTCCTCTCCTCTCCTCTCCTCTCCTCTCCTCTCCTCTCCTCCTCTGCAGACACCTTGTCTATCCAGAGGGTAAGATCTGTCTTGGAACCAGGAACAACAATGCTTCAGGTATGCACCGTGCTTGCTGTAGTTTCACTGTAATTCCCACCAAATGCAGGCATTTGAGAAAACAGGAAAGGTGCTCCTAAGTCTTTGGCAAGGGATCAATCCATCTGCATTGTGAACAAACACCACTCAATGCTGGAGCACCCCTGGAATGCTACACTTTGAAAGCAGCTCTTTACACACCCAGCAACCTCTTCCAAAGACACTTCTTCACAGAGTATTTGCTCAGTGCCCCAAACACTTCATAACACTACACCCTCTAAAAACCCACCTTCTGTAAAAATGGCTACAATAATTCTGTTAACAAATACACTGAATTGCATATACCTGAATGGAAGGGATCAGCCTTCTGCTATTTCAGAATGTAAGGCTTCTTCTCATGGCTTTGCAAAAAAAGTGTTCATTATACCATTTTAACTCAGAGAAAATGTACACCATTAATTATGTTTTCTGCCAAAAAAAGTTCACGCTAAAGCTATTTTTGCCATCAACTATTTAAAAATTGATATTTTTTCAGAAAACACAGTGAGAGAATTGCAGAAGTCTCTAGGACCTCAAACTTTTCTCCAAATTTTATGGCTAAGTTCTACCAAGTACAAGAAGAAAGGTCTACTCTGCCTAACGCCAACCTAAATGGAGATGTTGTTGCCCCTAGCTCAGCAGGGGAGGAGATGATAGTTCATTTTTCAGTTGTGTCCTCAAGATCAAATTCATAAGAAGACAATTGGTCTTTCATGGCCAAAGAATAAAGTTGTTAATGAGCAGAATGATTAAATACATCTAAGCACACAGAAGTGATGAGTTTGTGCACCTTAGTGCGAGTGACATGGAACAGAGGCACTGAAACTGCTATGGCCACAGTGAGAGGCAAAAGCCAGGAGCACCAAGTGCCTAGGTGCACAAAAGCAGATGAATTAGACCATTTACAATGTCTGTTTTCTAACACAACTGGTATAAATAAAGTAGGAGAATCAGGTGTTTTCTTATCTTTCTATTTTGACCATGTAGTATGCTGCCAAGCAAGTTTATGATGGTTTATGGATCTGAAGAAAGTCACGTGGATTAATGTCAAAGCGTATCAGTCTTGTATACATGTCACACAGAACAGACAAATCAAGATAAAAATGTCCTTGTGAGGCTGTCATTTACTTTGGCAAGAAAAAAGCCCGTAACAAAAAGCCCTCTCCTAATTCACAAAATTCAAATAACACGTAATTACTCTGTATTTTAACCACAGCTATAATTTAGCTTCATGATTCCTGATATTTAGGAAGACAAGTGATACAATTTTCGTAAACAGTGATTACTCAAACAATCTGGTGGTCTAAGTTCAGATAAGTCAATACCAACTAGAAAATCCATACCTTTTCTCCAGTTTTTCACAATTTCTGTAAGGACAATTATGTATTCATACATCCACACAGACTTAACAAGTGTTTCTACTTGACTCCATCCTGTCACTCCCTCAAGGAAACAGGTTAACCTTCACTGCAGTGTTTAATAATCTTATTAAAATTGTTATGCTTGTTTACCAGCTCAAAATATAACTGACATAATTAAAGACTCGCGCCTGACAACAGCATTTAGTTGACAAGAACATCATATTACATTAAAAAGTAAGAAATTAAACTGTGATTTAGGTGTTCAGTTTTCAATTGAAAGTTTAGACTTGACACATCAGGTGCAGTAACAAGCTGGGGCAGCCCTGAACAGAGACTCTCAGGATTTTGTGCCTAGACTCTGAGCCTTTTTTTTGCCTAAGGTTTTGTATCCCAAAGCAAAGGAATCAAACAGTCACAGGAAAAGCAAACTCCTATTTAACAGAGGAATTAGTTTGACAAGTCACTTTAAGGTCAGTATTAGCAAAGACTGACTGAAAGCTGAACAAATACACAGTGATTAAAGCTGTGGGTTTAGTCCTGAACAGCACACTTCAGCAGTGAAATAAAAATTAATCTCTCTTGCAAGTGCAGGAAGTGGTTTCACTCCAATAAAATTCTACAGCTCTCTCTCAGAAATATTGAGCTGAACTGGGGGAAAAAATAAGACAAATCTATAGCTGTGTAACTGTCTAAGGAGAAACTGGAGGGAGCCTTCAGCCCCCCTCAGTGTGAAAGTCTGGAGACTCATTTCTGCAGTGAGTTAAGAGGACACAGCACAGATCCCTGATTATGGCCAGCGGACAACTTTGTTATTTAACATACTCTGCCATTTAATGCTTGCTTTAGAGGCCTCATTAGGAAACAAAATTAAAAAATCAGTAACCAGTACATAAACACCACACATTATTTGAGAAACACATATGTGTTTTAGTGTTCATTATCTTAAGAGTCAACTATAGGAGCTTAGAGTCTCAGCATCTCTCCTACATGACCTGGTTAGTGGGGGGTTTTTAATTCCTTGTTCTCCCATACACGAACATCTGGTTTGCTTTATGTTGTCCAACTTTGTATTTTCATATAAATAATACAACAACAAAAAAAAAATAAAAGGTTGTAGGGGCGGAAGCAGTAACTTGCCCTAACTGGTCTGCCCTTCAATCATGCTGCATAGAACTTAATTTATAACACAGATGGAATATGTCAACTCCTCCTGCTCTGAAGCAAACAATATGTAAACAATGTAGGCAGAGGGCTTAAGGACTTAATCTTGGTGTCAGGCTACAAGAGAGGCCACTAGGTAAATGTGAGATACAATGACAATACACACATCAATTCAGCTTAATGACACGACACAGCAAAGACCTTTTTTTTTTTTTAATCTGGAAGGCATTTGGCAGGAACAATCAAAAAACATGTAATAAAAATCAAAAAACAATCAAAAAACATGTAATACATAAATTAGAAATGCAAACAAAACAAATGAAAATCCACTTCCTGCTTCAATGAACACTAAAAATATGCTATTACACCCTATATAAACTGTCTTTTTACCTGCCATAAGACATGTCAAAAAAAAAAAAAAGGTTTTTAATGGCCTGTGACCGCCAAAGAATGTGCCAAGAATGAACAAACAAATTATGTGGGCCTTCACCCAATAAGTACCTGAAAGCTACCTGAAGTTCTGATGTAAAATTTACAAGCTTAAAACCACCATCATCGTGAACCTGCTGATTTTCATGTAATTACTCATGCTAGTGAAGTCAAACACCCAGTATGACTTGCAGAAGTACAGTATTGCTGTGTACATTGCAACCATTTCCTCTATTACAAGTCCATTAACATTGAACTTTGGGAAGAGGTTATATTTTCCTTTCGTCATATGAACTAAGTGAATTTCAAGTTCTGCCAATTACATGAAAACAATAGTGGGGGAAAAAAAAAGAACAAAAGTAAGAGAGACCAGGGCAGATCATGGACAATTTTTTAGGTTTTCAGTTTGGGATTGTATTTACTTTAAAGAAATATTTCCAAACAGCTTTTGTGACACACAGAGCACCTTGAGGGCTGTCAAACAACACTAAAGTTAACCTTTTATCACCAAAAGGAAGCAAGCATACATAACTAGTCATACTACATTCACGACAGCTAAAGTAGGCAATGTAGATCCACAGGACAGATGTCCTTTTAAACAAAATCAATCAGCTCCAGATAGATAGACAGACGGAAACTGCAAGAGAATAAATTTTTAAGTTCATTTCATTTTTCCGTATATAAAACTGCATATTTAATCCTATTTTGCAAAAGACATGAGACAAGGTGCATTTTCTAACTAAAAGGGTATTTACCTATGCTTCTCCTGCCATACTTCCATACAGATGAAATCTAACAACAAGCTTGTCAAAACTCGCCAAAGCAAGCTCTAGCAGGGATAATAAAAAAATATCAGTATTTATATATATTTTCCTAATGGCTCCTGCACAGTCTTAAAAGCTTTATCTGATCAGCAGGAGTGGAACAAAACAGGCCAGCTATGCTGAGAATTTTTGGCAATCTCCTGCAGATTCATCCAGATATCCATCAGCATGGCAGTTTCCAACCCCTGGTTTACAAACCCTGGAGGGTCAATGGGACATTTCTAACAGGTCTGTGAAAGGCAGCTAAAAAAAGCATGCCTATTATTAGTAGGCTCAAATTTGCTATAGAGAGCTGTACTTCCACTGGAATACTTTCGGGACTCCACATAAGGTTAAAAAAACCAACCAAACAACAAACAAAACAAACCCCACCCCAATTCAGGCTAAAAACCCCAAAAGGTAAAAGCCTGCTCTTGGGTTACAAGGCAAAGACAACAGGGAGAACTGGGCACGGAAGTTAACGCTGTGCTTACAGGACACCCGATGACTCAGATCAAATTATCACAGGGCAAAGGCAGCACTGCCAGCCCTACTCCAGCTACCCCAGGAGCAGGGAACAGGATCGAGCCTACCACAGATACTTTTTCATTTTTATCCTGGAAATTCAGGCTACATTAAGGAGTATAGTTACTGCCTAAATACTACATTACCAGCTATGTGTTTGCTTTTAGCAAGAGGTTACAAACATCCCAAGACTCTCCTGAATCCTTTGGCTCCTGAAGTCCTGCAATTTCAACACTGTCAGTTCCCATGCTAAAGAAAAATGGCATAAAGAAATCTTTAAAAAATTACAAGGCTTAAAATAAAGTCGTGTTTCCTGAGGGTGAATGCACAAGCTTGGATTTCTTCCCTTCAAAAAGGGAATAGAGAGCACATAAAACCATTTTATAACATTTTTCTAAACATGAGGGGAATTAGAAGCTGTATGACAATGCTTTATAGTCATCGTTTAGAAACTGTTTATAGCATTAACTATTTTGATGTTTCTTTCTAATTTAGTTCTTACTTTCAAGAGGCCAGATGTGAACAAGACCTCAGTAAAAATGGATCACACTGCAATCATACTTTTATTTTTATTAGAAGCATCTTATTAGAAGGGAAGATTTAATTGAAGTCATGCCTTTCTGAAGAACACGTTTGAATAGCAGTACAAATACACAGAAGGAACTTCTCCCTAAGGAGAGCAAGGGGAGGGGGAAATTACCTCAAAGACATCTGTCAGATCCAGAAACTCCATCCTGAGGGCCTGCATCGGGCTGAAAGTGACAGGCTCAAAAGAGATGCAGCCACATAAGGCACAAACCCCTCAGTCCTCCTCTAATTTACATCAGTGTAGACAAGAAGCAATTTCAACAGTGCCAGAGGAATTCCATTAGTAGAACTGTAAGGAAAATAAGGCCATGTTTCCTGAATTACAAATACAGGGGTTTCCCTATCCTGATGTTTGTGGTATGCTGTCTCTCAGGGCAGTAACAGCTTCCTGGTTAATGCCTGTATCATTTCTGTTTAACTAATGGATATTTATTGTATAAATAAATTATAATGCAATAAAAACTGACCTAAGAGTCTGAGTTATCTGGTAAGTGACTGCACCCCCACTGAAAGGCCTGTCAGCTGCTGGCCTGGGCAAAGGAGAGCACAGACAATGTAGTTACTGTCCAAGGTACAAAAACACTGGACCACTATGGATGAGTGACAAAATTGGGGCAACATGTAGGAACAGGGCACAAGTCACAAGGGCACCAGAGACTGAGGTCACACTTGAATCCGGCTTGCCCTGATCACAAAGTTAGTGATCTTAATAAGCCCCTGTTCACAGACAGAAGGTACTTTATAAAACTGTCATTAAGTAATGAACCATGACACAATAACTGGTAACTTTTTAACTGTCAGAGCTGCAAGGGGAACAGAGAAACTGTCACTTCAATCTTACAGTTTCCCAATAGACCAAATACACACAAGCTACTTAACCTACGTCAAAAGAGAAATATTAATCCTGAACATACCATCTTTGTTGCATTGCCACCTATCTGGAGCTAAGCATCAGAAGGAAAGAGCAATCTTGCAGGAGAGACTGCACCAGGAAACACAAAACAACAGATGGGGATGTCATGCTTTCCCACAGCATTGCAGTTATCCTGAATACACAGCCTTATGAGAGACAAAACAGGAGAAGCTGCCCTGGTCTTTTAGAGAGCTTTGCAATTTACATGCTGACTCAGGACTTAAAACAGCAAGCCACCAGATTTAGGGAATGTAAATTCTCAATTTGTCCTCTATAAAATTCTTCTTAAAAAAAAAAAAAAAGACAGACAAAAATGAAAGGGGACTGTTTATCTACAAAACTGGTATTATTTTTAGCACCTATTTCACAAAACACGCAACTTTCACGGCATAAGGAATATGTTTTGCAGAGCAGGAAAAGAGCTGCAGCTTTAAAGTTTTAATCATAATAAGAAGCTGGCAGAACAACGCTAGTTTAAAAAAAAGTCTAAATACTATCTTTCAAGGCAGAAAGAGCACTTTAACTATCAGACATACGTTTTCACTCAAGATGGTCTAACGCAAGATTTGGCTCTCACCTGCTTCTGCTACAGCCCCCTCTTCACAAGCATGAACAAGTCACTCACTCTCTGGTTTTATTCCCCCGCTAGTAGTTGATTCTTCCTCCTTGCCACACAGGGGTAGGTAAAGATATAGGCATGAAGGCTGTAAGGCATTTAGATTTTAAATCTACATACTACACCTAAGCAGATCCCTAAGCCAACTATAGAATGTACACAGGGCATACATTAAAATAGCACATTAATAACACAGGGGCCAAAAAATTATCACCTCTATCCTGCAAAGTTAAAAACACAACTAGAAGAAACATATACTGCTGCTTCAGAGAACTGGAAAAACCTGCAGGTTCAAAGTTGCTGCATGTTAAAGCTTTTGAAACATAGCAAAGAACACCTGAGTTGGCAAACGAAGCATATCTTGTTTTGCTCACTTTTGCACTGGCAAGCAGAAGAGATCCCTGCTGCCATAAAAAATACAGTTTCTGAATGTAAACCTTAGTTTTGTTATCCTTTGAAATACAGAGAGTTCAAGACAAGACCAGCTACAATATATAAACCATCTTGCTCATCTATTCTATGCTATATTGGACATCAGTAATTCAAATAGTCACTGCAAAGAACAAAGCCGCATATCACATTACTATCACCTGCTACAGCCCTCTTTGTATCTATGGTATGGTACTACTACCTTCCCACTAGGCCTGTATGTCTTTTTTTTTAACTTTCTTTCAATAGCATAGTACTTAACACTACCTTTACTCACACTGTTTCAGCTTCACCTCACTTTTTTTAACTTCTGCGTGTTGCACCACGTTTAAGATTTGCCACCTCTATCAGTTCTGCATTACTGGAAAACTCACAGCTGAACATCACAAACACACCATCCACCACTGTCCCAGCAGCAGAAACATCAACAAGGCCCTTGCATTTCCCCTCATTCAACATTCCTCTGTTGTCCAAGGATCTTAACAGTGAGTTTTCTGTGTCCGTATTTTACTTTCTGTTTTACTTGCTCCTGGAATAGCATTTTCCCAACATTCTTCTGGCTGAACTGTGCTGCTGTACCCTTCCCTCTCACTTCCTTACCTTCCCATCCCTAACCTCTGTGTCTTTTTTTCCCTCTTCTTGCACTCCTACCTCTTCTCCTGTAACAGAGCCGGTTCTGTATGAGCACCCTGTAGCCTGGTGGTGCAAAGAGATACGGGGCTATAAGCCTAGCCAGATCTCTCACTCCAGTCTCCAGAAGCACTCCCAAGCACCACATAAGCTGGGGGCACAGCCAGAAGCAGGCGACAAGAGTTAACACGCCAGTGCTCCCGTGCAGTGAGCCAGCAGCTAGCTGCACCTTGCCTCTAACACCTTGTACCTCACTAGGGAACTGCTGCCATATGAGGAGGTCTTTGGCACCCACAGCCTGCAGACAAGCTGGCTCGCTCTTTTAGATTCCCTCTCAAAAGGACAATGTGTGAAGTGTTACTGGCAGACTTGCTGCACTGCAGCTCCAGGCAAGGGCTATCTTCTTTCCTTATTGCCTGCACAACGCAGGAAACACACAGCTCCAACTAGGAAAGCTTTAACTTCTCATTTTCTTGAACACAACCTGAAGCAAGCTTCAGATTAGTTACATGCAAGCACAGGTCAAATACGATGTTCCAGGTACAATCAGTCACATTTCGTTTGCTTCAACCAGCTAGACACAGGACAGGGAAAATAAAAACTGACAACAAGCTGTTTTATCGTGTCATATTTTACATTACCTGCTGTCTTCTGTCAGGAAGGCAGAAAAACTGTATTCCAGAATATTGCCCTAAGAAAAAGGCCATGTCTACACTGCAGAGGAATCAGAGAAAAGAGTAAACTCAGCCAACTAACATCTGCAGAGACTGACTGAGCTACAGCCAGTCCATTTTCAGACTGACACCACTGTGGGTGCCCATCTAGTCTCCTCTACAGGACAGATGCCCCATTACAGCAGTATGGGAAATGTCTGCACAGTAAAACTGGTCCCATGAGTAAATCTTCCTGAAATAATGCAACACGAAGGTTTAAACTGCATGGACTGTGCAACACTGCTTGCTCCTGTTCTGTTGGAGGTACACACCAATGCACCCACTGAGAAAAGTAAATTCATATTAGGTAAGAAAAAGAGATTCACCAAAGCTGAGCAATCATTGCCCAAGATACACACATACTGCTGAAGACTGTCAGCTGTTCCCCTTTGCTCACACAAAGGAAACTGCCCAGAAAAGACACATAACCACTTGGGCACAGCAGACCTGCATCTGCTGAGGAATTAAGCATTCGTCTTCTTGCAGCCTGCTCCCATTATTTGGATTAAACTACATTTGTGTATTTTTATCTACTACCAAACAAGCAATTTCAGACTGAAATACACACCCTTGCCTGTAACTACATCACCTAAAATGAAAATTAAAAGAAAGCAGAAACATACTTGAAAATACCCAACAGATGCTATTGCTATAGGTCCTAAATGTCACAAGTATTTTGGGTTTTAGGCAGACCTTATATGTGGCCTTTCATAAACCAATAGCTGCAAAGAGTTTCTGGGTCGAACTTTCTAAATCTGAATGAACATTCAGTGAGACACAACTTACTACCACCAGCAGGTCTCGCTGGCATGACAAACACTATTGCATCAGTGAGGCAGCACCAAGAGCTAAGCTGACAGAGTCACAGCCTTTGAAGGACTGGATCTTTACTGCACATGGGGTTGCATTTTTAAAAGACGTAAGAATGGCGTGGCTCCTCTTATGATGACTCTTACCACTGAAATGCCTGTAACACTGCACAAGAGATTTATTTGTTGCTTTCATTAAGCAAAGAAAAACATGGTCCTCACTAATGCCTTGCTATCTACACCCCAAGACACCCAATGCAGTCACTCACTGCAAGTCACCAGTCCCTTTCTTCTCTGTGATTCCACTGTATCAGAACAATTATCCAAATTTGGGCTCCTTTCCTAAAGGACTGACATTGCACGCACACGGTTACTGTGCCAGGAATCTGGCACACAGTTGCTCTCTCGCATGCTGAAAAACAGAGTTTATCTTTTCTGAATCAGGATCAAAGGAAGGAAACCTAAACGAGCCTTGCAACCCTCAATGGCACACAGGGAGTGGAGAGCGCATCAGGGACCAGACTGCTGCCCCCTCCTCCCCAAGGCCTGTTTTCTTGAAGACTATTTTCTAATGAGCCTCATGAACTTTTGCTTCTTCTTAAAAATTCACCTTACAGAACTACTCCAGTAACAGACAGAAACTGCCGCTGTAAACCAGTCCGGATCGCTTGCTACTGCCATATAAAACTCACCACCCATTTCAACTAAACCCGCCACACGACAGCGCCATGGTTTCGACACGGATTACTGCCGCTGCCGAGGTCGCACCTGGCCGATGGTGCCATCGGACAGCCGCAGCCACACGCCGGCTGCCCAGGGCCACCTCGGGAGCGACAGGGCCAGCTCCACTCGCTGTCCAGCTGCTCGCTGGCGGGCACGTCCCACCGCTGCAATGCATTAGCACATTACAGGACCACTGCAATCCACTGACAGGTCACAGCACCCTGGCGAAACCAAAGCTGGAGGCTCCGACTTTAAATTTCCTGCCAAGGGGACTCAACGCTGCTCCGAAAGGCCGCGGAGCAGACCCAAACCATGTATTTAGCCCGATATTATTTAACGTGTTTAGCCTCCCGGTATATCTGCCTCCCGCTGGAAGGCGGAGAGGGCAGAGCGGGAGCCCTCCTCCCGTTTCCCGGCCGATGCCCACGGCTCCTGGGGACGCCGCTGCGGGACACGACCCGCCGCCCAGCCCCGGCCCGGGGCCCCCCGAGGGATGCGGAGCACCGCGCGGCCCTAGGGCGGCCGCGCCATCCCCGGGCTCCCGCACGGCCGAGGGGCGCCAAGGGCCGGGGACTCCGGGGACTCCGGGGACACCGGCGGGGCCGGGGGACGGCCGGTGGCGCGGCGCAGGCGGCGGCGGGATGGCATCCCCCGGCGGCCCTCTGCCGGTTCCCAGCTCTCCGCTCCCAGTTCCCGCTCCCGCCCCGTTCCGCCGGCGCACACACCTGCCCGCCCCCCAGCACCCCCCGCCCCGCGCCGTCAGTCGCACCCACCTACCCCAGTGGCCGCCGCCGCCGCCGCGGGTCCGGCGCGCCCCGCCGCCCCCGCGCCGGCAGCGGCACGGCTCGGCACGGCACCGCACCCCCCCTTCCGCCGCCCGGCCGCCCGCCCCTTGCGCGGAGGTGGGGCGGCCGCCGGGAGGAACCAGGAAGTGAACGGCGGCGGCGGGAGTCAGCGCGTCCCCAGCCCTGCCCGTCCCCGTCCCCGCCCCGCCGCGGGCTCCCCGGCCCACGGGCGGCACCGGCTCCCGGCCCCGTGTGGCTGCGGATCGCCTGTGCCCACGGCGCGTCAACGGCCCGGCGTGCGGGTGCCTGCGGGGGGATTGCGGGGTTTGTGAGGAAAAAGAGCCCCATACTTTTTTGGTTTGACGTGGGAACTGATGGCTGTGCCTCAGCGGGCACCTCTGAGGCCAAGACAGGTTGTGGTTTGCAGGTGTCCAAAATCTTTTGGCACCCAAGGAGGAGCAGTACGGCGCAGAGCAATGAGGATGTTTGCGGGACTGGAATGTCATTCCCATGAGGAAAGGTGGAGGGAGTTGGGCCTGGTTAGCCTCGAGTACTGAGAGGAGACCTCAAAAATGTCTAAAGGAATGGGAGGTGGGGGCCAAAGAGATGGAGGCAAGCTCCTGTCGGTGGTGCCAAGCAATGGGATGTGAGGCAATGCGAGGCAGAAACTGATGCACAGGAAGTTCCACCTGAACATGAGGAAGAACTTTACTGTGCAGTGACCATGCTACACTGGAACAGGTTGTCCAGGGAGGTTGTGCAGTCTCCCTCACTGGAGATACTCCAGAACCATCTGCAATCCTGTGCCGTGTGCTCTAGGATGGCCCTGCTTGGTCAGGGAGGTTGGACCAAATGACCCCACTATGGTCCATTCCAACCATACCCGTTCTGTGACTCTGTGATTCTGTGACAGAGCACTCCACTGCAGCTGTCATGTTCAGAGCCAGAGCAAGGGTGGAGTTTGCTTGACACTCTCCACCTCAAGCCACTGCTTCCAGTCTTTGCGGCGTCACCAGGCATTAATCATGCAGTGCAAATCTTCACATTTCAGGGGGTTCCCTCAGGCTGCTATATTTGGGGCAACGCATGTCATTCATTTACCATAATAACATTAGAGGAAAAGACGTTGCTTTGCCTTTGTTAAAAAACAAAAGTAAACAAACCCAAGAAACAACTGCCATCCTTTTTTGTATGATAACTTTCACTATGGCCTTGTGCTGGAATTTATATGTCCTCAGAAGTGCTCTTCAGGGCAAGAGGATGCCTTCTGCCCTCCCCGAGGAAAAATGAGCCAGACCTGGGCTCTTCCAGCCTTTGAAAAACTGTTGTTTGCATGTGAACAAGATTTGCTGGCTGAGCCTCTGGACTATGCAAGAATTTGACTAACATTAGGTAGACTTCAAGCTGGGATGGCAGAGGTGGGAAAAAAATTAACAAATCACTCTTTCCTGGCAATTGGAACTGTTAGCTGCTGCGGTCTAAGCCATGAGATAGGCAGGAATTGAGATGAGAGCCAGAATGTCATCTCCCTGTGCTACCACTGGAAATCAAAGGGTGCATGTGCATTAACACTGTGTTTCAGATCAAGAATTCACTCACTTTTTCAGGGACTTTCTGATTTCGTCTTACTTGTGTGGTTCACACTGTGGAATGTAAGCACACAAGTATCACACTGTGAGTCAAACAAAGGGTCAGTCTGTGCTGGACAGCAGCACTGGCAGATGCTAGGTAGAGAGAATATACAAGCCAGGGCCCTCTCATGCATGGGCACTACCTTTGTATGGCACTCCCCTGGCCCAGGAAGGAGACCTGGCCCCGCTCACCTCCCTAGGGTGAGTGGGGAGGACAAGCACCCAAGCTCCCAGCTCTGCCAGGCTGCATCGCTGGCTCTCCCCACCAAGAAGCAGTAAGCAATTCCCATGCAACAACCCTAGCGTGCAGAAACTTGGCTCCTTTTGGATGCAGGTAAGCCATGAGAAGACTCCCAGAAATGCATCAGCTCTGCTCCAATTGCTGACAGATCAGCAGCCAAACCAAAGCTAAAACCTCCAAAAACAACCCTTGCTCTTCAAGTTTGCTCCCACTGCACCACACCAACTTGCTCAAGTAGGCACAGCCACGAATGATCTGTACATTTGATTGAGCAAGGAATTGTGGAAAGCTAGATAAACTCTGGGAATGTGCTGTGTGATCCTTGGGAGCCATGGGTCATTTTTATCCAAGCAGGCATCAGTGTGAAGTCAGATAGCACCTTTTAAAATACCCTGAAAATTATACACAGGAGCTGTGCAAAAACACATGCAAACTTAGATTAACGACTGTTATGAAACTTTCAATTAAGGCTCTCAAAAAAACCCCCAACTCCTAATTATTGTTTTAATATATACTGCGAGTTTTTAATTACATTTCCCACGCCACTTTCCCAGCGATATCTGGCACAGGACCAACAGAATCTCCTCAGGAAAGCGTTTGGTTTCTTCCCTCCTCCTTCCCCGCGCACCGCACCTCGCTTGGACCTTTCTGAGGTAAAAGCTCTGCAAGGAAAATGAGGAAACGCTGAGCACTATCATTGCGCGATCCTTTCTGAGCACTGGGGTATTTCCACAGCCTTCTTCAGGAGTTTTTGGCAGAAAGAGGAGGCTTTGGTTTAGCACGAGGGCCAGCTTCTTGGGGGGGACGTTTTCCCGGCTGAGGGGTGCCCAGTGGGTACCGCGTCCAGAGCGCTGCGCCTACTCCCGGTGAAAGGCTTCTGTGGCTTTCCGGCTGCACTCCCCGCTTTTCCCGCAGGAAGGGAAAAGCTGTGAGGTGCCGGTGCCGGCTGGGCGGGCGGGACACCAGCTATGGACACCCGGCAGCTCTCCCGCCGCGGGCGGGCGGATGGAAGGCAGGAAGGCAGGGAGGAAGCGTGGCACTGCGCAGGTGCGGCCGGGAGGCGGCGGGAATGGCGTCCGTGGTGCTGAGCGAGGCGGAGAAGCTTTACATCGTGCACGGCGTCCAGGTACCGCGGGCGGGCGCCGGGCGGCAGCGAGCGGGTTGGGCTGGCTAGGAGGGAGGGGAGGACTCCACCGTGGTGTCTGGAGGCGAGCCGCTGGAGTAGTCATCATCCGAGCACCCTGCGCATCGGAACGGGAAGCACGCTGAGAGCAGGACGTGGATTTGTTTTCACAGAATCACAGAATAAGTTGAGTAGAAAGGGATCCACAAGTCCAACTGCCAGCCCTGCACAGAACACCCTAAGACTCACATCGTGTGCTTGAGAGCATTGTCCAAATGCTTCTTGAACTCTGTCAGGCTTGGTGCTGTGACCACTGCCCTGGGGAGCCTGTTCCAGTGTCCAGCCACTTTTTGAGTGAAGAACCTTTTCCTAGCATACAACCTAAACCTCCCCTGACAAAACTTCAGGACATTCGCTCGGGTCCTGTCGCTGTTCACCACAGAGAAGAGATCAGTGTCTCTCCTCTTCCCCTCACGAGGAAGTTGTAACTGCAGTGAGGTTTCCCCTCAGTCTCTTCCAGGCTGAACAGACCAAGTGACCTCAGCTGCTCCTCACCAGGCTTCCCCTCAAGGCCCTTCACCATCTTCACTGCCCTCCTTTGGATGCTAATAGCTTAATATCTTTCTTGTGTCCCCATTTGCTCTTCTTTCCTGGCTCTGTCCACCTATTCCCTGGCTGTTTCTCAAGGTATTGCCATTGGATAGAGTTTTAGGCTGTCACTTAGCGAAGCAGCATGAGTGGACCAAGGAGGAAGAGCAAAGGGTGTCTAGGAAGAAGCTCTAAAGATAAAAGAACTGTATTTTTACCCAATTTTACTGAAAAAGAGCCTGTTTTTATGGGAACAAGTTGTATAGTATCAGAGGATGCATAATACCTGCTTTTGAAATACAAGTTGGTGGAAGCATTTGGAAGACTGGTGTATTATTTTTGTCTGCTGGGGTTCTAATTACTGGTGTAAAAGTACAGAACTTGCCTATCCCAGGAAAGAGCCAGGTTGTGTTGGGTAAAGGACCATTTAAAGACATGACCCTTACATTTTTGGAATATGAAGTTTTCTTTTGGGAATTGGAGGGACTTGGTGCAAGTCATATCTGCCTGCAGACTGCTTTTTGCAAGCTCCACATAAATTAAATACAAAGGAAAAGGTACCACTGATTCTTTTGTACTCCATGATGAAACTATGAGTTGTTGCTTTTATATCCTTTTTACTGTTGAGTTTGGTATAGACAAGGAAAGTTTAAAATCACAGGAGCTTTGGGTTTTGTGTGTTTTTTACTTTTCATTACTGATTCCCTTAAGTGCCATATATTGATTGTCATACTTAGGAGGACCTTCGTGTAGATGGTCGTGGCTGTGAAGACTACAGATGTGCAGAAGTAGAAACAGATGTTGTATCAAACACAAGTGGATCTGCAAGAGTAAAGCTGGTAGGTAAATGTCTTAGGGGTTGGGTACCTTGCTGATGAAGTTTCTTGTTCATGTGACTAGTTAAGCTGATGCTACTTGTAGATGGGTTTGTGTGTGTATAGCAGTAACTGAAACTATGGGTTATAGAAATAATGACAGGATATATTATTAATGCAGACTGACTTGAGCTGGATTTACAGTGAAGTGCCTGAATAGCCTTCGGTCTGAGTGAATCTAACATTTAATCTTGACAACTGAAGTTGCCATTGTGCCTAATTCCTGGGGGGGGACAAAAATTTCTGTGCCTTTAAAATGAAGCAAAACTACTTCTGACATGTTGATGTGAAGAAGATAAACCTACTCTGCACCATTATGAAGGTTCTGCAGAAAGAGTTGTTTACAGAACCAGAAGGACAGAAGTAGTCTTGGATATTAAGAGTGTCTTTTTAACCTAGAGAAATGTAATATGGTAATTATATGAAGAATCTTCTTAGGCCTAGTATTGTCCTTCGAAAATGTTTTGTTCTTTAAAGAAAAAGTTCTTTTAAGCTCACTGTGATAGAATGAACCGATAACTGAAAGGCAGAAATGTCAGCTTACCATAGACATTTAAATTAAACAAGTAGCTCTGTAATTATAATTCCAGTTGTGTGATATGTGTTTGTTTTAATAGGGAGAAACTGATATCTTGGTAGGCATAAAAGCTGAAATGGGGACACCGAAGTTGGAGAAACCAGATGAAGGTTACCTGGAATTTTTTGTTGACTGGTTAGTATACTAGAAAAGAATGAAATAGATCTAATATTTGGAATAAATGACTAATCAGGTCTTGCCATTCTTCAGAAGTTTATGCTTTCATTCCACTAACCTCTTCTAAGGGTTTGAGTAATAGAAACAAGTTATTTTACTGTTTCAGTAGCAGTGAGTGTTGAGAAATTTTCTGCTGATGCTCAAACCCAAAAGAAGCAAATCAATAGGATTAAAGTTAAAATCAATAGTTAGAGGATGAAAACAGGGTAAGTAAAACAATCCCAAATTGCATAGCATCAGTGCAGCTGGAAAAGAGTAATGGTTCAAATACACATGCATGTAACATGACTTCATTATTAAAATGTCAGATGTTGTTTTTTACACGATATAATGGAGAAAATCTCTTCCAAAAAAAGAAAGTTGGCTCTTTAAAAAAAGGAAAAGAATTGGCTCTGTCTGACCAATGTATCTGTATTTTAGCTGTACTTAAAGGTTTGCTTACTTTGTCTGTGAAAGTGGTGGAAAAAGTTTGAAGTATGTTTTGTACAAAACTTTTTTTGGTTAAAAAAAGAAAAATCCCCAGTATATGCTTCAGATGCGAAAACTAATTAGAAAATCTAGTTATATATTTTTCTGTGAATTGATGTTTTATTAACTAGAAGGGTGTTTGTTTTTAATCATAGTCCTTATGTTCTGGTACAAATGGACTTTGTTTATCCTTGCAGTCTTCATAGTGTTCAAATTATGGAGGAAGGTAGAGGAAAACTGAGAACTCTTGTTTTCTCGTTGCTCTGAGACAGAACAGTGACATCTCAGTGTTAATCTGGACTGCAGTCTGAGACTACAGTATCCACGTCTTGCAGACTTCCCAAAACTGATCTTTGTGACATAATGTGCTATGGGAGCCTCTCACAGAAGCCTTGGCAGTGTCAAGTTGGCTGTTTTGCATGTGAAATTTCTTTTTATTTTTATTAAAAACAAAAACTGTTGCTATTCTGGCATTTACCCAATATACCAATAGGTAAAGTTGACGTATGAGAGCTACTAAGTAAGTGTATATCTGATAATATTTCTGACCTAATTATCTATATCTGCCTTAACATTGGTATGTCACATTAGGCAGCCTCATCAAAGACTGGCTGTGTACATCACCATGTTCTAGTTAACTGTGGAAACTTACACTTTGTAAAGGAAAGTGCTTACCTGTGAATCAATAGTTTATTTACTATTGCTGTTCAAAAAATATCAGATGGGAAGATGATCTTGAGTGTGGTCCTGCTGTTAGAACTCATGTATGAAGTATCTTAAATGGTACATGTTTATTGGGCTTTTTTTTCTGGTGATTTCTATATGAAGAAAGTCCACTGGCTGCAGGGACATTTCCTTACTAAAAAAAGTGGTCTGTGGCCATGTGGCAGCTCTGTGGCACTTCCTGTGTATGTAAATAAATGTTAGAAAAACTTCAGTTCATTAGATTAATGTTAGATTGTATTTTCTGTTAATCTCTGCTTCGTAAGATGGGAGGGAGATGTGCACTGATATTGTGGGAGATGGATCTTGTCAATTCAGGAAATAGGTAATCTTTAATTTCTGTGACAACAATTTCTGGCCAAAAGACTGAACTTAAGAGAAGTGTAGTCACTTCTCACATGCTTGTGGCATGAGGAAAGGTGTCCTTTATCCTCTAGAAAGATCTGAAAAACAAGAAGTGGAGACAGCTTGTTGTCTGTCAAGGGGAATGAGCTGCTGTCAGTACCCTGATCCTTTTCCAGACTGCCACTGGGTGGTAGTAACTGAGCATAATTTGATACCCTGCATCTCCTGATGAATTTTCTGTATGTTCTACTTGGAATTTATATTGTTGAAACTAATAACAAAAACGCAGACTGCAGTGATTACTATTTTAAAATACTTATTTCCCAAAACTTTCATGGTTTCTTTTACTGATGAAAATAATCACTTGCTGGATCATGTATATAATTCTCTGCTCCAAACTCCTAATTCTCTTTGTTCTGCTCTGGGTCCTTTACCTAAAATCTGAGCAGCAGGTTTAATCCCATTTTGAGACAGACTTTAATGTGAGTCTCTGGAAGGGATGATTTTTGGGGCACTGATTTTTGATCCTAGAAATCAATTATCATAAAACAAGTCCATGTCCTATGTGATATTCTAACTGCCCATCATCACTGGAGAAGACATTTATCCTGGCCTTTGATGTTGAAAGACTGCTGTGTCTACTTTTCTCACATCTGAGTTTTGTGGCTGATCTGATTTATCGCTTTCAAACTGTAAGAAAAAGAAACAACAAGAAAAGCAGGCATCTGAATTTCTTGAATGTATCAGATTTTGCTTGTGGAATTAGGGAAGCAAGGAATACATTTGTCCAAGTCTGATTTTCTGTAGATTACAGTATATTAATGGCCTGAGCAATAGGTGGGAAATATTTACTAATTGTGAGAGAAAGATTTTGACTGGTGACAGGAAGAGTTTGGAAATTCAGTAGAGATTTGTGGTAGAAGCATCATTGTGCTTTAGGACGAATCTTAGATTGTTAGGAATGTCACAATGAAATTATTTTGATAATCTTGAAAATTACATGCTATTTGGGAGTAGAAATTCTGAACCACTACCAAGTCCTTTCTATGCTCCATAAGCCAATTTTTTGGCATTTTCTCTTTCTGGTCTGTTAAGACAAACCCTTTTCAAATTTTTTCCAGTGTAAGTTACTGCCATAGTCTGTAGGCATTAGGTGGCAGTATTTACCATATAGTTATAATAATATCCTGCTAACCTTCTTTATTTCACTTTGATTGCAAGGAACTGAAGTGTTAAAATAATGATAGAATTAAGATGCAGTGAAATATACAGTATATTCCAGTTGAGTCCTAGGTTCTTCCCACTCACTGTCAAAGAAAGTGTACATTTGTAATCAAAAAATACAACTTTGTGTTTAGAAATAATAATGAGGCATAGATTGAAGTTTGAATAATTCTTTTCAACTTAACCATAGAGATCATAATGCTTGCATAACTATGGTTTAAACAGAATGGTTTAAACAGAATGATCTTGTTAACTTGCATAAAATCTGCTTCCATGGATAAGTGCTTGTTTAATATGACCTGAAGACCTGACAGAGCACTGAGTTTTACTTAGATATGATTCTATCTCATAAAAATGGTGTCTAATAACTCTGAATATTGTGTATCACGCTTGCAGTGCTTATTCACGTGGTTTGGAAGCATAGATCAGTGCTTAATTGGCAGTAATGTTTTTCTCTGTATTTTTAAGCATGTGTAGTGCTGTCTGTTTATAGTAGAAGCAAATAACTTCTATAAAATCCAGTAGTTCTTCCTGACATTCGGAGTTTTCAGCAACTCTGCAAAACAACTAGGTGGGAGAATTACGGTGAGGTAAGAATAACAGTAGGTAATTACATGTAAGGTTATAGGTTCTGCAGTATTGTTGGTACAGCTCACTTGATGATTTAAGTCACTTTATTAAGTGCCTTAATAAAATGAATCTTTAGCTGTTTAGGGTTTTTTTTTAAGTGAAGGGATTATATTCCCAGACTTGTTTTCTGCTGTATTTTTGTGTGCTAAGGTTTCATATCATCATACAGACACAGAACATACATGAGAAATTGGCCCTGTGAGGTGCCACACAAAATGTGGGGCTTTGCCATAACAGATTTCGAATAGACCAAAACTACTTCTGTGGAACCACATCCTTTGATATGTTCTGCAATGAGAAACTAATTTGGTGGAGGTCTGACTATTTTAAAACAAGATTTGCAGTGCTGCCACAGATCCACTGCTTGAGAATGTTCTTGCCTTCTCTATAAACCAGAGGTTGGGTTTGGAATCTTTGCTCATTATTTTGCCGTATATGCATCTCTAGACATTTCTGCTCTGTTTTATTGTTCTTTGGAGGATAGGCAATTTTTGTTTGGTTTGAGGTTTTTTTTTTTTGGTTGGTTGGTTGGTTTGATTTGGCTTTTGTTTGTTTAGGGGTTTTTTTGTAGGCCTGTTTTCTTTTATTGTTAGAAGTTTGTTCTTAGCTGTGTACCAGGCCCCAGCACCCAAAGACTTTCTTGCATGACTGCTCATAAATAAAGGTTGTTATGTTGGAATCAGGGAAGTGAAGACACACTTTGTCAGATCCCTTCAGGAAAATACATTCTTTAATTGCTGGTCTCCATAAGCTGCAGTTGCTGAGAGTAATGACCTGCTTTCCTTAAGGGGCTTGATAGCAGACAATGCACTCAGTAAAGAAATTACCAATTAAGGTCAGGCAGTCATGTTACTTTTAAGAAATTAGTATTCTACTTGTCATATCATCGTATCTCTCTCTCTCTCTCTCTCTCTTCTTAGCCACTCTCTTAATAATTTAACATTCAACTCTTACTAGGCTGTCTTGTTAGCTGTTGTGAACTTAGTACAGCTTTCTGTCACTTTTGTTTTTTAAGAGGGTTGAGGTGATAGAAGGTGACAGTGCTTAAGAAATAATCTCTGAGAGAATTCGTCCATTTTAACTGTAACTTGGGAGCTGAAGATACTAGTGGGATTTAGTTAGTATTAGTATTTGGAACAAAATGTCAGTATATTATCTGCATCAAAACCTTCTCTTATGCAAAATGGAAATAATTCCTTTTCATATAGGGCACTTATTCTTGTACAAATAAATCCTTAGATACTTTTAATGCTTTATATTTAAGAAGTGTTCTTTGGGTATTTGCTGTTTCAGAAGTGAAAGTAATTTTTTTTTTCTTTATCTAGTTCTTCAAATTCTCCTGAGTTGGAAGGCCGGGGAGGAGAAGAACTTGGCACAGATATAGCAAATACACTGTACAGAGTATTCAGCTGCGAGAACAGTGTAGACTTGAAATCCCTTTGTATTAATCCCAAAGAGCACTGCTGGGTTCTCTATGTGGATGTATTGGTAAGTACCAAAATGAAAACGAAGATTCAACAAAATTTTTCTAAGGCGGAGACTGACTTAGCATAACCTTGCGTATTTTCTTATATTTAAAAAAGCTTCTCCTAATGTGATATAATGTGTCACAGCATGGATGGCCATTCTCTTCTGAATCTACTTAGAGCAGTTAATCACTAATTTCAGCTTGCTCTTTTTCTACTCTTCTTGATGCTGCTGTTCCTCTGCAGAACTAATAAAACATTGAATACTCCAAATCTGTCCCAAATAAAAATCAGTGATCTTATGCTGACAAGGAAATTGCCACTAAAGAAAGGTACACTTTTCTTCCAGGCTAGATGTATTAGCAAATATATTGTTGTAATGAATGTTAAGTTATCATGGGTGTATGTTGGCCCTAACATAACTGCCCATCCTCTCTGCTTCTTTGCACTTGTATCACTACTAATTCAGTAAAGTAAAATAGAAACTTTTCTGGCAAAAGCTAGATTTGGCCTAGGTGCTTTTGATGAAAAGTTTATACATTATTGAACACAGAAGATAAACTGAATATTTGTTCCCATGAGAAAAACAGAAACTGAATTTTATGCATACGAATCTAATCCACACAGCAGCACAATCTCCAAAATATGCTGCATTAAAAGCACTGTGTCATGGGAATTTTAAAAGAAGTCTGCAAGTCAGACTCCCCTGAACATTATTTCCAATTCTTATTGGTCCAAATTTGAGTTTCTGTTGGTCAAATTAGGAAGTGAAAATATGTTGAGGGATCTTATTCACAGGAATCCATTAGTGTCTATGAAATAATATGCAAAATATTAAGCTGTATGGACAGAAAATTAAATATAGGATTTTGTTGAACAAAATAGGAACTAAATATTTCACTAAATAATTGTGAAAATTAGTTCATTAGGTGTTTAAAAAGCAGTAGCATTAGCTTAATTATGGTAGATATGGTACATGCCACGACAGTCCATGTACAGAATGATGGAATGTGTACCTCTGCTGAGTGCTTTAACAGCCTAAGTCACTGGCTTATTGCAGCTTGGCATGGCTTAATGGGGAATGAAGTGTTAGTTCTGAGAAATCACACTGGGGCCTTTAGTTACTAGGTAATTACAAGCAGAGGTACAGAATATTAAATGCTGTGCTTATTTAAGCAGCATGCTGCTTAACATTGCATAGGCACTGCATAAACAAAGACTTTCATAAAGCTGACTGCTTCTGTATATATACATGTATACTGTATACTGTTTTGTGTAGCTTTTCTATGAGCTATAGCTGGTCATTATCTGATTCTTCTTGGACAGATTTGTTGATTGTCCACAGCTACAGTGAAAAACAGCCTCAGTGTTTTCATGCTACTATTTGTATTGAAATTATGAACATCAGGACATATATTATGTGAGGGATTTTACATTTAGCTCTTTTTACAGTGCCAATAAAGAATCTGTTGCAGGTTCTTAATTGAGACTCTAAACTTGATGAGTCTTTTAATGTTGTATTCTGCAGGGATTTTGTGTGTGAGCCATTGAAGAGCTGTTGGTACAGTTAGAACAAGATACTGTTAATATTTCTCTCTTACTCTGTTCCACCCCCACCTTTTTTTTTCTACCTCAGGCCTCTGTCTTCACTTTTTTTGTAATATTGTCTTTTCTAAATAGTACACATACATATTACATGTGATAGTGTATACTTAATGTAGGTGCTTGACACCTACATATTTTCCTGAAGCTGCTGTTGGTGAATCATTCCTATAGAATTCTACTTTAATAGAGTGCGGTGGAAGGATGGCACTTCGGCTAATATAAGGAGCAGCTCGTATTATTTGTCCTTTGAAGAAGACAGATTCTGAGCATAAAAACAATACTCATGGAAAGTCCTTTGGGTGATATTTTCCTTCAGAATTGCTGGAAATTGTCTACATTGGTGTTTGAGTTGCACAGTTAAATTGGAGGGAAAGTAAGCCTTAAATCTGTCATAAGGCTGAAAATACTGGTACCTTGTGGACAGGTGCAAAGGTACTTGTCTGGAAGACTCTTGTTCTGAAAGACAAGGATCCAGAAAGAATGTTATGAGCCTGGAAATACTCCATTGCTATGCAGTTTAGCCATGTGTACCGTTGACTGAACCATCTGTATTTAACTCCTGTGTGTAAACAGAATTTGACACATGCAACCTCAAAAGAGAAAAGAGTGTGTTTTGCGGAGTCACGCAGCTTTATCGATGAAAAACATCTCTCAAATATTTTCTAGTGGTCAGTGTACTTGTGCTGTGCTATAATTGTGTACAGTCAGACTGGAAAAAACATACCTTCAATGATGCACGCCACAAAGATGCAGACATATACACATTGAGATATATGTGTCAAAGGTCAAGAATATATACCTTGACCTTGCAAAGTATATGCATTCTTTCTTAATAATGGAAGGCATTCCACTCCCAAATAGTAGCTTATGAATGTGGAGTACCACAAAATCATGTTCTCACTCTCTCTCTGTTTCCCTCAGTTTCTCCCCTTTTCCAAGCAAGCCATTGATGTCAGAAATAAACTTTTAGGCATTTTTGAGTGAGTTCTGATATATATGTATAGCCTTCTCCATACAATTTTGCCCCAGCAGCCTGCTGTGCTAAGCAAGGAGCATCAAAGTGTGCAATCTCTTACTATTCCCTGCCCAGTAACAGTGGATTGTGTGTCAGGAGGACAGGGTGCATTAGGTTCTCTTGAAAACTTTGCAATTCTCTGCTGAGCACCTTCTAGGATTTCCTCATGTTTTCTATTGCCCCCCAAGTCTGATTAAAAAAAAAAAGTTAGGAATCTCTACTTTTGGAGGAAAGGTTTCTCTGAATAAGGTCAGGTTTACAATGTGTTATCTTTTCTTTCCATTAACTTTTTCACTTGCATATCAGTAAATTAAAACCACAAAAGATTCTTCTGCTTCCCATAACTCACAGTTGTGCAGACTTTCTTAGTCCTAAAAATCAATAAATAAATGGGAGGATCTCAGTACACAGCACTTCAGCTGAGAAGTGTTTATTTCTTTGTGGAGGAATTGTTGCACCATGCTCTGTGCAGGCTGTGTTCCTTGCCTCTAGGAGCCACTGTAGTACAGATAAGGCTTCAGAGCAGTAGCCTGAACACAAGCCTAGCAACAGTGCAGACACAGCCTATTACTGTGTTTTAATAACAAAGATATTGTGGGGCTTATTGTGTTATCAAGTAAAATCCAATAATGACTGAAAGGGGCAAGTTAACCTCTCTGTATCTAGCAGCTGTTTGCAAAGAAATAATCTGATCACCTTTATATTTAGTTTTCTGTCCCAGCTTTTTGTCATTCTTTTTACACTATTGAGTCTGTCTTCATAAAAAGAAACTGTCTTTACAGAATATTTCATTTATTATTTGCTCCCCGTGCAGGAGTTTATCTCATTTTTAAATAGATTTTGAAGAACAGTCAATGCAATCAGCATTGCAAAACTTGCTTTGCTCTCATCATACAGCATAGATTGATGTCATGGAGAAGCATCCACATGTTCTTGCTGAAGTTGTTCCAACTGCCTGCTCTGTGTGTGTGTATGTTCTGAAGAAATAGTACTGGCAGGTGAGAGTGGAGCTTGTCAGAGAAGTGACAGTAAGCTATGGACAGAGATCTCTGAGTTGTCTGGCAGCCTGCAGAAGGTATTAGTGGTTATGGGGGCCCTCCCTTTTTTCCTGGTATGCAGTGCTGCTTTTCTCTTTGACTGTTTTCTCTCAATCTTCATGGTTAGAAGCTGAGCTAGACTCCCTCCACATGCTTCACTTGATGGTAACATTCATTTGAAATAGACTTTGACATCAGGATTTCCTTAGATCACTTTCAGCTACAAGACACACCTGACCATGACTCTTTCCCATAAAGAGAATAAATCACGATGTGCCTTCATAACTGTACTTTATATAACTAGCTTTCCATACTATGTTCTTGGAGACAATTTGTGTTTCTTCTTTGAAAGCAATTCTCCCAGGTGGTTTTGTCCAGCTGATATTTAAAAAAAGGCTCCTCTTTGAAATAAAATATAGAAAACTGATTGGCTTGATTTAACATTAAAAAATTAATGTGATGTGTTTATAAAGAGTATTCTGGTCATAGTCTAGTTCAGAACCTTAGCACAGGAAGATTAAGAACAGTGGTGGTTTCATTTCAGCTTCTATTATTAAATTTAATCATTAATTTCATTATGAAGTGCATTAACTCTTCTGTTTTGCATGTATAATACAGTTAGCTGAATCTTAATTTCCTATCTGTTTCTTTTCATAGATAGACTTTAAAGACAACTTTGTTTTTTAAAAACCTGTTCTGGTAATTAATTTTCTTCCTTTTCAAGTAGGTTTAAATAAAACAAAGGCTTCATTTAAAGGCAGTAGCCTGATTGTCTTTTAAAGAGATTCTTCTTTTTTTCCCCAGTTATTGGAATGTGGTGGGAACATCTTTGATGCAATCTCTGTTGCAGTGAAGGCAGCTCTCTTTAACACAAGGTAAAGCACAGATCTCATTTCATGTGGGTGGAAGTGGCATGGGAAGTGGAAGAGAGGTACTCTCTGTGAGCAAAGCATTTTTAATGTTTAATTATTTAAACAAGAAATACCCAAGACAGCCTGCATTCAGATACAAAGCAGTCATTTGCATGCAAGTAACATGAACTAATGCTATTTTAATTCAATTTCTAACAATCAAGTGTCATATTGCATGTTATGCACAATCATGCTCACAATATAACTTTTGTCTGTAGCCAGATCCAGAAAAAAGTCTTAACCATATGCTTTTGTTGCAAGTAGTTGGAGACCTTGGTGTTAATGCCTTGTGGGTTTGAAATAAGAAGTATTTACTGGTATGTGATGCTGCTGAATAAGAAGCCCTCTGTCAGTGTGACTGTTGATTTGTAACTAGCTCTGATTTCCCACTTTTTATTTCACTCTAATTAACTGTCAGCCTAGAGTCCTTTTTAAAACAGAGAGGAAAAAAGTGGTAGTGAGAGATTGTAGGGAGGGGGAAAACAATGTGTCTTTAAAAGAACTTTATCCCATGCATTTTAATTCAAAGAATGGAAAAATAAAATCTATTAGAGTGAATGATGCAAGTTTTCTCTGTGTGTTTTTAATAAGATTCACTACTATTTTTTCTATTGTTTTTAATCTTCTTTATCCATAGGTAAAAGGGAGTACAGAGTTTTGTAGCACCCTTGAGAAAACAGCCTAGTGAATGGCTTTGCTAACAAACTTACATGATAAAAATAGCTGGTAGAGGTGCAAAACCTAGACTCCTACAAGCATAAATGTTTTAAAAGTGGATCTCAAATTGTTCTTCAGCATTAAATTAGAGGTCTGCTGAAGTCACTAGTGTAGTTCTGGCTTATTTATCAGCGAATCAAGGCACAGTACTAGATCTGAAAAAATACATGCAAAAAGAAGAGGAAAATATGGTTTTGAAGACAGGCAGTGTATCAGGTTATAAACACTTTAAAAGGGATAAGGGGAGAATCCATCTGAGACTAGAAGTTGTATATGTTGCTGAGAAATTTCCAATGTTAATCAAGTTCTCAGCAGTAACTTTTAACAGTAGGTTGTTTTTATAACATTAAGAAATACTTTCAGCAATGTAATGGCTCACAAAGGAGTTGGCAGTACACTAAAGAGAAGAAATGCCTGTGTTTCTGTGTGTGAGTTGCCAGGATGCAAAAGTCATATAGTTAAAACAGTTACTAGCATGTGAGTTGTTTTGCAGATCCAAGGCTCATGCTTTATTGATGAGATAACTAGGTCTTTTTTCTTATTTTAACTAGAATAAAGAAGATCATATAAAAAGTAATGAATTAAATAAGTGAATAAAAGAAAATCTGTTGCTCTGGGAGCATGGACAACATGATGGAGGGTGTAATTATTTTAATGTTCTTTATTTTTATTCCTTTGACAGCTGTGTCCTTTATATAATCTTTAAACTGCAGGCAAACATTGTGACTGTTGTTGAAGTTGGGTATCACATCGAAATGTAGTACAGTATGACACAGTGCAGAGCCTGTTGATCTTTTGCATTTGAAAACCCTATCTTACTGATTTGAGCAGGGAATGCTAGTACAGCTCATCTCATACAAGCCCAGAAAGTCAAGAGGTGAAATTCAAAGTGAAAGCCTGTTGTTCTCATTCACTATTGCTCTTCCTTTCCTTTGGTAGCTACCGGGTTTTCTTTGGATTTGACATAAGGTTGTTTAAGAGTTGCTGCCTGTTCTCCATAAAATATTTTTCTCCAAACAAGACAAGATATCAGTTTGAAGATTGCTTCAGATTAAGTGTTCTGAACTGTGCTCAACATGTGTCCCTCTTCAACTCTTACTTGTTTTTCCTACTTTGTTTCTTACTTTGTTCTAAGTGTTTTCAGATCTTTTCCAGCCTTGACTTCAGCCTTGGAACACAGAGCAGCTGTTTTTTCTTTGAAGCTACAAAATTTTAGATATTCAGATAGGTATTTGAAAACTTCAGCTTCAATTTAAAATCTTGCTCTAAGCATTTTTGTAATATCTGTGGACACATTTTGCTTTAGAGCTAAATAAATCCAACATCATGGTTTAAGGAATTTTACGCACGACAACGGGATTTAAATCCTTTGAATGCCTGACCTGACTCATTCTTTCCCCTTCAGGCATGGAACAGTAACAATAGGACTGCTTTAGGGAGAACATTTACTCCTAACAGTTTTGTGCAGTTTTGTATGGTTCATCACGCTCTAAAAACTACATCAAGATCATGTGCACAACATAGCAGATACCAGACTTTATTCTTACCCATGTCTCCCAGATATTTAAGGATGGATTTATTAAAGATGGAAGTAGATATTGCAAAATGTGCAGATAGCTACCGTGTCAGGACATTAAACTTTGTCCTGTGGAATGTGCCTACTTGCAACCGAGGCTGCAGAAAATACACAAGTTACAAAACTGACAAAATTTATGGCACAACAGCCTTGCAGATACGGAGTTTTTCCTGCACAGCATGGTAGAGGCAGAACTGATGCCTGCTTGCAAGGGTGGGACTGGTTTTGCATTTTTGAAATCTGGATCTGCACACACAGAAAAGAAGACTGTTTGTTACATGACTGAGTCTTGCTGTACAGATCTCTGCCCTGATTAGTTGCAGGAATCAAAACAGAAAAATAAAAGTTGCAAAGTAAACATGTGCAGCTATTTCTTAAGATAAATCTTCACAAACTGGGAGAGGAAATCTACAGTGTTCCGGAAAAGCTTTGTGCTACATCCGCTTTGCATAGTTTTTGTGTCCATATAGCCCCTTTTTGTGCAACTGTGATGCTTGTGTCTGATCTTTTTGCTTTTGCAGTAGTTCTAATTTATCTCTTATCAGTTCTTGGCCAAAAAAGCTCCATGCAGGCATTTTTCAGATAGTAATTCTGGCAACGTGTTCTTGCAGACCAAACACTGCTCTGGTTTCAAAGTTGTTTTAGGTTGGAGTTAGAAATTTCTTAATATCACAGATTTTCTTGAAATCTTGCTTTGTTTTTTAAACACTGCTCTGGCACATACACTTCTTGCTTGACTAGGCTGTTGTCCAGTGTTGTCCATTGTCCTGTGTAGTTTGAAGGTTAGTCACCTTGTGACCTTATTCCATCAACTTCTAATGAAATATTTTAAACTTGAAAATAGGCTTCGATGCATTTGTAATGAGGAAAACATTTGGAGGTTCATTTCAGAAAAAAAGTGCACATCACAATTGTTCTGCTTGCTCAAAGTCTCAGTTTTGGGTTGGCTCAGGCCAGTATGCTTATAGGGAATTTGCTGTCACTGGAGCAGGGTTAGCTGTTTTGAAGGACTTGCCATTAGGACTTTTAGCCACAAATAACTAAAATACTTTTCCAAGGAACAATAAAAATCACTTCGTGTTAGTAGGGGGAAATGTTCATTAAATCAGCCCCTATCTCCCCCTCTTTTTAGAGATTTGTTACAGATGACATAAAAGAATGTAACCTCCGGAGTGTAGTTATAAAACACAATGCTACAGTAAAAGCACTAGCATAAAACCACATTGTGGTTACTGAAATTAGCTGTCTAGGGACATCTTGAAATATTTTGTTTCCAAGTGCAAATGTATGGAAGAGAAAGTAGTGTAGGTGAGCTCAGTGTGTGTTTTACTGGACAGTAATGAATGCCAAGTCTCTCAGTCAGTACTCCATCCTAGCAGGCACCTGGATAAATGAGGGTGTATAAGGTGCTGACATTCTTGGCAGCTTGAGATACCACCTTCTACTAAATTGTTTTAAATTACTTTACTCATTATGCTAAGAAAACTGCCTTAAATCATCCCATAAAACTTCCATTAGATGGCTATCACAAATACAGTGTATGTACGACTGATAAGGAGCCTGTCTAGCTCATTTGTGAGAGAGCTCATCATTCACAACTGGGAAGAAAGCATTTCTTGGATTTCTGCCTGATTTTTCATCACTGCTTTGTCCTGATATGTTACATATCCCTTGTATATCTGCTCTTAGAACAGTAGAGTATCTTGCAAATCTTCTCATCTCACTACAGAAAGGATTTTACCAATGCCCCCTTTTCTTTTTACCCCTAATCTCCTTAGCTGGTATTCTTTTCTGGACAACTTTACTGTTGTCTGCAAGGTTGGGAACCACAGTACAAAAGGATTTAGTCTCGGTAATTTGTCTCCTATACATCCAGGCAGGAACACAAAGAATTGTTCAGAACTGATCTGTACAAGTTCCAAAAGAATTTCTCCCTGTGTAATAGTGTAAAAAACAACTCAAATTCTAATTATTTCAATGATGTAAATATGGTGATCTTATCCTAAATATCTTCCCACTTACAATATTTTCTTTATAATCTCAGGGAGTAAGTTGTTACTACTTTGATTGCATTCTGGATTGTATTTTTAAACATTTTGCCTCATTTAGGAGAGCAGAGGATTCCTGAAGTTGTGACTCTAAAACAGCTATATTTGTTCCATGTTCTGGCAATGATTTTGCATCTTTTGTTTCCACAGAATACCCAAAGTTCGTGTTCTGGAGGATGAAGAAGGCACCAAAGAGATTGAGCTTTCTGATGACCCTTATGATTGTATTCGACTCAATGTAGATGAGGTGCCCTGTATTGTCACACTAAGCAAAGTAAGCCTGACAAATTTCTGACTTTCTGTCTAGAGACTCCAGTTTCTATTCATTTTGCCTGCCATTTTTTTTTCCCCAGAGATAAAATAAGTGCCACAGAAATGGTTAGTGTCTACTATGTATATATTTGTTTTGTCTTTGGCCTCCTAGTTAAGAAGAACTTTTACCAAATAAGGGGTTTTTTTGCAACTCTTGACTTGCAGGTTTCTACTTTATGCATTTGTAAAATGCATCTTCTTGCATGTAAAGGAGTTACTATTTTTCATCTGCTCCTTACTTAACATCCAGAGCAGCAGACACATCAGTATGTTAAAACAAGGGGCTATTGTGTTCAGGTGTAGAGGTTGTATGATCTGCCTGGAGTTATATGATCAGTATTTGTCCTGAGGACAGAACTCCATTTTCACAGGTGCAATACTGTCCCTTTCCTTTCAAACAGGTTTTTGTCCTCCATATATAGCACACAGTTAACACAGTTGATTTTATGGTGTAACACATTGCAAGTGTTAGTGATTTGCTCAGTTACCTGAAAGTTTGCTTGGCATTTCTTTTAAGACAGTTGCATAATAGTAGAGAGGCCATTGCTGAAGTGAGGGCTCACCTGAGTCTATGTGATTTTGAAAAATGTAGTTTTCACATAGAGGGGAGCAAAGTCCGTGCTTGGAGTGGCAGGGAAGGGTGGATGTGGAGTTTCATACAAATGAAAGGACAGTAGAGAGGAAAACAGTATGAAATAGTGACATTTTTATCTCACCTCTGTTGTTTATGTACACACAATTTGGGGTCAGAGGCTGTTTAAATCCAGTGCTATCAGGTCAGTCTCTGACCACTTCCAAAGGTCACATGATGTTAGGATGGGAGGCTGTGGATAAGTAACAAAGCAGCACTCACAGTTTAATTTCTTAATGGGGGAGCTTTGAGAACTGCAAACCAATCAATTGTTTTGTCACTAACTCACAGATTGGATATAGGCATGTGGTGGATGCTACTCTTCAGGAAGAAGCCTGTTCTTTGGCAAGCCTGCTTATTTCTGTGACCAGTAAAGGTGCCATCACTTCTATGAAGAAAGTGGGGAAAGGTAGCCTGGATCCTGAGAGTATTTTTGAAATGATGGAGGTAAGAAGTTTTGAGCAGTTGACTGTCTTGGATGATACTGGATGAACTGGAACTTGGGTGTATGGAAAGCTGCAGTAAGGGCTTTTAGAGCAGAGATCTTGGTGCTTTGATTTGGTGCACAAGGGACTTCGTGAAGGTTACAGGCAGTTTCTTTGAAATGGATTCTAATGTGAATGGACACTGTCTAATACTTTTTCATGCCTGAAATGCATGGTACTCACATTTGTTTCAGGCAAGTACTTCACAGCTGTAAGACAGTAAAGCTTAAGCTGATAAACTTTGAGAATATTTTTAAAGAACATGTTTCCTCTTTTATTGTTTCTTTTGAAGACTGAAAGAGCAAAACTTCTAGCATGGTAAAGTCCCCATGAAAGTAGAGATGGTGTTTTGAATTGCTATTGCATGGTATTCTAGCACAACTCATTTGTTTTATGATAAGCTTACTGTTTTCATTTTACTGTTGTTTTTCTTCTCTTCACTGGGTTTCTGATCTGTCCCTATTTAATAAAAATTCTAGTATCTGGATATTGTCCACATCCATGTAAGAATTCCATTTAAAACCCTTCTTCAGGTTCTTCCTAAATCTGTTCTCCAGTGTAAATTCTCATGCCTGTGCTTGGCCTTGAGCATGAGACAGAAATGGGTTTTGAACTTGAAAGTCAGAATGAAAATTAGATACTTAAAGGTGGCTCTGTTTCCTAGAAACACAGCCATTTCTGCATGGCTCTAGTGAGGAATGCTGAAGTTGGAGCCAAGTTTGACAACAGCTGGTCTCAAGTGGTAATTACAGCTGAGTATGACACTTGACTGTGTCATGATGTCAATCCAGAGTGCTAATTCCAGTGGTACCAGTGGGCTTTTTATTTGCATTCAGACATGCCTTTTACTCCCCTTACCTGGGTAGAGAGCTCTTATCTCTAATTCCTTTGCAGGAGTGAGAGATAAAGCTGATCACAAAAAAACCAAGATGTTTTCTGTAAGGTCAGAGATAATCTGTTTGATCCTGCCTTATACTCAACACCCTGATTAGGATATCAAGAGAAACAAAAAGGCCTGGGAATGCCCAGTGGAGGAGCTGAGTAACCCACGTTTGACACCTCTATCCCTGAATGGTTTGGCTGCAGGTCAGAGGATGTTCAGTTTTTCCTGACTGGTGGAGAACAGACATTCTAGGATGTATCTCTTAGGAAGGGAGTTTCATGGGAAGGTTGTGAGAAGCTGCCAGCATTAGGCTTTTTTTTCACTGAGTTTATGATCCTTTCCACTAGAGAGGCAAGCAGCAATAAGATGGCAACATCTTATTGTACTGGGTCAATACTAAAATTCTTCAGTTTTGACTCATTTTGACCTGGTGTGAGTGATGTTGTCTTACATTTGAGGAAAAGAAAGTGTATCACCCCTCGTGACTCCAGGCTGCTGCAGTGGTCCTTGTCCCAGTGCAGAGCTGTAACAGTTGTGTGCTCCCCTTTATTTAGCATGACTCAGGATGTCTAGCATTGACAGCTACCCTGCTGCATCAAAGCTCTTCCCAGATTTCCTTTGGTACCATGGGCCATATTCTGTCACGTGGCTCTTCAATAAAAATGCAGTTTGTTTTCAGGTCTGTGCATCCACGGTTTCAGTAGTTGTCACCAGGAGGTGAAACAGAGTTTTGTGTCAGCCGTATGGCGGGCCTAGGCTTTGCTGCATAGATCAGGAGCCAATAAACTCATGTTAATGTAAACTGCCTTTGGCTCTTTAGGGATGGGTGGGCTCTTAATCTCTGTTTGGAGTCAGTATTTCAGTCATTTAGAGAGACCTTGGGAAAGCTCTAATGGGCCCTGCTGCCTTAAGATCCTTGCCCTGTGTTTCCCTGCCCTGTGGCTTCCACAGTGCAATGGGCATGTGGGAAGAGTAGAGGTCACTGCTGGAGATAATCCTGATGGGTGTTCACTGCTGGAGTTTATTTCTGTAAAGAAAACATTCTGTTAACTCCTTTAAGGTCCTTGGACAGTGCAGAACTGCACATCACGTGGAGGATGTGACCGCAGACTGATTTGGTGGTGCAGCCAGTGTGCATTTTGGGCTTCTGTGGACACAGGACAGGATGTTGAGCTGGTCTAAATTCACTCTGCTGATTCTGAGCACATTCAGAAGAGCTTACTGAACTTTCTGTTAGTAGGCTGCTTGGCTGGTCAGGTGTCTCTTGTCCTCTCGCTGCTAGAATATTGCTTCATGCTCTGTGTTCTCGCTAATTTGAATGTGTGCTTGTGTCTGATGTAAATTTATTTTGTATTCCTTGGTGATCCAGTGGTGCACAGATCTGGTATTAATGATCATGGAATGCTTCTCTGATGAATGAGAGCACTGTCTTTGTGTGTACAGTTTTCCAAAACCTAATCAAGTTAAAATGAAACTTTCACCACCATTATTTTTCTAAATTAAAATCACATTTTGTGATACCAGCTGGTGTGTATGAATCATCAAAGGGAAAATATTTGTCAAAAGGAAGTGTTCCATAAGAGTTGTCTTCCTGTTAATAGGCATATGTCTCAGGTTTGTTTTGCTTTCTTTGCTTTGCAGACAGGACAAAGAGTAGGCAAGTCACTGCACATAGCCCTGCAGAAGATTTTGGATGAAGAAGAGAATTTGGGAACCTCACGACCAAAAGTTGGATTTCTAGGATGAGTTTTTATTAAAAGTTCAAAACTGTTTTTAATTGATTGTGCAATCTTGTCAGTTTGTATATAAAGAAAAGGTTATTTTTTTTTGTTCCAACACAGTCATCCTTCTGGCCAAGAGGCTTTCAGAATGTTACTAAGCATAAAGAAAGCTACAGTTAAATGCAAAAAAGCAAATTTGAGGTGCTTTCCATACAGGTAACTGCTGGCACCTAGGAAGTGCACCAGCAGCAGTTGATGCTGTTGGCTGGGAAGTGCTTGAGTCTGTGTTGCAGAGTGACTGGTGTACTTTCCACTTAATTCTGTTTGCATGTGTTTCACTTCTGTAAACCAGCTGCTGTGTTCTAGAATGTATATGGGGTTGTCTTCAGTGCAGCACAAATGAGAACAGCAATAGGTGGAAATTTTCCTTCAAATTACTTTATTATTCTTTGAATAAAATGTAGTTAGATTTTATTTATAAATACAACATGGTCCCAAGTTCCCAATTCATATTTCAAACCAAAATTTATCTACAGCTACCTCACAAGGGGAAGCAGAGGGGTAGGCACTGAACTATTCTCTCTGGTGACCAGTGACAGGACTCGAGGGAGCAGCATGAAGCTGTGTCAGGGGAGGTTTAGGTTGGATATCAGGAAAAGTTTCTTTACCCAGAGGGTGGTTGGGCACTGGAACAGGCTCTCCCAGGAAGTAGTCACAGCACCAAGCCTGATAGAGCTCAAGAAGTATTTGGACAATGCCCTCAGGCATGTGGTGTGACTCTTGGTGTCCTGTACAGGGCCAGGAGTTGGACTTTGATGATCCTCGTGAGTTCCTTCCACCTCAGCATTCTATGATTTTCTCACTCCCTAGAGCTCTACCTATCCATTTTGGCAACAGGTACAATAGTAACCTAGCCAAAACTTCTCATGGTGGCTAAGGAGAAGGGACATGGCCAAGATAAATGGGAAAAGAAGTTGATCTTTAAGAGTGTGATAATTCAGCTGGAAAAGTGTAATGGCTGTCAGTAATGATCCTTCACAGGAGAAAGCAGAGGATGGCAGATAAGGCATAGAAACAAGTTGCATCACCCAGTGTTGAAAGCAGTGGATTCCTTCCCTACATTAATTGGTTGGCCCAGCAAAGAGTAAGAGCTGTTTATTTGGCATGATAGGAAGAGACAACAGATGGAAAAAGTCAATGGAAGAAATTGATTTTTCAGAAGTTGATATTTCATTTGTAAGTGTTAAAGATCACTTTGAACAAACTTTGTGGCAGAAGTTATTACAATAATCCAGGAGTCATTTGTCTCTTACTTAAGCATCATTTTCTGAATTTTTTGTTTCAATTTTATAATATCAGATTAAGAATATTCTCTTGACTATTTAACATGTTTGGTGGGGAAAAGGGAAGGAAGGCTTTTGCTGAAGGAGATGTAGATACAGGACAGAACATATTCAGCTCAAACTAAAAATCATGATCACATTAAAATATATAGAGTAAAGTCCCCAAATCTCTTCAGTCCTTTTGCTAGAGGGACTTTTTTGCTTTTCCATACACATAGTTATTCAAGATGACTGCAACAGTACTGTGTATTTCAGGTATGTGTAGCCACTGCTATAAAATGCAGTATAACAAGCAGGCAGGTTGTTAAAAAAAAAAAAGTTGTTCCCCAAAATTTGCCCAAGGTTTGTATTTTGAAGAGTTGGGATTTTTTCAGAACCTTAAGTAATGGGTTAGGTAGGCTGTAATGGTGTTACACAGTAGTAGAGCCAAGAAATGACAATGAGTGTACATATTGTCTTTAATCTCTTCAGCAGAGTGTTTGCCTGAGGCAAACAGTAACCTGACATCAGCTTTACAGTAGCTGTGATCCACTCCCTGCCACACAAAGCTTTCTATGTAAAAACATAGAGAGAAAGAAAACGGAAGGAAGAAAAACCCTTTAAAGTACCTTAGATTTATCACAGGCAGTTTTTGTTTGATCACGTATTCTCTAATGTTTCAGAAAATGGTTAATCTAAAAGAGATTGCAAGTCTTGAACCTCCGCCATTCTCTGAATAGCTGTTGCCTGTTTTATTGCAGATTTGTGGTTGGATACCAAAAGGCTGCCCTGAGTTACACTCAGGGTGAATTTTGTAACATGAATAGTGTATTTCTACACAGCCTTCCAGCTGAAGGATCTCCAGGCGTTTTGCAAGTTACATCACTTAAGATGCTTTTTGTCCCCTCTCCAGATCCTTTTAATTTTAAATATATTTTTATGAGAGCTGGAGGTGGTGGTGGGAAAAGAAACATCACTGTGTTTCAAGTGTGTGAACTGACACTTCTGTAGAGAGAAGTACATGTGCACTCCCTCCCCATTTCTTAATAAGGATAGCAAATATTTAGCCCTCCGACATCCAGGCTGTGTGCTCGAGACAGAGACTTGGTGCCAAGCACTTCCTCAGAGCAACACTGTAAATTAACGTGGTGCCAGTGTCTGCAGTGCCCCCCTAAGTGTGTGTGTTCTCCCCCAGGTCTTCTCCAGCTGGGTATGCAGGCACAGAATGAACTGGGGGTCTCAAGGTTCCTTCTGTACCACTGCTTTCCATGTGCTGGCATGGAAGAGCAGTGGGGTAGAGTGTGACCCCAATTGAGATGGGGTCTGCTTCAACCCCTGAGATATAAATAATGAGCCTGGCCAAAAGTGTTACAGAGCTGCTAGTTGTTCTCAGCTGCCCCTGCAGCTTTGCTGCTACCAGCTCATGTCCCAAATGGGTAAACAAAGCTCTGACAGGGGTAAAAGGTCCTACAGCTCTCCCAGTTGATACACTATCTGCCAAGAAATCTGGGAGACTGTGTTTCTCAGGCATGCTAAGGGCTAATTTCTATTTTCTTAGCTCCCTTTAACCCCTCCCTTCTCTTCCAAACAAAAATAGCAGAATTTTAATAGAGACTTCAACTGAGAATGCTCCTGTTCCCATCTGGGCTGGTGGAAAGTTCCATGTGTTGCTGTGCAGATACTGCCACGTTTTCATTGACTCGAGTCCAGTAGAACTAAGAGGAAACATCTGTGGAGTGGGATAGCTCTCTGTTTGTCCCAGAAATTAATTGCTTCTGCTGGGAGTGTCAAGAGGCTGAAAGCTGTGTACTGGAGGAGTCTAGCAATTCCTGCTAGGCTTCTACTCATGGTGCCTAAAAAGCACACACCTGCAATTTACCTGTTTCACAGGGACACTATTCCCCTCAAAGCAGGAGAGGGCTAGGCCGTAGGTCAGTGGATCTGGCAGATTTACCAATCCCGGGAATCCTGTCAGCCCATGTTTTGCAACTACAGTTCAGCATTGTAATTGTGTAGTTTTATTAATTGGGGAGAAGAGGGGAGCTCATTCTGCCCTGTGGGCAGTGGTGGAGGCAGTGGGGAGGAGGGTGCCTATGCCACCTGCTTTTAGACAAAGCCTTGCTTCTGCACAGCCTGCTGTAAAGACAAACTGGTGTGAGCCAGAGCTGGCTCATGGCTCCCATGAGACTGGAGTGTGCAAGTCTCCCTTCAAGGGATTTGGCACCTTGATTTGACATAGAAAATAGGGTGTTTCTGCATTTGCTTTGTAAACAGCAATTACCTGAGGTTTACCCACTTTCTGCTAGGACTGCCTCCAGCTTTTCTTTTGAACTTCAGCAGATGCCACTGCCTTCCTCAGCAGTGGGATGCTCTCCAGCCCTGCTGTGGCACTGCTTTACTTTGCCTGTGGTAAGAGACCACTGGCACCCAGAGAGTGGAAGAAGCAAAGCCATGACTGATGAGACCTGAGAGGTCCAGTCCTTACCCCTGGGGCTTGTTCTCTTCTTTAGCACACTGGAGCAAAATCCAAGAGCAGGTCTGCAGCTGGTACTGAATCTCTTCAGCTGTCAGCCTCTGTGTGATTTCTCACTGCTCCCCTACCTCTCGTCTCCTAGTGCTCTCCTGCCTGTGCACTCCCTGCCCATGCAAGGCAGCTTTTCCTTCTAAGGCAAAATGTGGCTGCTCCTCTTAACTTTGCCTCACAAAGGCTCCTTTTCCTTTGTTGGAAGTCCCAGACTCACAGTGATAGTGCTCAGCCACAGCAGGGCACTTCGGTATGGGTCTCCCCACAGAGAAACTGCAGTGCCTTGGGTTTTCCTTAGATTTGCACTTCTAGCTATTTTCTTGGAACTGCATTTCTAGCTATCCAGGAACAAAGATGTTTTTGCTGTTCCTGCAAAACATCATTAGAATCCCAAACATGCTGTTAATGACTCCCTGGTGATGGTTATACCTCCATTTCACTGACTGGAACACTTTTTAATAAAGCTGTGGTTATCTTTCAAGCTCTGTGAACATCTCTATTGCTATCCTGATCTCAAGATTTGGGTAAGATCAGTTTTCATGTCACACCATTTGTTGATGAGATTTGATTTTGTTTATTTAGACAGAGATCATCATAGTTGCTGCAGTCACTTAGCTTGTACCTTCAGAGGGGTGAGAGGAAATCTCAGACCATTTCTGATTTCTTCTGCCCAGCTGGCTAAGGCAGGGATCACAGCCAAGCCAGTGTGCTCAGACATTGGAGGTACTTGGAACCACCAGCCTGCAGACCCTCCCTTTCAGAAGAGCTTTCTCACTGCCCCTTCTCTCTGTGTTTTGGCAAATGGTAAGTTTGGGTATTTCCACAGTTGGAAACCTACGCGTTGGAAAGTTGTGATTTAAGCCCTACCTCTCTTCCTTCTTTTCAGCAAGAGACCAACTTTAACCTAATGAGGCTTTTCAAGGTCATGGATTGCTTGCTTTCTGCTGCCTGATCATGCAAACTTTTCTCTAAATTCAAAAAATTAAGGAATTCACAAGGCTGAAGTTGAAATTCTCTTATAATCCATAATTCAGCGTCCACAGAGATATGAAAGCAAACCAATGCTCAAAGGTGAGAACGACATGAAATACGAGCCTAAGCAGAACCGCTGTCTACTTGCCAGTCCTAAAATACTGACTTCAAGTTCAGTGGTGACCTCACTTGAACTGATTCTGTGACAGGCAGTGGACCTGGACAGTTAAGAATTCCTCCAGGGTTTTGGTGTTAAATTTAGACACTTCACTGCAGTTTTCCTTTGGCTGTTTGGACTTCGGGATTTGGATGATGGGCAAACACAAAGCAGCGAAGAAAGATTACCTCTAGCCTACAGGAGCTGCAGTCTCCAAACAGAAGGGAGTGTGAGTCCTTTGGTGCAGCTCCTTTGCAAACAGAAGGATTTTTAAACAGCTGATACTACTTGAACTCAAGTGCCCCACATTTGTGTCTAGTTTAAAGCCCAAGAATCTACTGTAGAATGGATCCTTCTGTCCTGTGACCCTTGGTGACCATGGCATAGGGATGTGAGCCATGCTTGCCATGGGATGTGATGGAAAGGTTCCCTCCTTAGGCTCAGAGCCAGTTTCCTAGAGTTGATGCTGGGGATAACATTTTGGCAAACTCCTTGGTTTTCTCCATCATTGTCCTTATGAAAACCGCCCTTTCCTGAACTTTTATTGACCATTTCTTCTCAATTAGTCTCAAAAACAATGATCCATAGATTTGGCTCTCTCCATTTTAACCTTATTCCGATGTTTATGTTGGTGGAAATCCGGAATGATGCCAGCACAAATTTAGGCAGCGGCTAATGAGTATCAGAGATTTTCTTATGTTAGCCACACATCTCACAGAGTGTCTTTTACTGTCCACTGCTATCTCTCCTGTTCTTCTCTGAGGTTACTGCACTGCCACTGACACATGGATCCTACCTGCAGAGTGGATGTCACTGAACCACAGAATATTCCAAGTTGGAAGGGACCCTCAAGGATCATCAAGTCCAACTCTTAAGTGAATGGCCCCTACAGGGATTGGACTCACAACCCCGGCATTTTTAGCACCAGGCTCTAATGGACTGAGGTAATCTCAAGGGAGCAGAGGTGTGAAACCCAGTGTGCTGCCCCAGCCACGGATCACGCCACCGAGCTGCAGGGCCCCCACACATGAAGAGGGTTTAGGTCTCCTCTTTGCTCTCCTGCTGTCAGTGCTGGTGGGGGAGGCAGGAGTCTTCCCAAAGGAGGGGAGACTTAAGGCAAAGAGCTAGCATCATTCAGCATTGTGGTGGCCTGCCTTTGAACTGGTGACTGTAACAGGTCTGGTAATTGCTGATCTTGATAATAACCGTGTGAATACTGTTATCCAGTTCACCCGTGCACTTTCCAGCCATTGTGCAGCGGTGCTGCCTCATTTCTTGGCTTGGCCATACCTGCGCTTTTCCTAGGAGCCAAAGCAAAATAGCCTCTGATCTCGCTGCCCGTTTCCTTGCCTAGCTGGGCATGAAATCACAGGTCTGCATTGCTGCCAGGAGCATCCAGCTTCCTTTCGTGGGCTTATTCCAGCTACTGTTTTGCTAACTGAAAGCCTTCCAGATTCAGTGTCGCTGCCTTCTGGGTTTCCCAAAGCCACGTAAACTTTTCCAACTTCTTCCCTGCAACCCTGGAATGGTTTCCATAAGCATAGGTTCTTCTACCCTCTTTTTTTTCATCTCAAACCAGTTAACTTGCAATTAACAGGAGCTGCTCTCTAACCAGAAGACCGGGCTTGAAACCAGGGAGTAAAGTGCTTTTACTGGGAAGTAAAATCCATAATTACACAGATGTTTAAGATCATGGACAAAACCCTGGTTTCTTGGCATAATTTTAGCATTTTGCTGATGACTTCCAGCTCTATTAGTTCATCTAATAAAAAGATGAACCTCTACTCACCTCCCACACCTCTCTTACATAAGAAGCATGAATCATCAGGATCTCAAAAGCAAAAGACCATTGAGAGCCCCATTATTTTACTGGAACCTCTGGCCTCAGCAGGAGCTTGGGCAGGGGATGGGCTGGATACAGGCTTTTAGGTGGTTGTTCCCTGTAGCATCCTCATTCTGGATCCAGTGCAGAAACACTTCAGCTTGCTCCCATCAGCTGGGTTGGTGGGGGTTTATGAGCTTTTCTAATGTCAAGGTGGTTTTTTTTTCCAGTCTACATTGGACAGAACTGGGGCAAGGCCCTCTGTGGATAGGTGTTACAGCTGGAGACAAGTGTTTCAAATCTACTTATTTTCATTTTTCAAGAAAAATTAGGGTGGCATCTAGCACAGGACCTGCTGGCTGCTGCAGGGAGAGGCCCCTTTGGTGTGGACCTGTTCTTCAGGGACTAATGGAAAGCCACCCTGCCCTTCTTGTTTCAGCTGGGCAATGCTCCAGTGGGTCCCAGCCACACGGAAATCTGCGGTTAGGGATTACTGTCAGACTCCACACAACAGCCATCCATTTCATGGGCAGCAGCAAAGGGAGCATTTTGGTTTTTTCCCCAGCTTGGCAGCACATGAATCAAAGCAAAGGCAGGCGAACATATCTGGAGCCAAGGAAAACTGGGAGGTACTGAATTACAAAAAGTACTTTCAAGTGTCAAGGAAAGGGAACATGTGTGTGTATGTAGGTGTCTGGCATCTCTTAGGCTCCATCCATCCCATTTTGGGATAGTCCAGGCAGGAGAACAGTAAATCCCCAAAATATATATTTTCTGGTTTAAATTTGAGTGAGGGCTGGTGCATGTGATAAAGGGCTGTGGAAATTAAACTGTTACTCCTATGCTTCAAAAGCTTGAACTGCAAGAGAGCTCTCTGCTCAGGTAGGATATCAAGGCAGGATTTTCCTTATTCAGCAGAAGTGTGAGGCAGGGTAAACACGGTGGTTGCCAGACTAACTCAATGGCAGCTCTTTTTCCAGCCACATCCGTTTTTCTCGGACATTTTATGCTCCTACAACTCCAGAGGTTCACATTGTGCTGGGTGGCACCTTGCTTAAATTATCAAGAAAGTTTCAAGGTTAATGGCTGATGTCTGGAGCACTTTGTTCTCCAAAATGCCCATCCCTCCTCTTCTCCCTCTACATTAATTTCCTCCATTTGTTCAAATTGCTGCTGTTCCTCCTGCAGGAAGGACTTACCTGCTTGTGCTGCAGCTGCTAAACAACCACACCACCCAAAAAAAACCCCAGGCAGTGGGCTTGGTTTAGGCCACAGAGCTGCTCAGCACAGCCCAGCTGGTCCGAGAAGGCAGGCTGGGAGCCTGCAAAGGGGTCCTGGGGAGAATGGCTTTTTGTGGAACATGTTTCCCTAATCCCCAATCCCAGTCATCCCATGGAGAAGCAATGATAGCAGGACGACTGTACCAAAGCCACGGTGGAACTGTGTTTTAGAGGACTAAGAGCCACCCTACAATTTGAGCAAGAAACAGGGGTGCTCAGTTCCCCCTGTGCTCCTTTCCACCTCTGTTGGTGCTGGCACATTCCTCACGGGCATCCCTGTCCCCTCAGCCGCCCAAACGCTGTTTCACACCTCACGTTGCTGTTGCCATCGCTGACATCCGAGATCAAACTCATGGCATTTTGCTAAAAGCCATAGGAAACCATTCCAGCTATACTCCCAGCCCTTCCTTATGTTTAGCTTAGCAGACTGTCGGTACATTCATTCCCTTTCTTTTTTTTTTTTTTTTTTCTTTTTCTTTTTCTTTTTTTCTTTTTAACAAAAACAAGCGGCGTGCTAAGAGCTGCAAGCCCTCTGGGAGGTTTTCAGCCTTGGCCGGAGCCTGAGCCCCCCCGGGGCCGGGAGGCTGCCGCTGGCCCGGGCTCAGCGGGAGGCTTTCTGGGACAGTCCCTCCCGACTCCAGCCGCTGGCTAGGGCAGAGCGGAGCCGCTGCAGCTCCGCTCGGACCAGACGGCAGCGGCATGGCGCTCCGGGGAGCCTGCCTCCTCCTCTGCCTCCTCTCCCTCGCCCAGGTCTCCGGCCAGCAGAACGGCAAAGTCCGGCCAAAACCGGCAGCTGCCAAGAAAGGTAAGGGCAGCGGCACCTTCCCTGCAAGGGAGACCGGCAGGGCTTGGGGGGATTGTAATCAGCCCACTCGTTTGGTCATTTAGCTTTAGCAAAACTTCATTAAAAGCATCTATGAATTTAATAAAGTGTCTTCCCCCCCCATCCCCTGCTTCCCCCCCCCATGAAAATGATTGTGTAACTCTTCTGTAAAATAGAGAGGGTATTGAAATGGTTTTGGTGGGTTCCTACCTTGAATCAATTTGTTGGGACAGCCTGGTCTGAATTTCAGGGGGAACTAATTTTCCGTATTCCCCCTAAGGTTCATCCCAAGCTTTTCCTCTACTAAACTCTCCCTTTGTATAACCCCCCACCCCTCCTTGTTCATTTTTCAGAAGCAAGTAAGTGGCAGATGACAGACAATTTTGGAGACAAGAGCAGGCAGAAAATACACAATCCATTAAGCATCAACAGGGTTCTTCATTTAAAGCCACTGGCCTTGGGTGTATTTCACACCATCCATGAGCTCTGACTACTCAGGCTTGCCAGACAGCAGTGCACACAAAAAGGTGCCTGGGTTTTCTGTTCCCTAGTGGTTTTGGTTTTTCTTTTCTTCTGTTTTCCTCCTGTCCCATCCTTTCTCCCTCTGACTCGATGCACATTAGGTATAAGAGAAGGCAGATGAGATAAGGAAGCAGCAGGTGAGCTTGCCTGCCCGACGTGTCCGACCGCAGTTGCGTGGGCTTGGTCCACTTCTGGCAGGCACTTTCCTGCTTGGAAAAAAGTGGGGAGCAAGGAAGAAGCATCCCTGGAATTCACTTGGCCAGGCTGCTCTCTACGCTCACCCAGTGGCTATTTTTGTCAGATTCCATCCTTGAGAAATGTTTGCCTTTTCTCCCATTAGATCTTTCTATGAATTCACAGCACAGCTGCTTATTCCACATCTTAATCTGCAGGATGTGGAATAACAGAGAAAACAGTCTGTGACTGTTTTCTAGAGCAAAAACTTTGGGCTCATATGGGGCACATGCATGCATTGCACTCACTGGAGGTACCAGGAGAGAGACATCTCTTGAGGAAGTCCTATTTTTCTCTAGGTGTCATTGCAACTGCTGTTTGTAATTGATTAGTGACAAGAAGGTGGGAGAAGAATCACCTTTTTGACAGGAAAATTTGGCTCTGATTTAAAACCTTTTGAGGGGATGTCCTGAAAATCAAGCCCTCAGGACCAGCTGGTGGCAGGTTTTACTCAGAATTCCTTTTCAAAGGAGAGGTCATATTTTCTGTGGAGAAGAGGGAAAACTACAGCATACAAAAAATACTACTGGTATTTTTTGACCAGTCGCACCCAGCTTCACAGGGGATCAACTGCCCTGCCTTTACTGGAAACTTCCAGTATTTCTTGGTTAATATTTTTCAGATTTTTACCAATACCAGGGGGTGGGGAAAGAGGGAGGAAAGCCCTAAAAATCCCCCATGAGGCTCCTCATCGCCTCCAGCCCCTCTCCACATCCAAGCCTGCCTGCCCAGCTACCACAGGGGCCAGGGCTCAGCCACTTCGCTTAACAATGGCAGGATGGCCCCATCCCATTCTCATCCAGGCCTCCAGTACCCCCATCCTGGTTCAACCCCTGCACTTTGCCTGGGAAGGTCAGGCAGGGCAAAGCCGCTGGAGGGTTGGGGTGTTTGGCTGGATTTATTTTTTTTAATCTATGCAGCCAAACCACAAATGTTAGAAAAGAAAGCATTGATTTGAGCCAAGCTTTTTATGTTTTTTTTTTAATTATTGCTTATGTTTGGATTTGCTTCAGAATGAAAAATGATGCTATTTCAACATGAAAAAGCCAAACCACAGTATTTAGAAAATGCTGAGACAGCACATTCACTTTGCCTGCTGTTGTGTTTTTCCCCCTGAAATTACTCCCCAGTTATTGTTCCAAATGCAGTGGCTCAGCAATGGGGTACAGATGGAATTTGCCCTCATCTTGCAGCTCTGGAGGTCTCATCCAAAAGAATGCCCAGGGGAGGCAGGCACTGGCATTCCTGTCTGGGGAGCGTTGACACCTCCTGGCTTGGGGGTGCAGGTGTTAGTCCTGGGGGACTCCCCTTGGTCACAGCCATGGTGGGGTGCTGGGATCAGGGAAGGGAGCATCTTTGCACAGCTCTCACATGTATATCTAAGGTAACTGGAGACAGAAATTGGAGTTTGGATGCTTAAATCAGTGGATAGGGACTGATTTGGGCTTCATGCCTAATGCCACCTACTGCCCAAAATTTTGGTGTACTCTTGTCTGGGTGCTCTTCCCTGAAAATGCCTGTGAACATTTACACTGCTATAAATCCAGAGTGGGTGTGTTCAGTCTCCTCCTTTGATCCAGGGACAGACTGCAATATGGGACCTGACTGTTCCACTTGGTATATTCGGGGAAATGCCTGGTGTCATAAGAAATGCTGATGGCCAGAGAGGTTTGATGACAGACATTGTGAATCAGAGCAATGCTCATTTCTTTGGGGGACAGAAAGCTGTTTGAATCTCCAGGCAAAGCTAAGCAACTCATGTATATGTATATATATATCCAAATTTCATATAGGAATAGTTAAAACATTAAAATTAAGTACAGAGGGATTTGCTCGTTATTTGGCATATAATTAGAATGGGTGAGAGTTCCCATTTGCAGCATTAAATACATTTCTGGTCAGGCTTTCAAACCAACACACTATTGCGACCCACATCCTTCTCTGAGTCTCCTTTTGGTCTTGCCTCTGCCCACACTTAATCCTTCTGCTCATGGTTAGCACAAGGACCTGCTCCAGCTCCCATGGGAGCATCGGCATCCCGCACACCAGCTTCCGTCACAGAAGACCCAAACTGTAAACAGGCTTGATCCCAGGCTTCAGGAGGTGAGCCTCGAGGAAATGACAGCACAGAAACAAAAATCCATGGCATATAATAATAAATATGCCATGGATATGGAATGGAATAATAAATGGAATTAAATGGAATAACATGGAATAATAAATATGCCAAGGAATAAAATAGAAAACACAGTGTTGGTGTAGCCATGGTGCTCACTTTATAGATGAAGGGCAAGTTAACCAGTCCTGGTTCTCCGTGAGACATCCCAGTGAATGCACTGCTGTGGGAACATCTTGTGGCCCAGGACTTGGAAACGAGTTAGTGAAAAGGGATAGGGCTCTTAGGTGGTTATCAAGGAGACATGTCACCTCTGATGGTGGGGACCCTCAAGGTGGGAACCTGCCAGCAAACCCAGCTGCAGCACCATAAGGAGCTACTCCAGCAAGACTCATTGGCAGTGTCCTGCCAAGGCCTTTGGATGTTACTTAAACCTTAGAACATTTGCTCTGCTGCAAGACAGGCTTGCATGGAAAAAACCCCACAATTAATTAGCCATTTCCCACAAAGTGTTTTCATCAAAGGCAGCAAAATTATATATAGTGCCTCAGTGTTAAGTGAATCCAGTAAAGTTAATTGAGCAATGAGTAAAGCAGCTCCATGCCCTCCTCCTGAGGTGTCTGGCTTTTCATATTCATGGCACCATGTAATCTTTGGGTTGGTGGTTTTGGTCTGCATCCAGGCTGCTTCCCTACTTGCCTGGATTAGTGCCTCAGCTCCTTGGTCCTCAAAGAAGCTCCTCCTACTGCATTCCCCTTTCACCCTATGTGAACTGCTAGATGCTTACAACATGAGAACTACTAGATGCATACAAATGCCTCAATGTCCAATCTCCCACCACCTTCAAGGTGTAAATGGTCCCTTTGTTCCTGTCTAGGAGAAATCCAAGTACTGATTAATAACTGGTTGGAGCCATTGCAGAAGCAACACACCTTAGCAAGATGTAGGCTTTAGTAGCCAGCTGCACCCAACTCCCCAGCCAAAGAGGCATCTTCTCACAGCAAGAGAGCAGCTCTGGGCAGTGTTTGGATACCTACATTGGGGGTGATGAAGGTAGAAGGGGATGAGGCAGAAGCAGCTGTGATGGTCCAAAGGATGGTGTGGTTGGTGGGCAGAGGCTGGTGGCTGGTGGTGCAGAGGCAGATGTAGTGGAGGTCCTGCAGCCCTTCCAGCCCCTTCCTGCAGAACATCAGCCTGGTGAGCAAAATGCTCTCCTGCCAACCCACCAATGACAGCAGATAAGAGATGGGTGCAGCCAGGAGTGCATAGAGACATCATGTGTTTGGGTGTTTAAGGGAAGCCAAGGGGGTGTGCAGTTAATAGAGAGCACGTTTATGAGGAATTGGAAAAAGTAAATCCTGTTCATCATTAGCTTCAAGTTGCCCACAAAACATTCATGTGTGGCAGGACTTCTGTTCAGGCAGGGCAGCATCAGATGGTGTCCTCCTGCATTTTGGGAGCTTGACCGCAATGCAGCACCACCCCAGACAACAGCTCTACCCAGGGGTGCCGGAGACAAGCCTGCACCATGCAATGCTCATGCGTGTGACCTTCTCCCCAACATTGTAGTGGCAACCCAAAGGGTGACACCTGCAGCAGGAAGCCCCATGGGGTGCACAGCCCCAGAACCTGAACCAGGAAAACAAGATTGTTTTTGATGGTGGAACCAGGCTGGCAAGCAAACACTCACTCTGATGGATGTGCAAGGGGACACAGGTGTTGACTTTGTGGACGCTCTTTTATTTATCCCTCTCTCAGGGCAAAGAAACATGGAGTTTTGATGATAGGAACAGATTTGGTTGCCTCTCCTGGGATGCAACCAATATTTGTGCTCTTTCTTTGATTTCTTCAACAGATGGTGTGAGCCTTAAAATGATTGAAGACCTGAAGGCCATGATTGACAACATCTCTCAGGAGGTTGCTTTACTGAAGGAAAAGCAAGCACTCCAGACAGGTAAAGAACTTACTGAAGAATGCAAGACTTCTGCTTTGAGAGAGGAGCTGCTCAAAAAGCGGCTGCAGTTGCTCCACACATCTCTATGAGAGATGCCCAAGCACCCCACAGCAACAAGCCCATCATGGGGAGATAAGCTGGGGGATCAAAGCAGAGTGTTGGCTCTCTGCACTTCCTCCAGGATAGTGAACCTCCTCAGGCAGTTAATGACAGGAGTTGTGCAGTGTGGGGCTCCTCTCTTTATGTGCTTCCCATTTGTACAGCCATGGATATTCCTATGGTGCTAAGCTAGATGTTCATTTTCCCTTATGAGGTGGAGGGATGGGATTTGGATTAGTCTGTGCTTCAACCAAGTGCAGCTTACTCTTTTGTCTGAGCCCCAGTGAAATGGTGACCTGGTCTCTTATACATACTATGGTATTGCCCAGGGAGCTGCACTGCAGGTCAGTCCTGCTTTATTAATCAGACACAGAGGACAGTCCCAACATGTCCATCTTCCAGACTTGCTCCATAGTTACTCTGTGCAAACTCCACCGACATCAGTAGGAGTAGGATTTGCAAAACATGAAGCAGAAATGAGACGAAAATGCAAATTAAGGAGAATTTTCTCCTTAAAAGAAAAGGAACACAAGCAAAATCAAGGCTTTAGTTCCAAGCTCACATTCATTGAGAAGTAATTTGTTTAGATATTAATGTGTGGCTCTGATTATGTATTGTTTGGCTACAGTACCCTGCACTCTCAAGGTTTAGAGCTTAAAGAAAAATGAAATAAATTGATATCCTTAACACTAAAATCAGAGGCAAGTAGAAATTTCCTCTGAAGACCTCAAGCTATGCGAGTGCAACGCTTCTGATCAAAGCTTATTAAATACTTTTTTTTATCTTGCATAATTACGATGATTTAATTGGCATGCAGGCTTTTTCCCAAAACACTCCAACACTCAGCAGTACCCACGACAAACCTTATTTCCAACAAACTCGTCAGAGAAAGAGTAGCATTGGCTGGGGAAGAGCAAGGCCAGGAGAAGGGGCAAGAGAGCTATGCTGTGCCTCTGCTCCATCAGCAGCAGAGCCCAGAAGGGTGGCAGGGGCACCCCAAAAATCCATTTCACCTGATGGTTGGCAGAGGGGGAGGGCATGTCCCCAGTGGCTGTGTCCCACCTGCATAGGAAGGAGAGGGCCCCTTGGAATCCCATGCTGCTGAGGGTCACTGTGCAGCCTAAGAAGTGAAGTTTGTAGTTTGGCTGCTGGACTTGCTGCTGCTGCCTCTTCCTGGGCACCATTTTTAAACCAAATTCTCTTTCTGTCTTTTTATTCTGTTCATGTGGTAACCTCTCAGTTTGCCTGAAAGGCACCAAAATTCACCTAAAATGCTTTCTGGCATTTTCGGAGACCAAGACATACCACGAGGCCAGCGAAAACTGCATCTCTCAGGGCGGCACGCTCAGCACGCCCCAGAACGGGGAGGAGAACGATGCTCTCTACGACTACATGCGCAAGAGCATCGGCTCGGAGGCTGAGATCTGGCTGGGCCTCAACGACATGGCCGCCGAGGGCAAGTGGGTCGACATGACGGGCAGCCCGCTCCGCTTCAAGAACTGGGAGACTGCAATCACCACCCAGCCCGACGGCGGCAAGCTGGAAAACTGTGCGGCTTTGTCAGGGACCGCCATCGGCAAGTGGTTCGACAAGAGGTGCCGAGAGCAGCTGCCCTACGTCTGCCAGTTCATGATCGTGTAGCTGCGGGGCCTCCCCAGCCCATGCTGGCCCGGATCTCCCCCTGGGCAGCAGGGTTCTGAAGCTGTAGCTGTGTGTCCATGTACATCCTCACACCCACGTGCACATGTTCTGGTAGAGTCACCCTTTGCAAGAGAGTCGTCACGGCTCGGTGTCGAGTTTAGAGCGCTAGAGCATTTCCTTAGGTCGCATCCAGCCCTGTTCACAGCTGCACTGCTCTTTCTAAGGCACAATTTATAGATATATTTTTTTACACAGGGAATTTATTAGGACGGCTCAGTTGTTTTGGCAAAGAACCAGTGCAGCAGTGCAGCCTGGCTTACAGCTGCCTCGGCTGCCCAGGGCTCTCACTCTGCAATGTCCTTTCCCATTTTGCTGAGTTTTGTTGGGACACCAGCATAGCCAGTTTCTGCTTTCTTTCCTTGTTTTGCCTTCCCCGTAAGCCCTGGCAGCAATCCGTGGGAGCTCCTTGTTTTTCCCAGTGTCCCAATTCAGCCTCCTGAGGATCAAGATCCTGTCTCAACGAGCAGAGGGAGTTACTCTTGCATTGCATTGAGAGGTACAATTGGGCTAATTTGGCAGGGTACCAGCTGCTCAAAGGGTTGTCCAACTAGTCGAGTTACGTGCATAAATGAATTAGCAAGTTACAGGCATGTTTGGTCCTTTTCTCACCAGCCAGAAGCCAGTTTCACTGACTTCAGTGGGAGAGCAAGACCCACTGCCAGGTCCTTTGAAAAAAAAACCATCAGAAGCTTTATTTGTACTGCAGTGTCAAGGGGAAAGCAGCAATTACTTGGAGGATAGTTAGTCAAATATATTATTGGAAATAGAAGATGTATTTATGTATTACATAAATAACATAAATGTAGTACTATTGGGGAATATGTTGCTGTATAAAAACAATTTATGTATTGAAAATGAGCCCTGGGACAATCAACTCCAGTAGCTTTAGGAATGACCTGGCCTGTTCATATGACAGGAACCCAGATGAACTAGTCCAGTCTTTGCTGGTCCAGGTAGAGTCCTTGGCAAATGTAAATCTGCTGAGCACTGTTTGTGCCAATATAGTCATGCCCAGCTGAAGTTCTCGCCTCAGTGATTTTTTTACTGAGAAAAGGTTTAAAGTAAAAAAAAGCCCAAAAACCCAGCAATGATGGGAAAGAAGTGCTGAGAAAGTCACCCTGGCAGCTTCACAAAGCTTTGCTGGCTAATGGCTAAAAGGTATCAGTGGTTCTTTGCACTCCAGTCCTTGCTAATAACCCCTCCAGTTTGGGTCACATCCCCTGCACTTCCAGGTTGGAGACGTCAAGACATGATCCTGCCCATGAGACAGGTATTCCAATTTGCTGCTTTGTTTAAAAGCAGCATGGTGGAAGTTCCTCCAAGACATCAAGTCGGAGCCAAGCTGGAAACACACATGCATGCACACAAATGCAGAGTGCACGCTTCTGAGGTTGTCACTATTGCCAAAGTCTCCGCTGTTCAAATGACTATAAAATAAAAATATCTATATAGCTTGCTGAAGGAATTGAATTGTGTCAATGTGATTGGAGTGCTTTCGTCTCCTTGTCTTTCTCTTCAGAGCAGCTCCAGGGATCTCTCTGAGGGCTGGAGATAACAAAGGAAGAGGGGAAAAGCAGAAAGTGAGAGCCTCCCACCCTGTAATACACTTTATAGGATTCTTCCCTGCCTGCCCTCTTATCGTCCCAGTCACATGCCATACACAGGATGCAGGCAAGGAATCCTTTTATAGGAAAATAAGATTTCCTTCCTCCCCTCCCCTTGCTGCTGGGAAATTTCATTCTGAAATACAAGCTAACCCAGAAGGAAGGTCCCTCCCTCAGCCCTGTTTGGCAGCAGTAGTGAGGTAGCACCTCAGGTCCCAGCATGGAGCCAGTCCTTCCCAGGCTGCCTCCCACCTCCTCCACAATGAGCAGAGCTGCAGTGGTGCCAAGAATGCCTCTCCTTCAGCCACTGAGGCAGTGATGATTTCTCCTTCCTCCTCTTCTCCAGCCTCCCGTGTAGGAGAGAAGACCATCCGTGTAGAGCACTGTGCCTCGCACCAGTCTGTGAAGTTGCAGGACTGCATGTGAAATGAGGTCTCTTTTGCACAGCCCTTTGGGGAGCTTTACTTTACTTTGAAAATCCTGACGTTTTCCAAGATTCTTTGCTGTAGATCATGGTTACACCCTACAAGCCAGCTTGTTTCAATAGAAATCCTCTAGTTCCTTTGGCAGATGTTCTCTCCATGTTTTGAGATGCGCGTGAAGGCAAAGCAGCAATGCTGGAAGCATTGCTGGCTTTAATCCTGACTGGTCATAAACCACAAGGTCTTAAAACACAAATGTGTGGTCAGAGAAATAAACAGAAGGCTTTTATGAGAGCCCAGGAATGAAAGAGGAACAGTGTGAAAGCCATGGACCCTGGCAATGCTGAGCTTCAGGGACGTTGTGGGTGCTGAAACTGGACCATCTTTGTGTGGAGTGCAAAGCTGAAAAGCAGCCATGGAGATGGATGCCAAAGGATATTCCCAGAGAGGACACGAAGGAGTCAGTCTGTCAAATCTGAAAAATATCAAGTCGCTCTCAGCAGATTTCTTGCTTGTATCTCTCTTGCTCTCTATTTTCACATAGCTAAACTACTGCCAGCACAATTCCTCATAGATGTTTTGCTCTTCTGAAGCTGGGAGGAGCACAGGGAAGGGTGGTTTTGCCCCTCTCTACTTGTTGGATCCAGAATGACAAAACCAACCTTGTAGTTCCAGTGCTACATTTATAAGTTTAATATTATTCTTACGATCTTCTTACTGTACATGATGAACTACAAATTTTCTTTGAAAAGCCAAAGAGAAGGAATTTCTAGAAGATTCCTCATCCTTGCTCACCACAGCAATTGGGTTTTTTTGTTTTGTATTTTGTATCCAACCCTGTGGTTTGTGGTCACAGTGAATGCCAGCATGGAGGGGTTGGAGGGGGGACACTTGCTGCCTCCATAGGGAAACTGTCCTGAGCACATGGGGTCCATCTGCTGGGGGCCAGGACCAGCATCATTTTTGATCTTCCATTAAATCCTTTGGCACTCAAACCAGAGTGGAACATCTGCTGTCCACGAAGTGTGGTCTCAACCAAATGCATGCAGACTAATGGAAAGAAACCTCAGGTCTTCCCGCAGGAAAAGAAAATGTGGAAGTGATCATGTCTGAACCAAGGCACTGTATGCCTGCAATCCCTAATGAACCTCGTGTTGTGATGTATGGGAGATGTTGTGTAAGACCTTATGCCACTGATGGCACCACTCAGCTGCTTGTGGCTCTGTGACACAGCAGAGGAAAGATGAAGCATGAAATGTACATATATTTATATAAACAAAAGAATAAAAGTTACTGGGTGAGCCTACAGGAGTTCCCCCAGCACTATGCCACCCACAGCTGACTTCAACAGAGCTGCACTGACCCACCCCACTGATTGCCCCCACCCCAACTCACCCTGGTCCAGAAGTTCAGGACCTGGAACAGGTCTTTGCCTGAAGGTCCAGGAAAAGCACCAAATGGTTCAGAGTGAAACAGGTAACCACAGAACAGGTAATACCTTTGTGAAGTCTCCCTCTGCACAAGGGCCAGAACAGCACAATATTCACAGACCTCAGAAGGTTGCTTTTGGCTTCAGTCAGTGAAAGGGCTGGGTAGGCAAAGGTGGGTAAGAATTTGGGAGTTGTGAGCTAAAAGCTTGTTTTGAGCCTTGAACATTTTTGTGGGACTTGGTCCTTAATAGTCCTAACAAGAAACCCAACCCAATGGCTCTGCTCCTTGTGCCTGTCTGTTCCTCCTGAGCATTACTCAGACCAGAGGTTCTCTCCACATCAGATGCACCCTTTCCCTGTCATCCTTTGTAAAGAACAATCCCCCAACACCTCTTTTCTGCCTGACACAGGGGAACACACTTCCCACCTCTGTGGCTGTGGAATGAGACCATTGGTAGAATGAACCTCAAAAGGGAAGGGCCTCCTCCACCCTGAACCACTGAGTCTTGTGATTCCTATAGGCTTTGCTGTTTGCTCCCACTCCTGTGTAAGCACTGAACCCTACTGTCAGTCTCTCCTTTTACAAATAAAACAAAAAGCTAAATTAAAGTTACATTTCTCCATCTCAGAAGCCACCACAGACCATAGGGAAGAAGTGCAGATTGGTGAGACTCAGCAAACAAGGGTAAGCCAAAACACCCCTGGGAGTATAAATATAAACCAGCTGGGGGTCACTAAACTAATGGAGAGCACAAAAATAAACTCCTTGGGGACAGAAGATAGAGTGGATATCAGGCTATGGTGTACAAAACAAAAAAACCCCGATGTTTTATTGCTTTTATATATAGAAGCACCCAGAGGGAGTCCAAAGACAACAGCTGGGGACTGTTCCAAATACAGCTGCAAACAAATCACAACAATTTTAGCCTCACACCCAGCAGCCTCTCCAGTCTGTCCTGTGCTGCACAGACAGGTCACTGGCTGCATCACGTCCCTGTGACCCCCCTGTCCTGCTGTACTAGAGCCTGGGGACATCCGTGATGGCAGCAGCCACAAGGGACCCCAGTGCCTGCAGCCTTCCTCCAGAAAGGCAAGAAAAACCCCAAGATGCTGTTGTGCCAAGAGGTGAGGCCAGCTGCTGATGGCAGAACGTGGCTGCTCTCCCCTCAGCCCTGTTAGAAAGCTGGCCCTGAGCCTGAGGCTGAGAGCACAACATGCAAGCCGCTTGCCAACCTGGCAGTGGAGAACGTCTCAAGAAGCTGTGTTTAGAAAACACTCTTTGGGAAGCACTGCAGCTTGTAAAAGAAAATGCAGGAAGGGAAATAAAACCTACAACCCGTACTGCTTTGCAGAAATGCCACAGGGCCATCTTGGTTTCCCACTGCAGTAACTTCTATTTCTATCACGTCCATTAACAAGGATCCCAAAAGTGAGGTCTCTGAATTCAATAGTTTATGTGTTTCTCAGGATCAGTGAGGTCAACTCTGGAGTGCCAGGTCTAGTTTTGGGCTCTCCAGCACAGGAAGGACACAGACCTAGTGAAGTGAGTGCAGGGAATTAGAAGGGATTGGGGAGCTGTTGTGTGGGGAGAGAGCGACAGCTGAGAATGCCCAGACTGGAGAAGAGAAGGCTCAGGGGATCTTATCTTAAATGCCTGATGGGGAAGAGCAGTGAAGACAGAGCCATGGGCACAATTTTAAATACAAGAAATCCTGCTGGAAGAGAAGAGAAGAGAACCCTTTTTCTCTGTGAGGGTGGTCAGGCTCTGGCACAGGTTGCTGAGAGAGGCTATGGAGTCTCTACCCTGGGAGATACTCAACACCTGACTGGACATGGCCCTGGGCAATGTGACCTTGCTCTGAGCAGGAGGTGTAACCAGGCGATTTCCAGAGCTCCATCAACTTTTCTGTGCTAACACAGCCACTGAGCAAGAGATCCTACCTACATTACTTATTCCTCTTCTACAGTCACAGGAGAAAAACAGGCATTTCAGGAGCAGACAGATGACCTCAGACACCTGATGGATAAGCTGTCATGTAAAAACCTTCCTACAGAAAAAGGTTAGCAAGAAAGCCAATGAAAAAATCCCTTGTGGGATGTGATTTCTACACTGTAGTGCTGCCAGAGCTCTAGATACTAACTAGGTCTTGCTGCTCTGCCAAGTGTGATCAGAAGACAAGAGCTGAAACTTCATATAGTTATTCAACCAAAAGGAAACTGGAAAACAAACTCTACAAGTGAAGCAAATGAAATATATTTTTTAATATTAAATATTCAGTCCAAACACACAATTTAGGGGTGCATAGATGCAGATATGAATCAGCTCAACCACAGTGACAGATTTGCTTTACTGTTAGAGCAGGACAGTCTAAGGGCAGCTTGGATTTCATCACCAGCACAGAGGTGCTGCTACACACATTTATCAAGGGAGGCTCTCACACTTTGTTCTATAATACATCAGAACAGAAAGCCAAACCCTTAAGTGACCTCAAACCAGTCAAATTTTAGGAAACACTCCAGAAATTGCTGATTATAAACAGAGTTAAACAATCGGTTCCACTGAAGAGTGAGGACTTGGAAAGAGCTGTGTGGGTGGGGTGCTGTGTACCTACAGTGAGTGACTGGCAGGTTTTCTACACAGAAACTGGAAACTGAACTTGCTTTGAAAAAAGAAGCAGAGAAACAATTAGTGGGGTTTATTCCTAACTTAAAATGTATGCACCAAAAAGGATGCAAACACAGCAATTAGCTGTAGTGTATTGCTGGAAAAGGTAAGCAATCCTGAAAGCATAGTATTGAGGAAAAACACCTTACATAAAATACTGAAAGCTTGAAAACAGGCAAAAAGCATCATTGCTGAGAATTTTCCCTTCTTTTAAACATTCACATGAGTGTTTTGCCAGCCTATATGAGTAGCCTATTTTTAAACCTGCTGTAACTACAGACATAGTTCTCTACAGCCAGATATAAAATCACCTCATGACTTTCATCAGGTGATAAATGTCCATTAAAATAAGAGAGCAGACGGCCCTGAAGGCCAAACTGCAGTGAGCAAAGCAAAGATTCAGCCTTTAATTCATGTGCTAATGAGGGAGCTGGGATGACCCTGGAGGTCCCTAGAAAATCTTGGTCTTAAGTCTCAGGAACTGATCACATCAAGTGAGGTAGAGCTCACAGTGGTGGGATAGTGCCTTGTGGTCACCATCCTCTCACCATCCCTGCAGGGCTAACGACAGCATTCCTTTCCTGCTCTCCTTGCCCTTTCCCAATGCCCTGAACTCAGACTCCTTGGGGATTAAAGTTGATTGTTCCAAGGACAGGGACTTGAACTTGCATTAAATTTGTCTATTGAAAAAATAAGAGACATTATGGCTGTAAAGCTCTGGACCTTAAAATCAGGAAAATAAGATATACCAGAATGAGGTGGAATCACCCCAAAAGGAAACATACAGGAAAATCTCTACCCCAAAAATATGCACTAAGTTTCACCCTAACGATTACAATTACAATTGGTATCTGAGCCTTCAAGAGTGAAGGGATGCATTATTCTGACCATTTTTTCTACTTTGCAGTGGCAGGAAGGGAAACATCTCTCCTTTGTTTTGCTCCTCAGTGACAGAAAGCCACCAAGCCATGACCACTGCATCACCTACAGCACAGTGTGAATTGGTGGAGAGGTTTTTACTACAGTCGGTGTTAGTGAAGCAAGAACAGGTTTTGTAAAGCATTTTGGAAAAAGGTTACTGGTGGAAATATGATTCATTGCACCATTCATGGGCCTGGGTTATTGTTCTGTACCCTTCCACCTAATTTGGTGCATAAGTAGGTATTACTTACACAAGAGGTCATTAATGTCAAGAGAAGCAACACTTTCCAGACTTATTTGAGTTTTTCCTACATGTATTACTGCTTTCCTAAGTACCTCTGCAGCTACTTGAGATGTCAACTACTTCAAGTACTGCCACTTCATTCAGTGCTGAAGCAGCTTTGTGGCTGCTCTGTGGTGAAACCTGGGTACCCTGTTGTAGCAAACTTCACTCAGCAGCTTTGCTGTATTCCAGGTTCAGGTGAGGCAAGAGTAAGAAATGTATTGTAGACAGAGGTTTGTAAGTATTTCACACCAACACTGAGAGAATTTCCACCAAAAAAGTCCGTTTCTGGAGAGCTCTGTCTTGAACTTCGTTGATTCAGAGTGTGGAGAGAAAGGCAGACAAGACAGGAAAATACAACAGTTGGAAAAGAAGGGATGGTGATGACAAAAATCCATCTCTGAGTGGTGTTTGGAGCACCTTTGTTGATGCATGGCTGAACCTCTGGGGCCTGAGCTGCCTTAATTCCAGAAGTGCTACTTTACCTGTTACTGGAAAAGTTACTTTAAAGTTACCTGGGCACAGATTCCTTAAACATCCCCCACAAGCTGTATTGGGAAGCACTCTTGCATTCATCAACTCCTCAGCTGAAGCTGTTATCCTGTCCTTTAACCCAGATGGTGACCATAAACCTAGGGAGAACGTGAGAGAGTTTGACCTGCAGAACTGATCAGCCAAATGTATCAAATGTCAGAATACAGAAGTATATAATCAATTGTCCATTTTCCTAAGATGTTTCACTAGCAAGGAAAAACATCGTCTTCTGGGATATTAGACACGTGCTTGAACCCATATGCCTAGCTGGGTTGGCTTAAGATACTTAGAAATTTGTTCTTCAATAACTCAAATAAGAGAAATTAGAGAGGAAGATCTAATCACTTGCTGCCTTTTTTTTTTAATTGCCCTGAAAGATTAACCTATAAAATGTTCACTGAACAATACTAGATAATTTTATTAGGCCTTTGGTTACTTTTTAGGGCTTGCCTCTTGTTAAATAAACTCTTATTACCTCAAGGGAACTATGGGAAAAGCTATTAACCTTTTATAAGCTTTTGAATGGGTAAAGCATTAAGCTGTGAAAGGAATTAACAAGTATCTAAACATGTTTGGTTTGGCACAAAGTAGAATAGTTTTAATTTATTATGTAAATGTGAAATCTATGAAGATTCAAGCTGTTGAGCTTGCATCTTACTAAAATGATAATTCTTATACAAAGACATTTATCAATAAATTTTTCTTTAAAGCCCTCATTTCTGAGGATATCAGGACCAGGGACATTTTTCCAAGTAGCCTAACTGTAAGAGTTTCTGCCTTTTCAGGAGAAGCTGCCAGGGGATGTTCATGTCTTCAAAGTGGAAAGCTTCAGTCTGTCATGCTGTCATGCATGAAGTGCAAATGCAGAATTTAGTATGAGCAAACTCTTCTTAGCAACTTAAACTGTAGAGCATTTTTTTTTTCCCCTTTGAAGTTACAAAACACCACCTCCTTGCATTTGTTCCTGGGTTACTTTTTCCAGAAGCCAGCAATTAAAAGTAGCATTTTGAAAAGAAAAATGCATCACTAGTTTGCTTCTCCTTTATTTAAAAAAAACGCACATCACCTTTTAAATTAAATGTGTTTGCAATGATGAATTTGAAGCAGATGCTCTAACAATTTGGCTTAAGAGCCTGCAGTTCATACTCCTGAGACCAAGTGGTGAATCTCATTTAAGAGATCTTCTGCACAGAAAACTAAATTTACACACATGTAATTGGTAGCTGCTTTGCCACAATTAATCTCATGTATGAAGGGAGCTGTTCATATGGGCTCTGTCTGCCATTTTTTAGCCCTTAAGGTGAAGACCAATGTGGGATATTTTTCCCACCATGGCAAGAGGCAAACATTACATTACCTTCAAGCAAAACCATTCCCAGGGTTCCTAAGGAAGAAGAACACTCAAGCCTGTCCCCATTTAATTTAAGGATGTGAAAGGGAAGTGCCACCTTGCTTCTCTCCATATCTACCCAAACCAGCCCACTGAAGGGTGCAGCCTCCAAAATGAACGGCAACCAACAGTGCTAACCAACAATTAAAATAAAATTTCAAATAAATACAATTTAATAAATTAAATCTTAAAGGAAACTAAATATTAAATACATGCAATTTCAAACAAAAACATTAATTTAATTTTTTTAAATTAATAGCTAAAATTTATTAATTAATAGGGGGAGCACATACTTTATATGAAACATTTAGCTGGTTCTTAATAATACTTTCCCGAATCAAATGATCTCCAGTTAGAAAAAAATAAAACAGTTTTGTTGCAAAGATGACAGGATACTGCTAAAACATTTTCTCTCATTTTCTTCTGAGAAAGCACTTTTCAGAAAGTAAGGTAATTTCTCCTGGCCTTGTGTCTAAAAAAAAAGTGCTGTGTGCTGAGAGAGTGCTGGTGTGTTGGAGTATCCTTGACAGGATGCATCATGGCACTCTTTCCACAGCTGTGAGTGACTGCAGCAGCTGTACCAGGAAAGATGCACATAGCTCAATACATCATGCACTCACAAATGTAGCAAGGAACAAAGCAGTTCCTTGGGTTTTTGAAGATTCATCTTGCCCAGAAGCGTAAAGCTCCGTTTGTGTGCAGCAGTGTAGCAATTCTTTAACACAAGAAATGGATGCGGCCCAAACCACAAAAACACCTTTTATGTGTTAAGTGTTGCTAATTGAAACAATTTGCCATGCTTAATTTATGTCGAAGAAACTTCTGGCATGTTGTTTCAAAGTCCTTATAAAAGGACTTTCCCTTCCTCCAGGCTGGATCAGTTCTCCACACCACAATTCCCCGGTTTCAAAGAAGATCACAAAGTTGGATGTAGAAAGTCATTTACACTCCAGAAATATATCCTGCACTTTCATTTTTGTTTTTGTTTCCGAATTCAAAGTTTTGGGTGAGGCAGATTTGCTCCCACCTTTGTAAATCACAGTGTGCAGTTAGATGCTGCCTGGTGAAGATGTACACATGGATGAGTGATATTTGGTGTTATGCTTTCTCTGTGCTCCCCCCAAAACATTCACAGCCTTAAATGTATTCTCTGTCACACTCACAGACATCCCAGGGTAGTTTCTTCAGAGTAACATCATTTTTTTTCCCAGCCTAAGGTCAAGGAGTTGAAGTCTCACTGTTAGTCTGGTGTCAACAATAGAAATTACTTTTTCATTTCCTGCTGGTGCTCTACAAATTTTGCTGTAATCCAACAAAACAGTGGCTTTTGATTTATGTGGAAATTTAACTAGACTATTCACAAACAAAAATAAAGCAACTACTGAGTATTTTGATAGCTCAAGATTGTCCAAACCTTACAAATTCAAGCCCAAGAAGCAAGAGGTATCTTTTCAGATTTGTTGGTCTAGGAAACAAAACCGAAATTCTTTGCTCTTCAAAAGCAAATTACATTTAGACCAGGTGTTTTGCAACTGCTGTCCTCCTATGAGCCCTCACCTTTCAATTAATGGATAACTAGACTTAGAAATTTTCATTTTTAGAGAAATACCTCCACCAGGGAATTACTCCAGGATGGCACGACTGCAGTAAAGATACAAATGATAAGCACTTACATTTACATTGGTATTAAGTGGCAGTTTTGGAGAGGGCCTAGGGACTGGATGATCCTTGCCATGTTTCCCATGCCTTCCAAGAGCAGATCTCATTAATTAAGCCTAGGATCCATCTCCAGCAATTATTGGGACCCTCAATGGTGAGGATTTCAAACATCATTCTCTGCATGCATTAAACTTGCCCCAAAATAACTTAATAAATAATAAAAAACCCCAAAAGAGCAATCAGTATGCACTGATTCCATGAGCTTGTATTTAGAACAAAATGGGCTTCACACATTTTCATAAGGGTCACTGCTGGGCTGAAGGACTGTTCATAAAATATGCTTCTATCCCTGAAAAGAAATTATTTTGAATTCAATTGTATGTGTCAGCTGGGCGTGAATAAATTACAAACATCTTGACCTTACTGAGAAGCTGCTGAACTGTTTATTTTTATATTAAATCTACAAATATTTGACAATCCTTCTCCTCAGTGATCTGAACATATGCTTTTAAAAACACTAATTAACAGCATATCAGTGGCTACACAAGAATAAGGACATGCACAGAGAGCATTCCTATTGCCTAGGGTGAGGGCAAAGCTGCCAAAAGGCAGACATCAAAATACTTCAGCCTGAGTTCACACACACAAAAAAGGAGACACAATACTCCAGGTACTCCAGTTGGCAGTAGCATTATAATTTATTTCTTTCTTAAAAAAAACATTAAGTCACAACTTTCTCTTAATGTAAAGCAAATTGAAATCTGTGCTTAACTCTTTCTTTAAACATAACAAATTAGCACAGTGAAAGTCAACCTTAGACTGGAGATATCTGTAAACTAAGGTTCATATTGCCACACCAAAAGCTGAGTTAAAATATAACACATAAAAGTATCAGTCAACAAGAATCATATTCTCAAGGATCAAGAGGTTGTGAATAAAAGCCCAACCTCCATTATGTTTTCTTCAGTTGGTTAGACAGAACATGAACTAAAAATTTCATCTAAGGAACTGCAGAAATTGAGCTAGAGGGATGAGAAAGCCTTGAATTTCTTTCACAGGCTTATTACTTTTCAATAAAACACAATTGAGGAACATTGAACAAACAAATGCACAATTGGACTACTCTGATAAAAAATGATTTTGGCAATTCAGTTACCTGAGAAAAACTCATACCACTATTGCAGAAATATTTTTAAGTTCTCAAATGACATCAAAATGATCCAGTACACTTTGAAATACATGATCCCAGTGAGTAGCCAGAGATCTAGGGATACACGTTTCTGTATTAAAAGTGATAAAAATGAGCAGGAAGATACCTGAAACAATTAAAAGGCACTTTTAGCTGGCATGTGTTTTGGCATATGCTACAGAAAACTGTGTCAGATATGACTTTATACTGAATCTTGTAGTGGTCCAAGCAGTATAACACACTGTTAAATACAAGCACTTGACCAAGCATAGTTAACACATGAAGAAATCCACATTTTTACTTAATGTAAACACTAAGGTCTCTAATAAAAACAGTTTTATTTTAAATATTATTATCTGTTTAACATGATTGCATGCAACACTTGTCTAAAAGTTTTGCATCACCTCTGTGTATCACTAGGCCAGAAACAGTCACTGTAAGATATTTGGAGAGAAATTCTCCAGTTGTCGAGTCTAATGCTGCACACAAAGTTACAAACACCCTCAGCAAACTGCACACCTGGACAAGGCAGATGTTTGTATATAAAAGGCAACTTCATTCACATACCCACAAGGATCTGACCCTTAAGTTGTAAAAGGCACAGAAACTGGGGCATGCTAACTACAGCACCTAAAATGAGACCTGGTTTTGAGAGATGCCTTTCAGGGGCAGCTAGATAACTGAAGTGTAAGTTCTGCCAGAAATCAAGAACTGTCCCCACCATCATTTCAACATGGTTGCCAAATTCAGACTGATACACAAAAAACAATTTAAAACATCTACGTTTTTCTTATGGATTCATTCTTTGCATTTCAGAGACGACAGCTGCTGGAAACAATTTACCCTGTATTTTAAACCTTAGTAACAGGTGAAGTGAGAAACACTGGTAAACAGCTGAATAACCACATACATCATTGTTTATTTATTGAATCATTACTCTCACTTGAACTGAAAGTGCAAGGTGTTAGTAAAATGTGAATGTCACAGGCACCTGAAAAGAAGCACAAATTGGTTTAGACTTTTGAAATTATTTTTGTAAAAGAGAAAATAGTCTTTGGTGTAAGCTCCCATGGTGCAATCCAAGTATAACAACATCAGCTGAAAATTAGAGAAAACCCATAACTTACCTTCTGAAGAAGAGCCCAAGCTCAAGTGATCACACTGATTTACAGGCACAGAGCTCTTCCAGGTGGCATACATGGATTTTCACTACGTTCACACAGCCACTGGCATGCTAAATATGGTAGATTTTCAAGCTGCAAGTGATGGAAAGGACAGTGTCCCCACCTTTGGTCAGATATTAGCAGATTGCCTAGACATGTGCAACCTGGAGCTGCCTTGAGACAGTGATGCAGTCTGCATCTTCTAGGAGTCAGCAACCAACACCCAAATAATGACTTGTGAGAGGAGGAAATACGGGACAGAACACTCTTCCCACTATCAATGGCCACAGTTTTAAGCTGGTGGTTAGGAATTAACTTTCCTGATGCCTTTATAGTAAAAAGCAGAAGCGTACCTTTGGCACCTATTTCAAACCAGTCCTGGAGAATCCTGACAGGTATTGAGCTTGCTAGGTGTTCACTTTAAAACTGAAAGCTATCAACAGTTGAAGTTAAAATAAAAAAGACAAAAAAACACTGAAAAAATACACACAAAACAAAACAACATAAAAACATATTAAAAATTAACACTCCTCTTCAGTATTTTTTTCTCCTAGGCCACTGTCCTTACACCTGTGTTTCCACAGGAAACTGCTATACCTGGGGTAAAATTACTCCACTAAACCATCCTATTCCCTATTTTCCAGCAAGGGCACACTTGTATCTCCCTTATCCTTTTCATCTGCATCTCCATTGTCCTCCGATTGCCCTGATTTCTGATGAGCAAATGTGTAGTTGTCTTGATCTGTGTCCATCAGCGGTGAAGGTTCCTCCTCAGTGTTAGAAGAGTGTTTAATGTCTTTTTTGAAGGAGAATGGAGGTGGAGAAGGTGGCAAGCTACCAATGGGTCCATCAAAAGGCCGGTACACATCAACTTCTGGAGCGACTGAGCCATTGGTCTCCTTCAGCAAGTGTCCATAGACCCCAGCATCATCAATAACTGCATAGACATGAGTCTCACTGTTTTGCCTTCCTTTTTCAAAAAAGACTTTTTTTCCAGGCATCTGGGTATTCACGTTAGTATTGTACACTCCCACCATGGGATTCTGGGTTTTCTTCTTCCTGTTACAGAGTTGAAATTGTTAACAGGTCAAAAACAACACGTCTGGTGTGCTGGAACTCGGTAACAACAGCCTCTGTTTACTCATCCCAACCACACAGTGTCAGGCAGCCTACCTGGATTAAAGGCTTCACTTGCCATTTTGGGAAAAATAACTCTTGAGACTAGACATGCTTTTTTAACAGAGCAGAAAATAACTTCACGCTGTTTGGTTACCCACTGCTGCTCTGCTGACCCAGAGGCTTGCAAGATTAACTCCAATGGCCTCCCAAGCTTTGACATTAATAAGACCCAAAGATCCCTAGATCCTCACAAAAACAAGGCTGAGTGTTACTGAAGACAGGATAGTGGGTCAAAATGAAAGTCAAATGAGCTTTTCTTAGTTATGCTTTTCTGTGTGACCTTCCCTAAACTGGAAAGAGAAAAGGCTGAACTGAGACTTTTAAGCCCTGTATTTGTAAAGTCCTTCCTGCATGGCAGGAAAATGTGCTCCTAACTGCATTAATCACCATATTGCATAAATTCATTCCAGCTCTACAGCTTTAGGACCCAACCACCTTGACAGCACTGAGCACACATGTATCAGAAAGCCCAGGCTACCAATGACTTCATTGGTCATACTTGTATGAGCAATGCCATGCATGCAAGCTTTGCACAACCCACTTCTCTCCCCAAGGGCTCATCTCAGAGAAAAATGCTCCCACTTGATGTGCAGACTCCAGGAGAAGTTGCTGGAGGTTGTGTGGATGAAAGAAAGCTCTCAGTGTATCTGTGTACATTCACTGGCTGTTTGACCAGACCTGAATAGAAACGTGAAACAGCCACATTCATTGGGATTTCATGCTGCAGGGACTGCTGATGAGGTCCAACCAACACCTGACTTACAGTACAGCCAAAAGCCTGCACTAAGGCCAAGGTAAGCTGTGATCTGCAGGCTGAAGTAATGTGAGTCCAGGAATGGCGCTTTGTTCTTGAAGCCAGTCAATTTAGCATAAAGAAGCATTCCCGGGGTCACACTACTTCCACCACCACTGCCTACCTCATGCTTTAGGCATTGGTTCAAGGGATGTATGACATGTGAAACAGAGGGCCCAGCAGCTGTCCTAAAATGCCTTCTTGAACTGCCAAGTTACACATGCTGAATTATGAACTTACTTCTTCTTAACACAGCACACAGTCAGTCCAATCGCTGTGAGAACTCCAGCGCCGGCCACCACAGCAAGTATGATTCCAAGGTCTGCAAAGAGGCAAGGAACAAGGACACTGAGCAAAAGAAAGAACACCAGTTTTATCCTAAAATCTGTCTGGGTTTGAACCCCTTCAAGAGCTTCTAAGCATAGCAGGCTGCCTGCAGAGCAGGTGCTACCAAGCCATGCTTGCCACAGGGCAACACAAGCCATTTCCAAGAGGTTGCAGGCCAAGCAACAAACTCCTGCTGTTGGCAGTGGAGCACAACGAAAAAACCCAACCAACCCACCTCCAATAGTTTGATAAAGCTCATGCACTGCTGAACTTACCCACAGCACCTCACACGCCTCTGGCTGAATAGGCAAAGAAGAGATGAAAGCACAGAAAGAAACAGAGAAAGATTCAAAAGAAGAAATAGTGACATTTCCACAGCTTCCCCTCAAAACCATCCTTTCCACACAAACATACAGGTTGTGTTGACCTAGGGTTTTCTAGGAGTCATAAAATTGATTAGGAAAGTCCATGCATGAGCAAAGAAAAATGCTGCATGTTTTAAAAGAAGTATACATTAAAAAAAAGGAAAAAAAATTAAAATTAGAAATGCAAATGTGAAGCAAATTTACATAAGCAAAGCCTACCCCAAAAATGCCCTCTCATCTTTTTTTTAGTAACTGTTTATGTTTCAGGGAGATGAAAGAGAACAAGAATGCAGAATTTGCTGCTAGCAGTCAGGGCCCAATCTCCACTAAATGGTCAGACCTGTCCTAGGGAGGATTTCTTGCTCCTGTGAAAACTGAGACTAATTGAACTGCTAATGTGAAGCACTTGGATGAATAAGTTTGCATAATCAAATCCCAAGTTGTTCACCAGGTCTGTGACCTTAGAAGGGAGAAACATCACTTGATCTTATTATACATTCTGTCTGTTATCTCCAATTAAAAAAGCGAAATTTTTTTTTTTAATGGAATCTAGTCTTACTACCCCTGGTCCCTGCAATTTCTTGTGTCAGAGGAAGAAAACCCAGAAACACACCCCCCCGCCCCCCAGAAAATCCCACTACATTAAACCCCCTGCTTCCTCCCCAGCTCCTAGAAGTAACTAGCCAAAACTCTTGGAAGCTTTTGGGGGACAGACATTTTCAAAGGCAGGAATCTCATACACTGCCCACATCCAAGGAGGACCACCATCCATTACTGTCACCCCAAGGGGAAGCAAGGAAACAAGCAGCAAACAAACCACCACGGCCTTACAGGACTCACCTATCTGCTTGTCAGCAAAAGTCACCCAGAACTGCACGGCCAGCTGTGTGTTATCCACAGGTTTACAGTTGGAGATGTTCACCCAGAAGTTGTGGTACATATTTCGGGGCTGGGGCAGGAGCTCGTCATCGAGGCGCACGGTCTCCTCTGTTCCCGGGGTCTCCTCCTTGATGTTGAGGTAGGCACGGCCTGTCTCACAGGCAATGCCCATGCGGTCCTTGGTGAACCCCAGGCGGGCAGTTTGCTTGCTGGGCACGACGATGAACCAGGATATGGAAACGTAAGGAGGCAAACCGTAAGGCGAGTTGGGAGTCTGCAAGTAAACTTTAGCTTTGGGATTTGGACTCACAGTGAATGTACACTCATCTGCAGCAAAGGGAAAGAAGAAAAGAAAACTTAAGTTTTGATAATCATCATCCTTTCCCACATCAGTATTATCACAATAAACACAGACATATCTGCAGAATTTCCCACAATCAACTATCCACTACCTGGAATACAAAGCTCCTTCTCTCTTCCCAAAATAACAACTCTAGCTCAGATAAAGACTGATTCTAGAATCTAGTCCTAGAGCCATTGCTAAAGAATTGAACTTTTAATTTCTGTTTATCCTTATGTGCTCTAATAAGCCTACTGAGAGATCTATCACCGTACAACAAAGTAGTATAAACCCCACGACCTTACCTTTAATATGTGGCACAAAAGACATTTTCAGATCCTGACGGATAGACTCATTGACGAATCCTTTACCAAATCCTTTTAAAGATATGGTGATATTATTCCTCATCTGGATCTTTTCAATAGATCCACCAGGACAGAATACACCAACATTCAGCTCCGTCTCTGGGGTGGCACTAACAATGCTGTAACTGTAGCTCGTGTTGCATCTCTGCTCTGGGACACTTTGCTGAAGTTTCAAGGACGGAGATGTAATTTCTACGTTGATCATATCGGTAGCCAACAGCTTCCAAATAAACCTATGCAGTCGAATTGGCAATTGGGTTATAGCCTTAGGCACTGAAAGGGAATAGGTCTTCCCCTGACACCAACGAATATCCACACAGCCTGCAAAAACAAAAACAAAATCCCAAGGGCTGGGTATTTCTTGCAGAGAAAATACCTGGGCACACACAGGGTACTGTCAGGTGTGCATTACAGACACAGATAAGCATCTGCCTAAGAAAATATCCTCTCTTAGTAACCTTTACCCAAACATGTACTGTTTGTATTTAAAGAGCTTTCCTTAACGGGTGCAGGACACCAAAGAAACAATCAGAAACATACTGGAAGTCCCTCACTCAAGATCCCTGCTGACTGTTCCAGACTAGGCAAGGCACAGATACCTTAAATCTCTTTTTGACCTGCAGTTGAGAGCATTTAGGAAAATCCTACATGAAGGGGACACGCAAGCAGCACAAGATACACTCCTCATGGCAAACTTGGTCCTGCATTTCCATGGGCAGATTTATGGCTCTCTGGCACTGTTTCCGTAATTTGCAGTGCAAAGATTCTTAGGTGATTTCTATCTCTTCCCTTCTAGGAATACCTATGCAGTTTCTATTCTTAAAGGTAGAATGATGTACTGAACAAGGTCACCTCCCAGTTCATTGGTACCCATCTCCCAGCTGGCCAACACCTGGTTTCCAACCTCAATCCATTTAAAGCCAAAGTGAGGGAGAAGGTTTTGCTGACCCCTGGGCAAAAAACATGTGAAACCATTCCCTAAGAAACAGCATTAAGCCACTTTTGTCATACCTATGCCTTTTTCAGCCGTGATCCTCAGCCGGGACAAGTCCTTGCACAGGAAGGAGATCCTGTAGAGAGCACCAGAGGCTAGAGTCAAGACACGGTCGCAGGTGCGAGGATCCTTGCAGATCAGGCACATGGGCTCAGACATGAGAGGCATGTGGCTGGGCCACCCTTCCAAGTGAATTGTCACAGTCACGTTCCGCTCCTTCCTCAGGTCCACCACATGGGTGATGTCTGCAAGGAAAAACATGCCAGAGCAATTACAGGCAAGAAACACAGTGTGATGCAGAACTTCCTTCACCTCTTCTCACCCTCTATATGAGCAGCTGTTACAGCAAATACTTGGAACATCCAGAAGAAATGTAAGGAAAGAGGAAAAAATGCAAGATTATAGCTCACAGTGTAGTTCATAAAGATTGCTTATCACGTGGAGAGATATTGGATCCACACAACATCCTGGTGCTGTTAACAAGGCACATCTCTCTGATGTCAAAGAAAGCAAGCTGGTCTAGTGGAAAGTGTCCCTGCCCATGGCAGGGGGGTTAGGTACTGGATGATCCTTTGATGTCCCTTCCAACCCAAACCATTCACTGATTCTATAAAGGACAGGGGAGAAAACAAAGAGGAAATACATATATGTGTGTATATATATGCACACCCACACACAAACACCCACATACCCTATTACTAATCAATTTTCTGGTTTTAGCTTTAGCTACGGATCTCAAAGTCATACACAAAAGGTGACTAAAATAGCTTTCTTCCGTGTGGGAAATCAGGCACACAAAAAAGCAAGCGGTCCAGTGGAATTATCCAAGTCATTGGCACAACAAAGCGCATAACCTAGGATGCCTACCTCAAGGTTATAGTTTTTCAGAATGTGGTTTCCTGCAGCAGCTAAACACAGGAAGAGTGAGATCAAGAAGTTATTGCGACTGGAAAGAGCTATATTTTCTTCTTATTTAATGACAAGTACCACAGACAGCTGCGGAATACCCAAATGTTTGGGAAGCTTTGAGAATATGCAGATACCAATGCATTTTTAATAAGAGCAATGTTGCAGATGGCAACCTGAGGGCTGAATTTGAATCTTTGATGGAACTTATGTAACTAAAAAAATCAATCATGAAATCCTGTAAAATCCCTAGAGAAACCACTGTTGTCTCTTAAATCCAAGTGTTTTATTACTTGCATTTCATTCACGGAATGACAACCTGCTTTTAATTTTTTAGGTGATTATCATCTTGTCTACTGGCCATAAATATATTAAAATTCTTTTTGTTTTCCAACGCAGAAGGGAGATGATAAAGCTGATTAACTGAATATAATGCTTTCATTCCGTCTAGCTTCCAAAATGCAACACACAATAAATGTAAGAAAACATGATTTTTTTTAACAACAATTCTGCGAGGATTTGCTGTTCATAAATGGAGCCAGGCTAGACATACAAAGAACAACGAATTGTAATGGTGAGGTACTACAGATGCTTTCTGGATATGTTACTTCAGGGCCCATTCAAACCTTATTCTCTCTAAAATTACTTAGAAAGCCTCTAAGTAGATCCTGACACAGAGGCAGTCAAGTGTGGACTTTCCTCCACCTGCTCTTCTGCAGTGAGTGCACCTTGATTATCAACCTCCACCTTGAACTGAGGTCAGAGCTACAAAGTCAGAAGCTAAATCACTAACTCCATGGATCATTACCTAGACAGGCCTTTTATTTCTGTTTTTACAGAAATGCTCTGGTATTACAAGTCATTGTGCTAAACCAATCTGAATTTTGGGCTGGAAAACAAAACAAAATATTCTTTTCTCAGTGTAGAGAAAGAAATGTAAAGAGCATCCAAATATGTAGGTGATATTATTAGTAGAATATCTTACTGACAACTTTTGTGACTAATGGGACTTCTTCACACTTGTTGATGTTCAGCCTTCTCTAGGAACCAAAATAAAACTCAAAGGACAAAAGGAAGGAAAGATACATACTGATGCCATTAGTAATACAGAGACAATTTTTCATCTCTCATTTCACCAGTTTATGCCACAGATCTTGCTATCTACTGTGACAACAAATTTCACCTTGATAAGCGCTACTGCTCACGTAGGGAGCAGAAAACTTGGCTCACATTTTAAGAATGATCTTTGAAATGTTCATCTTAGGTCTGAAAGTAAAACTGTTAAAGACATTTTTCAATCACATGAGACAGGTGCTAGAAAGGGAGTTTCCATTTATAAGATACAGTATAAAATCTGCAACAGCACTTCATACTTCACTGCAAATTTCAGCATCACTGCTTGCATTGCTGTAATGGTGGCTGGTGGTACCCCGGGCAGTAAAACAGCACTCTGCGTTGCTTGGCAACCTCAAACTCACAGAAGGACCAAAGTTCAAGGAAAATAACAAAACAAAATTTCTCTCCCTTGTGGCGCTCAGTCCAGATATCTGTAAGCTAAAGCAACAAAAGGGGCAGGCAGATACTTACTCTCATCAACCTGCGGGTGCTGAACGATGACTTGGAAGAGCAGGCGAAGGATGCCTGGGTTCTGGGCATCCTGATCACAGCCCTGCAGGGACATGTTGAAACTGCCAGCAATATTGGCAGGCTGGCTGTCACTCAGCTTGAACACCTCTGGGTTACTGGGGGAGCCAGGGATGTAGTACTCCACTCTCTCCTCCTTCCTCTCGCAGTTGGAGAGGCTGTAGTTGTGGAAGAACACACTTGCTCTCATGTTGGAAGGAATCACAAACTGCCACGTCATAAGCTCATCTTCTGGAAAGCCCAGAGGGTAGTTGGGGGACATCAGGGTGATTGAAGACTCCCCCTTCAAAACAGATTCAATAATGCATAGCCCTAAAACAGGGAGGGAACCACAATATATAAAACAAGTTCCAATTAATGAAGACACACTGGCATATCTAGCACCCCAGAAACAGAGTATTTTTATTTTGACAGTGAGATCACCCATTCCAATTACAGGTTAGGTTATTACAAAACACTCAGACTAAAACATATACTTGAGTTGATTCTTTTGTCTTCAATTACAGAAAATATAAGGAATATATTAATACTGCATTTTCAGTTTAGCAAGTTAACCTTTCAAGCACATGGACAGACAAGCTTTTATTATTGGCAAAGGAAAGATCCTAATTCCTGCTTCTACATCTGGCTTTGCAAGAGCAAACACACAACCTGGTAACTGCTCTGCTTCACTGGGTTTTGGGAAAAAAAAGATGTAATCTTTTATACCAGCATGTGGCTCTCTTTACAAAAACCTCCTAAATCTAACAAAAGCACATCAGCCTCAAATAGGCTTCAAACAGGCATAATAAAACACAAATGTGAACTGTGCAGGCTGTGTAAGACACTTTATCCTTGGATGACTCTTGGCAGTGTGAAGCTGGGTACACAGAGATTATGGCCCCACTCTAGGACTCCAGTGATGATGTGCAGCTGCGAGGAGTGCCAGGAATTACAAAACACTCATGTTCTAGAAGCTTGAACCTGGACCAGGTTTCTTTTATAACTGATAGCAACAACACTAGAATTCGAGTACAGAGCAAAATTTGTTATGAGATCACAAAGTAACCCACTGATTGCTGTATAATATTCCAGGTATTTCAGGAAGACTATTACACAATAGTCTATGCTACTGTGCAGGTTGAAACAGATAAATGTATTTAAGCAGCCTCATGTGCCTCCCAGGCACTGCTTCACCTTTTCCCACATTCCTCTTCTGGTTTGAGTCTCCAGAAATTAAAGAAACTTTATTTAAAAATAAACAAGACCAATTACACACTGCAACCAGCAAGGACCTCTCTGCCTCATTCTAATTATACTACCTAGTCTCACCCAACTGAAAACACACAAAAAGAAGAAAGCAGGTATGTTTAATTTTTAGGAAGTTTAAAGAGATTTAAAATTATTAATGTGCACCAAAACCAGCAACAGAACAGTTTTCATAATTAACAATCAACCAAACTAGGATACTTTGACTCCAGAAGAGCACCATCTAATCAAACAAAAAAAATCATACAACAATAGTTTTCAGAAAAGATGAAGTGGAAGGGACTTAGGGATAGCAGTACCAAAAGTAGAAGGTTAGCTGTGAAGAAAGGTCGAAATAAATTCTGCTGCAATTTGCAGGAGGCAATTGCACTACCCTGTACTCACGTTTTATGGAAGCCCTGTTAGCTATGCTGAAGCCTGAGGTGGTGAGAAGTGAGTGCCACGGGAGGAGCAGGGACATGACAACTCCTCCCAGCAACTTGATGCGAGACACGGAGCCATTCCTGCAGAACGTGCCAATGTTGACCGTGGCCTTATCAATGCAGCTGTTGATGTTGTAGCTAATGGAATCTGGGCACGTCTCTCCTGGTTCAATCTGTCTTAGCCATGGGGTAGAAAATTTTAGCTCCAATCCAGCTTTTGTACTCGCCTTCACATCCCAGATGTAAGTCCTGTTAAGGCGAGGCAGTCCCGGCGGGTAAAGATGAACATCTCCAAAGGGACATGGGCCTGACACACAGTCTAAACGCAGAGACAGAAGAGCTGTCATACACTCTGGAAAGCATTCCATTAAATGGGGAGTTTGATACTTCCCCTTCCTTGCTATTATCACAATTTTTAGGTTGCACTTAACCTTTCTTGTACGTGCACTAAAAGACACTCCTGTAACATGGTCAGATGTTGCCCACAAACAGGACTCCCAGCCCACAGAATAGACAGGATAAACCTGCTTTAGTCAGGCTGACTAATAGAAGGGATTCATTGTCTCTAGTATTCCACCCTGTTTGCTGAAGAATTTAGAAGGTATTTAGTGAATAGGGTAGAGTCTGAATGGGCAAAAGGGAGAAATGCAGTGTCAACAGAGCTGGAAATCACAGATCTAGAGAATTCATTTTATCCCATCTCCCCCAGTGAGTTCCTGCAAGTCATTCATCTTTAATTTTTTTATTGCTTGCCATGAATTGTATTTTTGTTTGCTTGGTGCCCGGGTGAATAACAACAACTGCCACTGCAGGATTCTGGCTGGAACCCAGGAAACTTTTATCTGAAAAATTCAAATAATTGACTGACATTCAAAATAAGTATACTTTAATCCATGTCTAGGCTTCAACTTAATAGAAGAAATATCTCAAGTGCATCTTGCAAATATATAATGAGATATTGTGAGCGTTACTGTCTGCAGAAATCATACGAATAAAATTCCAAAACATGAAGAGAATTATCCTTGAACATCACCCAAAAATAATGAAGATGTTACTAAAGACTGAATACCCAATGAAGTTTGGGATCTAGTTGAGAAGTAGCATGTGCCATGCCATTAAAGAGTACATACACCAGGGATAATATTCAAAGCAAAAGAAGCTTCAGTTACACTTCTGAATTTACAGCTTCTTGACTTCAGTAACATTCATTAAATATAAAGAAACGTGCAGGTCTTCAATGTCTCTGTTGTCCTTATAGACACAGTCAAGCTGTTCAGCAAATACATAATATATTATTATAAGTGTTCAGAGGCTTTTGACAGGAAAAAAAGATCCTTTGATGGGTTTATAAATTGTGGGAAAAGGAAAGGCAGCAAGAAATTGATGCAACAATCTGCTATCTAGCTGTTTCCAACATAGTCAAGTCAACATTAATTCTGCCATCTGCAATACAGGCTTCTTTAGCACGCATAGTAGCAGTAATTCAAGGTTATTTATCAGTGCTCAAAGATTTCTTCTTACCTATGATGATGGCAGATACCTTAATACAGTAGCAGGGGAAAAAGCATGTGCTTTTACTGGAGGAAAATTACCATTGGGGAAAAATTAAAAATCTACATCTTACCAATATTTTTCTGAATTTCCGTGATGAAATACTTCTCTGGAGTACTACAAGTGAAGGCAAACGTGACATTCTCCCCAGGCTTTATCCTGAGTTCAGACCTGATGCCATTTTTAACGAGAATCCAACAGCTTGATGAAGCACCGGGTCTCACTTTAATTGTAACTGTGGTGTTGTCCACTTTATGAAGAGAGATTGTAAAGGTAGCTAAGAAAGAAAAGATATATAGAATAGAGGTGTATTGTTACTAGCATGTAAGAGTGATACCAGGCCCTCCACACACCCCCACAGATGCCACAGTGTCTGAAGCAATATTAGCATCCCCATTCTCAGGAGCCTCTGGTGTTGTACTAATAGAAAATGCCCCCTCTCTTCCAACACAGACAACAGAAAAATACGCTGGCTGCAAGTGCCCAGGAGAGGTATACAGAGAATTTGTGCAGAACGAGTTCTGCTCCAGTTTACCCTTACCAGTGTAATTGACTTAACATTTAAAAAGTAGCTCAGCTATTCCTTTGAAATTTTTGTTCTCCTGGTTTTTGCTTTCAGCCTGTTATCAGACAGCTTGCTTCAATTCTGAAGGCACCCATCAAGTCACGACTCAGTTCAGCAAGTTTACTAAGCAGCCAAACAAAAAAAATTATCTTCAACTTTAATCACGGACAACGCTAACAGGTGAATCTCTGGGTACACCTCAACAATTACTGCAGGCCAGATTTCCAGCGATACCAGCAGACATTTTTACATGCAGTTATGACCCTCTCCCACCCTCCAGAACCCATTCCCTGAAAGTACAAGATGCCTGTGCAGTGCCCCTCACCAGCACAGAAGGCATCTGTGGCCTGAAACAGACTGTGTGTGCTTGGATACCTCCTCTCCATCTCTGACCAGACCATCATTGATTCACAGCTTCTGGGAAATACTTCATAGCTTTGAACCTATCCTCAAGTACTGCCAGATGCAGGTGCAGCTCTCACAGGAAATTCTGGAGTCACTGAATAAACTGCGTGTTGAAGAATCTTTTATTTTATGGGTAGCAGTTTATAAAAAAAAAATGGCTCAAACCTGACTGTCTTCTAAAAATATACACACAATATCAGACACCAGGGAGCACTGACCAGACATTCGATGACTATTATTAACTCCAGTTGGATGTGAAGCAAATACTGAGCCCAGCGCCCTGGCTGAAGTAAGTCAAATTTGCAATGAAGTCAACCATACCCCAGCCCCAGGTGAAAATCTGAGGAAGGTCAGTCAGTAAGTTTTCTGCTACTTGTTTTCACTGCTCTTCCTTCCTTGTTTCAGTGTATGGAAGACAGAACCACAGTGTCTACAGCATTTGAGCTTTCAGTGTATATGAAAAAAAAAAATGCATATAAAAAGTAGTAAGAGATCTAGAAATAAAGGTACCCCAAGTTTTGTTCAAAAACGTCTCTTCCTTGAATGGGACATCACACAGGGCTGCATGACAAAGCTCTGCCCATGTGCCAGGTCGGGAATCCTCTTGCTCATTAACCCCAATGAAGAAAGATTTACGCTGGCAAATCCAGCAGTGCAGCACCCTGAGGGGGCCCCTGAAGCCATTCCAACTACCAGGCAGCATGTCGGGAAGGTGGAGAAGAACAGCTGGCTCACACACATCTGCAGGATGCCCCGGGCTCTGTCCAGCTCTCCAACATCCCAGTCTGGTCCATGTCAGCTGCTGCTGGCTCAGGGCTGATAAGGATGCTGGTCAAAGCCCAGAGGTGTGGGGAGCAGGGCTGAGCACACCATGGGAACCCTTGATCAGCAGAGCCCTCTAATGGCACTGAGCACAGCAGAGACCCTCAACAAATGCATCCACCTGCCTCAAAACTTCACTCATCGCAGCTGCTGAAAGCAGCTTATTGCATTAGTGACTCGATTTCACACAAAAACCATCTGTTCTATTGAAGACAGGTTTAAAAACCTCCTATTTTTTACAGGAATCTCATGGCTATGCAGAGCTTGACTTTCACTGCAACACTTTTCAAAAGCCCTGGAGACTGAGCAGTCAGCATGGTCTGTGCCTGCCACTGGAAACATTGCAGCTCCAGGTTTGCCACCACCAGACATCAAAAATCCCACTGCTAGGGCAGAATAGAAAGACATACCCATCATCATGTGTTTACCTGAGTTTTGTTGGCTCAGACCTTTTTGCAGCCTTTCTAGCTTTTCCACACAATGTTGGAGGAAAAATATTTAGCAAGTCCTTGAAACTGCCCTACCTATTTGCCTCCAGGATGAAAGGTTTTAAGTTAAAATGTCAAACACCACGGGGCTTGCCAAATTGCAGCGCGTATTTTTAACCACAAGTTTACCAGCCCTCTAATACCATCAGTAAGAAGCTGGTCACTGAGTAACTTTCCTACAGCTTTTAAGTGACGGGACAGTTCTCTGACCTGAGACCTACACTGAATTCTCCCACCTCTTCCAATGGCTGGCACACTTTATGTCTGGGTTTCTGCCTTAGAAATACTTTTGCAGAGGTTTTCAATATGGGTTTTTGTGAGGAAATAAAAAATATGATGGTATAGCCTAGGAACTGCCTGTGCAATGACCTTCCAAGCACACAGGGGCCAATTGCAGGGGCAATGTCCATGGGGTGGGGAAGAGAGCAAAGCCAGGCAAGCCATCAGTGCTGCCCTTCCTCATTCTTCAGGAGGAAGCAGTCTCTAGATGGGAAAGTGAAACAACCACTTCCAACCCAGCCCAGAGTTTTGCTTCCCATACCACTGGATTTTTTTTGGGTTCTCTTGGGGTTTTTACTTACAACACTTAGTGCACAAAATACCTTTAACCATGATGGTCATCATTTTTTTTTGATGTTTAAGTCATCCAGATATGAAGTGTTAATAGCATAAACCAAATAATTAATAATAGCAGACAAAACAGATTTCTTTTCTTGCAGATAGTTTAATTGTCATACTCATCGTTTTTTAAGTATTACTGAAAAGCCAGCTCCTAACTCTCTGGCCAAACATATATACAATATACAAAATATAAATATAAATATAAATATATAATATAAATAGTTATCACTATTCCTTTTCCCATCCCTGGGACAGCACAGCCATATGGCCAACCTGGCAGGGCAGAGACCAGAACCACTAACAGCCAGCACTCCTGCACCAGAAGCTGGCACATGGCTCTAATCTTTAGTCATGAGGATTGAGTTTAAGCTTAGCCTTAAGCATGTGACTTGTTTTAAATCAAAACAAATATACACCCTGAGCTGAAACCAAGGAACATAAATTTTCAAAGCCTTCCTACAAGGGTCAAAACAAATACCATCTTCCCCAGCCCTTGGAAGACCCGTATTTTGCTGCCTGGGCTTTTTTTCCTCTCCCTCCTCCTCCTCTTTCTGACTTCATGACCATAAATCATTGTTCATTTGATCTCTCTGCAAGAATATCAAACATTTGTCAGATCAATATATACTTTTCCAGCAAAGATGTGTCCCATGCCTCAGCTTTCCTAAGTAGGACCTGCCCAAAATCACAGAAATGTTTTCAGTGATCAATATATATCATCATAGCAGTAGGCAACAAGGATGCAGATCTATACCAAACTAGGCCAGCAAAGTTGGCCTGCTAGAAGCCCACGTGAGAACAGACACCTTTAGTGCATAAACAAACAGGTTGCACAGATGAAAATCCTCAGATAATAATTTTGGCCAAGAAATAAGAGCGTGGTGCTGTAATGCCAACAGCAGCCAGCGCCTAGGGATGTGCTAAGCTAGATTAGACTATAAAATCTAATTGGAAAAGTAGAATAAAAGAATCACACAAAAAGTATAACCAGTGATCCCAAAGTCACTAAAAATAAATGCATAAATGGCTAAAACACCCCAAACTACAGCAACACATGAGCAGCATGATAGAGAGACTACTTAAAGAGTACCTTTATTGGAGAGCTTTTATAAATACAAGTGAGTTTCCTCATGACTCACACTTATCTGTCTATGACTCCCACCGCATGCCTTATTATTAGGATTACCAGTAACTGGACACATTTCTTGAAAAGAAGCAATTTTCACGCCTCATTGCTGCTGCACAGGGATGACACACAGGATATCCAAACCAACAAGAGGAAGCATTGCCAAGCTGGATCTCATCTCTGTCTGTACAACAATGAAAACGTTCAGCTAGAGGATGTTAGAGGTAAAGCCTCCAGTCCTGAGGTGGTTCACAGATGATGCAGACAGCTGATCTCACCCTATTCTTTTTTCTGCCAAGCAATTACAGTTTTGCAGCCTCCCTTGAATATTTTTTCAACTGCCCTAGTCTCAGTCAGCACCCTCCCTTCTACAACTGGATTTTTCTACTGCTCATCCTCACTTCAGAACGCACCTTCATGAATGTTGTCTCATCACAGCATCCCTCCATCACTAGAGTAATGCCCCTCTCTGCACAAATGCAGCTTTTTTTCAAGTGCATTTCCAAACTTTTGTTACTGCTCAGAGCTCTCCCACTGCGGTTAGAAACAAAATATACAGCGTAAAACAAGTTCGATTACTCTAGAGAGTTGAACCTAAATTTATTTACTGTGTTTGCATCTGACAATCTCATAGTAATTTTAATATGTACATATAAATGCCAGAAGGACATATTTTCTGTACAAGAGGGGTGCAATATAGAAAACAGCTGGTGAGTAGTCAGGGCAGTGGCACTCACAGAGTGTGTATGTATGTACAAGCAAAGGACTTGGCAGAACAGCAATTTTATGGCTATGTAAAGTGCCTTGCTACACAAAGCAGGAGCTAGAACAGAGTCCAACTAGTTCTGGCTTGACAGCTGCATTTTATTGCGGTAATTTACCCATAAGGATCTATGGATTGTTTCACTTGACTTGACTGGCTGGATTAAAACAATCAAAAAAGCCCCAGACAGACCAAGAAAACAAAACCCACAACAAAACCCCAGATGTTAATTTATCCAAGAATTATGTACAAAAACCTGTGGTTTGCTCATTGCGGTTAAATCATGGGCTTGTTCCATTACAGCCATTTTACCGAAACCCAGTTGGATGGGGCTGACTCAGACCCCATTCATGAGCTGGAGGAGACAAGCTGCTGCACAAGACGAGTAGCAGCAACGCTCGTTCCAGTTATGAAATACCTGTATCCAAACCCCTGCTCCGCCTGAGGGGGATCTGAACCCACACAACCAACACACTCTCCAGAGAACAGACTCATTCACTCCCATGTATCTTGCCACCAGCTCCGTACAAGGACAGCACAGGGATGCTGTTTGCCTCTACAGCTTGGCAGGCTCTGCTGGAGGTTCACTGCCTCTTCTGAGCCCTTGCTGACCCCAGGCACACTCAGAGCCTGCTGAGGTTATTCCACTACGTATCATCTGCTGCAAGAGTCATGGCAAGAGGGTGGGAAGCAAAGAGTACAGCACAGTAATTCAGTGTGGTGGTGCATCACCTCCAACATAATTCACTGCACAGTTCATTCAAATTTGCCAAAAACACATCAAAGAATATTTGAAAGAGTAAACATCTCCATGCTGTGCCAACTCAATTGTTTTGCACGTGTCTTATTAACAACTTTTTTGACAATTTGAGTCCAACGCTCTGGTTCAACTGCAGCACCCAATTACCCAAGCATCATCCACTCCTCCAATCTCATCTGAAATGTCCATCCAAGTAACAGCCTTCACATTCTTCAAGGCCTTAGCAAACTTAGTCAGGGACTCACACACTGTTTGGACTCCTCTCAACTACTAAACAGTGCTGTGAGCAGCAAAAGGGAAATCACAAGCACCACCACAAATTACAGCCAACCCTTCTTGCTGCAAGCTGTTGAAATCCCGTTTGACTTTATATACCTATCAGGTTTTCTGTTTACATTTAAAATGTAAACTACTCTCTACATTACATGATTATTTCCTCGTATTTGGACCTGTCTTCCACCACCACACTTGTCTGGGATATGAGGTCCATATTCTGTGAAAGGATTGCTTTCAGGCAATCACCCAGAAAATTAAAGTGATAAAATCTGCAAAGCTTGTAAACTCTTACAGACAGATGCTGCCAATTGCTATTATGCCATGGCAACCACATCTCAAGAGAGGGCATCTGGGGAAGAATACCTGTCGCTGTTGAGCAGCTAGCAGAGTAATGAAAGCACCAGTTCTCAGTGGCAAGAAGGAATGACCTTTATTGTTTTGATTTCATCATATATATAGAGTTTTCAAAAGTCACCCAGATTGGTCGGTCAGAAGCTTTCCCCCAGGCCTGATTGGCCAGGCCTGCACCATCCAAGTTCTGGGACACTGTTCCAATAACATCCAAACTTTATCTTTATTTATAAAACACAAGAAGAATTCTCATGGGAAAAGCCTGTGCTAGCCACAAATACCCATTCTTCAGCCATCACAGTACAGCCCCCTAATCTTCACTGATTGTTTAAACTGATAGCCAGAATGGGGATGCAAAGCAGGCGAGATGTCAGACGTTTCCCTCCTCATCAGGGAGGAAAAGCAGACACTTCTGGCATAGTGATGTTACAAGCCATTCCAGCACAGTTCACCAGAGAAGATCTGTCAGCACCCCAGGCCAACAACACTGCTCACTCAGAAGTTAATTCATTCATTTGTAATACCTAACAAGGAAGGAAGGAAGAAAGTACCTTCAGATTTAAAATAACAAAGCCAACAACTATACTTATCTGTATTTCAACCCCTTTCTCTGGAACCTTTTGGGAAGATAATTAAGACACTCATATAATAGATTTTTTAAAAGAAGCTTTTTTCAACACAAGTAGGAAAAAGTGTTGACTCTGAGCTGCCTTTTCTTAATTATTATTTTATATATATGAAGTGTTCTTGCTTCTGTATGGGTGAGATGAAGAGCTCAGCAAACACTGTCTGTGAGCTGACCACCAGCCAGCATACCACATACAAAATGTACAACAAATGGGTCTGCACAACTTGATGAGAAAAAGTCACACTGCCTCGAGGAACACTGACACCACACAGGTCCCTGCAAGAGCCTCCCTTGATCAAAGGGGTGTTTGCTTGCATAGTTTTTATCCCTACCTTGATTTAAGCCAACAAGAGGACAACATCTCAGAGCATGTCTGAGCAGCTCTTTGGTCTTGGCTCTGGTTAACAAAGGTGTAAAAGCACATTTCGCAATCAGGGATCCCTCCCACGCCAAACATCCTGCCATCAGCTCTTAGTCTCTCACTTCTGAGGAGCTTCAGATCATCCCTTTCCACTCCTTAAAGTTGGCTCTCTCCTTATGCTAATGTCTCTCAGCCAGGGACTCAGAAAAGACAGGACCAACTCCAAAATGCCAGCATTATTGTACCTCCCAAAATAACAGCTTGATCCAACGTGAACTAACCACGCTCACTTTGCTCACCTAAAACCAAAAGGCACAGCTCAAAGTGTGCTGCCCCATGACACCACTGTGGTTGTTAAAAGGTGTCTGATAGACTGGCAAAGTAGAGACTTTTTCCCCTGTACAGGAGACAGATTAAAAAAATAATCACTTCTCCCACAGTATTGGCAGCCTGGGCACTCAGAAGCAGACTAGATCTTACTAACATGCATGAAATGCATATCTGCTAGACATTATGGAACAATTCTTCAGCTGCCTTTTCCTGAAGGTCTTCCAGGAGTTCCCATCACTACTATCCACACTAGGCAGGCTCAGCTGCAGGCAGCAAACCCTGACCTCTTTCACCAGCCAATACAGAAACTCAAAATGTTGCTCTGACATAACAGCCAGCAGCCACCAATTTACTAAACAAAGCCCAGCCCACGTCCCTTCCTTCACACCCTGGTGGCACAAGCAGATGTGAAGCAAGGAGAAACTCCATGGTAACACCTGCAAGAGATCTGAGAAGTTTTCAAGTCAAGGGATGGTGACCTGGCTCTGTTGGCTGAATTCTACTAAGAGAGCAACCAAAAGTCAGCAGCTGCTCTGCAGGAACTGGTTAATGGTTTGTTCCAACAAGCCAGCCCATGCTGCAGTGCTGTGTTGTCCTGTCCGGAGCCCAGGTTTGACAGAGACACCTGAGCAGCATCAGTGAGTTGGATGATGTCCCAGAAACTGCTGGAAGTGCTTTGTTAAGGTGACATCTTCAGTCTTCCCCCAAGTCAGGCAAAGGTTTATAAATTACTGGAATTATTAAACGTGCCGATTTAAAAAAAATATTTTAACAGAAGCTTACAAGAGTAGCCAAAAAAGAGCTCATTTAGATCAAAACTGGCATCCAAGAATATTTTCCTCATATCCTCTAGCCTAACACATGCTTTGCTGCAGCTGCATCTTTCTAGGTCCTTGGTGCGAGGACACCAAGACCAGAAAACATCCAAAGGCAGAGCTCCAGGGAGCACCCAGAAGACAGCAGGAAGACCTTGCTGCTGTAAGAGAACTACTGGTCAGCTCAGCTCAGAGGCACAGCCCACTCGTGGCAGTGGTGAGCAGCACCCAGCTCCCCCCACAGCCCCAGGAATAACCCAGCACCACCAGTGATCCCACCCCAGCCACAACACGAAGGGATACAACTCCACACACATTCACTGCTCTTCTGTACCATTCATCTATCACTGCCCAGCACCTGAAGAAGGTCATGTTTTGCCATCAGCAATTACAAAAAGCAAATGAGAATGTGATCAATATGAAGAAGCTGGTGAAGAAAGATAGGAGTGGCTTAGCCATCATCTACACTGATCTGCAAACATGCCATACCCCTGTCACGCACAGCTTTAGTCAACCCAGCTAAAGCCAAAAGCATCTTGACTTTGCTCTCAGCATAGGATGGTTTCTCATGCTATTTCAAATTTGAAATATTTCTGGAATGCACTAAGTGCAAAGTTGTTCAGCCTCTGCCTAAGATTGAGGGTTTGGCAGCTGTGGATCACAAAGCTTTTCATTTCACATATGCTTGTATAAATATCAATTAAGCTGGGTGATAAGGGCTGCATTAATAAACTGAACTCCAGCAACATTTATTTGTGAAAATAGTCCTGCTGCTATTACGTATTTCAAGAAGCCAGATTATTTTTCAGTAGTTTTTCTCCTACTTTTTTTTCTATTCCAACACTATTTACAGATAAGACAATTCATAAAGCAAATAACAAGCCTGAGCACTACTGACCCAAATGATATGTGACATCAGGTGGGGAAAGGTTCTTCCCTTATTTCACAGAGCAAGCCCTGACTTCTGTCTAGAAACTCTCACTGCAGTACAGCAAGACAACACACAGAATTGTAATAAAAATGAGAGGAGGACAACCTTCTAGCTTACAAACAATTTCCTCCATGTCACAGGTCCATGGTGGTACTCTGAACATGAGATTCAGCAGCCTCCAATCCTCTCACCTTGTTTCTCCCTTGACTAGTCCTTTGCCTTGAGCTAGTGCCAAAAAATAATCCTTTTCAGCCTGCTTTCCGCTAATTATTTTTTGGCTGTTGAGCCACCACAGCTCAGCAAATGACTACCCCAGGCACAAAAAATACTCCAGCACCTAAAGAGCCAGGCTCAGGAGCAGGCTGATCACATCTCATTCTCTTCTTGGCCACTTTGTAGCCAAACGGCTGCTTTTTGCTGGTATTTCCAGTTTCGTGTACAACCAAGCCTGTGACCAAGAGCACAGCTCTTAGAGAAACTTCATTCACACAACTCCAGACACCACCACCTTACTGAGCATTTTGACTGTGGGGAGGAACTCAAATTCATGGTCATTTGTGCTGCTAAGGACAATGACATCAGCTCAGTGTACTAATCCTCAAATATTTTCATTCCCACTTCCTCAGACACCCATTCAGGCCTTCACATTACCTCCACATCCCTTCAGACTTATAGATGAAAAAAACCCACACACAGACGAGGATCACCTCTTAAAAACAAACATCTCAAGCACACAAAGTTCTGGAATTGTGGGGGAAAAAAATTAAGGGTATTTTCTGGTGGAGAATTTAAGGTAGTAGTACCAGAACTGAGTCACACTATAAATAAGTAATTTACTATAAGCACGTTAGTTTCTAGAGAGTAAAAAGTTAGCACTCCAGACTGACAACAGCATGAGGCAAGCAAAAAAAAAAAAAAAAAGTTGCAACACATGTACATTGGTTGTAGTCTTAAAAGGAAAGGTCTCTGTCGAATGAACAAATGGTGATTCAGAATGGAAATAATCCAGTTTCCACTGACTTTCAGAGGAGAACAAACAGGGCAGTTATTTATATTCTGTCAGAGCAGCAGAAAGACCCTGCTAACAGCTTGGGGTTTTTTTATTTTATTAAATGAAGCAGCTTAACATGTTAAGACTGACGTGTGATTCAAATTAGTCAGTTGCCAAGAAATAGGTAACTGGAGGGTAGAGCAAGAATCAACATGGCACTATCTCTAAATTCACTTACTGTAACATTTTAAAGACAAAGCCCAGAGTACATATGCAGATTTTATCACATGTATAAGGATACTTTAAACCTGAAACGTTTGTTTATGTTTCATAGACAGCATAAAAGTCTGATTAATTTCATTATTAGTGCCTCAAAGAAACACATTTTTAGTTGGAAAACACATTTTCAAAGGTCAGATGCGCAATACTCCATTCACACTCCCACGTCTGTACACAGCTATCACACCAAATACTTCTTTCTGTAGTTTTAAAGCTATAAGTTAACCAATCTTTCATTTGAGAATTTACACATTAAGTGCACGTCAAGAAAACCCACAAGCTCCTCTGAGGACAACGTGATGAGCCATGCTTACCTACACCTTCCCACAGGAACACTGCTGCAATACTGTACCTGTTGGGAAAGGGTGGAGGGAGGCGGAGAGAGGAGAAAGAACTTCATCAAGAGTGACGAGACAGCTTTAGAGACAGGCACACCAAAATTTGCAGCCATCCCACCAAAACGTCACCACTCTCCAAGAAGAGGCTCATGTGCCTCATACATACCCCATGAGCACACCCAGCCTAAACCCAGCCTTGCTGAAGGGAGGAAGCTGCAACCAAGGAAAGGGAGGCAGCCGAAACACACCACCAGCAGAGCCAGTACCAACGTCAGCACCAGGAACTCCTCAGAAATTACAAACTACATAGGAGTGTAGAGGAAAATCTTAACCTGAGCTGTCCTGGGCTTTCAGGACAAACCTTTGCTCAGGGAAATGCCCCAACTACAGTTTTGGTTGTGCAATAACAAGAGCAGCTCCCACTGGAATGAAGGACACACCAGATCTCATGTGCCAACAAACCTGGGAAGGCACCATTCCCCCTCCCACCATCACAACCTTCAGCATGCCAACCCATGCTGCCAGTGTAGCTGAGACTGATCCACCTCTTTTTTGTGGGACTGGGTGTTCACAAAGAGGAGGAAGGCACCACGTTAGAGAGTTTGAGAGGATGACAGAGGACCTGGCACACAGCAGTGGAGGTGCTTGTGCAGGAGACAGACCAGCGGGCAGAAACACACAGTTGGAAAGGAAGGGACTGAAGGATGTAGGAAGAGGGGTCACCATCAGTGGCAGCAAACTGCTGGGTCTACCAGTGGTGCTTTGAGCAATTGAAATGCACCAAAGCATTTCACTGTTACTAACTTTGCTTTACAGAGCAACTTCAGGATTTGCCAAAGGACAAGGCCACAGGCTAAGGAGCTCTGTCCCCCAGGTTCCTCTAGATAAAGCTAGTATCCTTGGAAAGTCTACCTCCTCTGCTTCTAGCGCTGACCCATCTAAGGTTTTAAACATTTGTTTACTCTGAAAACAAAACACAATTAACCACTGCATTATATTCTTTCTTTTTCCTTTGAAGAGACTTAGAGAGGCAAATCGCTGTTATTCACTCAAGTCAGAGGCATTATATTAAATGCAAATATTTTACTTAAAAGACTACACAGCTTGAAACTTCAACCTCAGGGTTGCCCAATTTCACAGGAAACATTTAGAGTGTATTGTTTATGACAATAATGGCCTGAGCCCCACTTCAGCAGAACCAGCTGAAGGTAAAAGAAACATTAAAAAGGCAAAAATTTCACATCAGACTCTTAGGGTTAATCACAGTCACTGCAAATAACTCACCACTTTTTTTGCACATAAGGACTCATATTTCAAGAGCCTTTAACAGGACTACTGATAGCAGTAAAACAGACTGTTTAGACTTGAGAATGGGCATTTTTTGCAATCAAGCAGCTTTGGAAATTGAGGAGAACACCACACACTGTCTGTGTGTCCATAACTAGAATTCTTTTGTGGTCATAAACACGGTTAGATACATGGGATTGCAACAAGCATCCAGGATTTTCAAGAGATGCAGAGCTGGTAGTGAGCAGCAGCCCCATAGAAGTCATTCCGTTTTCCTTCATCTACAGTTCACCCACTGCTCTACATAAATAATACCATTCTCCTTGCTGAGAAGCTCAGGAGACTGCACAGTCCCACAGACCACAGTCCTAGGAACTTCTGCTCTTTACAGAGAATTCAGCTGCCCCTCTGGCGTCCGGGGAAAACGACTTTGTGAAGTTACTTGCATACTCAATACTCCAGCAAGCGAGGATGTAAAGATCAAAGAATTTATCTTGTTAGCATTTTCAAAGAGAAAGAAAAAGGAGCGTTCAGACGAGAAGTGCTGAAACTGAAATGTCCCACCGCACAAACATTACGGATGCGATTCCATCCCAGCCCCACCACCACCGCCGTCCCTTTTAAATAAGTAATAATTAAATCAGCAGCAGCGCACGGGAAAAAGGCAGAGTCACCAACTCGCCTACGGTGCCGCCAGCCAAAGCGAGTCCGGGCTCAGCGGCGCAGCGGGCGGGTCCGGCAGCCCTCAGGGCGGTGCGCAGGGCACGGGCAGCTGAGCCCAGCCTGGGGCTGAGGGGGAACCGAGCCCAGCGTGGGGGGCCGAGCCGGGGTGGGGCAGGGGTAACCGAGCTGGGGACAGGGGAAGCCGGCCCACCCCTGTCCGTGTCCCTGTCCCTGTCCCTACCTTCCCGCGGGGGGAGCTGCGCCGAGGCGGCCAGCAGCGCGGCCAGGAGCGCGGCCAGCGCCCGGCCCGCCATCTCCCCGCATGGGCCCGGCGCCGAGCGGGCGCGGCTCCCTCCGCCACCGCCGCTTCCTGCTCCACCTCGCACCTGGGGCAGCGGGCCGGGCTGGGCAGGGCAGGTGAAATCCCTCCCCTTCCTCCCGGGCGGCGCGGCTGTCTCGGCCCAGCCCGGCCCCAGCGCTGCCTCGGGCCGGCCCCGGCGCGGCGGGGTGGGGCCGGCTTGGCGGGGCGCCGGAGGTGTGGGTCGTTGTCACGGAGGTGTTATTCCTGCCCTGAGCGCTTTTCCCTGCCCATTCCCGGCATCATTAACACTTAGCGGAAGGGGCTTGAGTTGTTGGTCACCAAGCTCCCCTCTCCCCCTCGGAGGGTGCCCGGTGTGTTACCAGGTAAAGATGCTCCTCTTTAAGCAACTCTGAGCTTCGATGCTTAAAGGGAGCTTAAAGCTGGGGACAGACATTTTTGTAGGGCTTGGAGCAATAAGACAAGGGGTGATGATTTTAAACCACTAAGGCAGATTCAGAACAAATATTAGGAAGTAATATTTAAACCACTAAGGCAGATTCAGAGTAGATATTAGGAAGAAATATTTCGTGATGCAAGTGGTGAAACCGTGGCAGAGGCTGCCCAGAGAGGTGGTGGATGCCCCATCCCTGGGCACATTCACAGACAGGTTGGACAAGGCTCAGAGCGAGCTGATCTATTTGAAGATGTCGCTGCTCATTTTTAAGGGGTTTGGACTAGATGGCCTTTAAAGGTCCCTTCCAATCCGAACCATTCTTGTCTGGAAGTGCCATGTTTCAGACAGAAGTCCATGTTCTTCCCAGTGAACAGTAGTTTGTATCCTGCTTGTTAATGATTTCGGGACTTTGCAAGGGAAAACTGAGCAGAAACCATCATGACATAGTCCAGAGCAGATGTTTGCCCAATGACTAAATTTCTTACTAAAGTCAGACAGCTCATCTTCTGGTAATCCCATGCTTTGGAGCATTTGTTTCTTTGGCAATATCATTACAAAACCCCAGTACATTTATGCTAGCCCAGAGCAGCACCTGGCAATTATAGGAATAGATAGGAATGTACACAGGAGTATTCATGTTCAACGAAGGAGAAAAGTCATAATAACATCACAGAAGTTCACAACCTGTTGCAGATTTGAGACCAAGCTTTGGAGAAGATACTTCGCTCTTGCTGATTTCAGCTGGCAATGAGGATATGCAGCTCTTCTGGAAGATCTTGACACTTCTTTTATAAATAAATCTATTTTTCAGTGATCTTTTGCATAGTACGGCTTTTTAGTTAACAAAGAATATGCAATTAAAAGAAAATGTATTTAACAAAAAAAAAGAACCTTTAGAAAAGCTGTGCTAATAAGAAAATAATTAAGTGGTTATATGACTGCAGAGAAATTAATGGATAGGAGTTTTAAAGTCACATTAAGAGGAACAGAAAGATTCTTAGGGGCTTAAATCAGATCTGATGCCACTTCATTAATCTAAGGAAATAGGGGAGGACTAGAGTTTTTCTTTTCTTCTACTGGAGAAATAGGAAGGCTTTTAGTTTATGTTAATTGTATCTTATCAGATTTCACACCTTCATAAAGTTCAGTATTTACCCACTGAAAGTAATTTTTATCTCAGCTTTACATTACCTTACAGTTCCTATTTTCTCCCCCCGCCCTGCCCCACCCCCATACCTAAACATGGAAAAAGCTTAGACTTCCTAAAATGGATGTGGGTTTATGTCCATTACAAATCTTAACACTGCTCTGTCATTTGTAATTCTGATGTAGGAACACAGAACCACAGATTGCCCACCGTCTGACTGCTCTTATGCTGTCCTCAGTCTTCCCAATGGTTTGCTAGAATTTCCAAACAAGATCATCATCTAATCCCTTTGTAAACTCTATATACATTTACTGGCCAGGCTAACACCACTTCTGTGATACAGTTCCCTCTGATTTGGCGCTGATGTGCTGAAGGACAGTCTGTACCTGGTGTGATAAGGGATGGACTTTCCTGCTGTGATAAGAGAATAAGTGTTCCTCCTCTGTAGGGTCCAGAGGGCTGCATAGGATGGACTGGCCAAATATGAGACTCACTTCCTAGTAGATTCAGACATCTGCTCTTGCATAAACAGTGTAGATAGCTGGATTAAGATATTTTAAATACTTGGCATGGGAAAGCATGCAGAAGCAACTTCTTCAAGTCAAAGAAACATTGACTGTCAATACATATAATTTCACGGTGGAAAAATCACCAACACAAAGTGAAGGCATTTTCCATTGACTTCACTGAGGCTTGGACAGCTAATGCAGTTCTTTACAGTGGCAGCAATCCTGGTGGCTGTTGCTGATCAGCTACAGTGGAGTCACCCTCCATCATACATTTTGTCTAGACATGTCAGGATGCTGCAGCAGAGGCTTGGAGGTTGGCAGAGTTGCTTAAAGGGTTGTTCCATGTGTGTGGCAGGATGACTCTGACTAAATGCCAGATGCCCAAAGCTACTCCATCAGCTGGGCAGGGGAGAGAAAATAGAGTGAAAGCCAAAAAATACTTGACTTGGGGAAATTAATTTAGTTTGTTGCCACTCAAATCAGAGTAGGATTATGAGAAACAGACCTGAATCTTAAAAACACCTTCCCCCATCCCTCCCTTCTTCCCAGGCTCAACTTCACTCCCAATTTTCTCTACCTTCTTCTCCCCTGAGTGGTACAGGAGGATGGGGAATGGGGCTTCCAGTTCAGGTCATCACATGTTGACTCTGCTGCTCCTTCCTCACTGTGCTCTTTCCCTGCTCCATCATGGGGTCCCTGCCATCAGGTGCAGTTCTTCATGAAGCACTCCATCATGGGTCCCTTCCAGTCACCCAGGAACAGATTGTTCCAGTGTGGGTCCCTGCAGGGTTACAAGTCCTGCCAGCAAACCTGCTCCAGCATGGGCTTTTCTCTCCATGGGTCCATAGATATTGCCAGGAGCCTGCTCCAGTATGGATTTCCCATGGGGTCTCCTTCACGCATATCCCCCTGCTCCAGCATGGATCTCTCCACAGGCTGCAGGGATCTGTGCTCCACCATGGCCTCCATAGGCTGCAGGGACACAGCTGCCTCACCATGGTCTGCACCATGGGCTGCAGGGGAATCTCTGCTCTGGTGCCTGCAGCACCTTCTTCCCCTCCTTCTCCACTGACCTTGGTGTCTGCAGGGTTGTTTCTCTCACATATTCTCACTGCTCTGTCTGATACTGTTCTGCGGGTTGTTTTCCTTTCCCCTTCTTATATGTGTTATCCCAGAGTGCTACCACTGTTGCTGAAGGACTCAGCCTTGGCCAGGGGTGGGTCTGTGCTGGAACTGGCTGGCATTGGCTTCTAGCAGCTTCTCAGAGAAGCAGCTAGAAGCCTGCTACCAAACCCTTGCAACAAATTCAACACCTCTACCCCAAAACACCCTGGCCCTCAGAGTACAGGTCAAATGGAAGTAGACCATCCTGTGTGATGATATCCGAGCATCTGGGAGGTAAGAAAGCATGCTCTGAAGGTGAACCCTGTTAAATAGGTACCCTGCTAAAATCAGACTTTCCTTCTCTGCAAAGAGTAAGGACCAGAGGTAAAGAACTGTCACTCTAGTGACAAATGTTGATCTGCTAAGCATAAAAGTAACATAATCTGCTTTGCTATGACCTTAATTCCTTCACCTTTGTTTTAAAGATGAAGAAAGAGAGAAAAAATTGAGATACTGTCAATTCATCCACGTGTCTATTTTGGCTGTTGCAGCTGATGAAAAATTCCCTATCTTTTTATTGAAGACAATGACTTTGTAATTGTTCCATCTTAATTTTTTTTTTTTTTTTTTGCTCCTTAAAACACTTCTGTTTTTCCTCTGTTTTTGGTTATGCCTATATATTGGCAGTGATGGGAAGGATCTTGATTTTCAGTCCTAATGTATGTTAAATATGAAAGTGTTTGTAAGTAAACCTACCATCTCAGGCTGGAGGCAAGCAAGAGCAGCACATATAATTTTACATCCTTCCTCCTGGCTCTACAGTGATTTCCCAGAAAAGAACAAGAGTCAGCTGTGTTAGGTTTGAGGGCTAGACTTACTGGATCAGTTTGACATGGTGTGCAACTTGCTGGATTGAAGCTCCCATGGGTTGAAAAATAATCACATCTGCAGTCAGTGTGCGCCCACACACAATGAAAGCTCCATCAAGAACGTCTAATTTGGCTTTCACCTCTCATTAGCTTAATGCACAGTGCCCTGGTCCAGCTGGAAAATCATACAGTTTAATCCTCATTAACATTATTTGTCATTTTTATGGTATTTTTCTTCTGCAAATCTTGAAGCGTGTTGTAGCAACCATTTCACGTGGGCCATGTACTGTGTCTCACTGGTGAGCTTTGCTGACTGGCTGACCACAGTGATGTCAACACACTTCTGAGAAAAGGCTTGGATTAATTGTCATGGATATGTAGGTTTAACAAGGCAATCCAGGGAAGTGGAAAAAATGGGATAAACTAAGAAAAAATATGTATATGCTGGTTAGTCAAAAACATTCCTATCCTTTGTTTATGGGAAATATGCCTTTCCTTTGTGTATGGGAATTATATCCTTTTCCTGGAAATACCCTATAAATTACACATAGCAAGTTGCAAGAAAACACTGAAAAGCTATAAAGGGAAGCACATGAATTCTGAACTATATGGGTTTTGAGGAGCAAACATCCCACTTCAGCTTCCTTATCCCTCCATCCAGTGTTTGTAACCGCTAAATAAACACCTCAAAGACTGAGACAGTGTCATCCCTACCAGTTGTTGTCAGTAAGAGATTCTGGTCCCTACTTTTTTCACCTAGAAAGAAATCATTAAAGTAATAATCATGAAAGCACACGGCCACAGAACCTTATAGTCAGCCTGGGGAAAATTCTGCTGAGAAAATATCTGATCACCTCACACTGAGAGAGACAGGTGCTCTGTGTCCTAATGAGACAATGTTCACTTGAGTAACTTTTAGGATGGTGCTTTCTACTGTGCTCTGACTCTCAATACCAGAACAAGCTTGGTGGATCCTGAACTGACAAGATGTGTATTCAGTGCAGATGTCCAGAGGCAGGTGGTAGAAGAACCAATGCAGACTACAAGAGAGCAATCAAGATGCAGTTCGTCGTGCTTGAAACACAGCTGCTGTATGAGATAGTATTTGCTTTATGCTGGGTAAACCAAAGCAGCCTTCAGCCAGTTGTGCAACACTCATCCAGCTGCCTAAAGAGCACCACACTCATGGGCACCATGCCATGAGTGCCCTAATTCTCACCCCAGGCTGGTGAGAATTAGGGCACTCATGGGATGCTCCTGCTGAATTTCCAAGTATTTAATCTCTTCTGTTAAGATCAGATCAAGCAGCTGATTTATGACCTTATACCATGGTTATGCCTAAAGACCTTACTTAACGCGGAGAGCTCGGATTTATCCCTGTGCTGGCTCTGAGAGTGAGCCTTACTCCACAGAGCTTGGAAATGCATGAGCCAAGGGTGGGAGAAGCCCATAATGGAGAAGAGGATGTGTTAGAGGGAGCAGAACCCAGGCTGCTGGTGCCGGTACCCACCAGACAGGGGTGAGTGCAGCTACACATCACTGGGGTCTGATGTGCGGGGGAAATTGTTGTGTGCTGGCTCCCCTGTTCTGCTGCAGCTGAGAAGAGCAATGATGCACAGCATCTGCTTTCTTGGGCTGGAAGCTCAGCTCAGCATGGCAGGGGAATAGTAAGAAATACAGCATCTCCTGCAAGAGCACAGGAAATAATGCATTTTTCAATCCTGGCAAATTTTTGGTGTATTTTTATCTGTATCTGGAGCTTATTGGAATATCATGAATGTACTACCTCCTGAAGTAGGCATGGAAATATGTAATAGCATATTTATTTTTTGAGTTAGTTTTACTTACCATGCTTCATGAAAGTGATCAATTCCCCTTGTACTGTAGTTGCATCATCCTAGCAGACTAATTAAGACAGAGCAGGTTAAAATTAAGGAAAGATGTGAGAGGTTTTTATGATCTCTTGTCTGTTCAAGAGAAGCAAAGACACTGTTTCCTCTGCTTCAATCCTAGCAGGAACATCCAGCTGTGGTAATACAGCACATCTGTCACAGCACTCGTGGGATGTGACTCCTCTCTGCTGTGCATGGCAGCTGTGTGGAGAAGAAGGAGTTGAAGTCTCATGACTGTCTCCACAAATATGGAAGGAAGGAGATGGGATTTTTATTGCCTGCCAGGCGTACAGCTCCACATGGTCTTTTATGTATTTGTGAAAATGTGAGCCACATGAGCACATTTCATTCCTCGATAACTTCTTAAAGCAATTCTTCTGCCAAAGAAATTCTTCTGCTGAAGTGGTTCCACAGGCTAAGTCTGCCCCAGCACCCCTGACCAGGTCTGGTGAGTCAGTTCTTGGGGGAAGCAAGTGACTCAGGAGCAGCAAGGGAAAGGAACAAACATAAAGGCCAAGGTGCATTAGAGTCAAGACCCTTCTGAAAAATGTAGGTATGTACTTAGAGAATTATGTTATCAGCATGATCAATGTCATACTGACATAATTATGTTATCAGCATGATCAATGTCATACTGACACTCGATGTAGTCCACTCAACCCTCTGGACACAGGATACAATCCATCTCTGCAGGATAAAACAGAATTTTCCACAATAAAATAGAATTATTTGCATTGCTTTCGGCATAGGATTGGAAGAAGTCTCCTGAGTCGAAGTGTGTTTGGGATCTACTCTATTACAGTGTTTATCAAGGATACACATGATGCTAAATAAGCAATACAACTCTGCATGATCTATCATACTATATAAATTATTGATCATTAATTTTAAAAAATGTGTGCAGCTCTACTAATGATCCATGGAATATTTTGGATTCAACAAATCAAGTCTATAGACTGAAATTATGCAGCACATAATTTTGGTCAAAAGCTTAATTATTTCCAAGTTATTCGTGGTGGTTAGATGAATGGTAGGAAACATAGTGCTTACAGCACTTGAATGCTGATTCTGATTAGTTTTTAAACATGAGTGATATTCAGCGATGCTTGAATGCAGAGCTTTGAGCCAAGGCTTGTTACCTGAAAATACACCCACAGAGCACCTCAATAGCTTATAGAAATTTTTCTCTTGCCAAAACATTTAAAATGTTCTTGTTGATATCTCTGAATTGACTTGGCAGGTCTGCACAGGGAGTGCAGAAACATTTGTTACTGCTTATTCAATGATTTTACACCACAAAACAAACAGCCCCGGAGCTGACTGGTTACTTTGCCGTCAATTAGTTACCGTAGGGCTTTTTCCTCTTCACAGCCTTGATGTGAAAATGATGAGACAATCAGACTTGTGCAAAGACTGCAACTTGTATGTGCAAGGCCTTATCCTGTCATCTTTTGCCCTTTGCCTGAGACGTCACAAGCGGGGCTGGATTGAGCGGCAGAGCAGAGTGGGATGCGAAAAGCTGGGCCCTGAGCCTGGGAAGGTGGGTCACAGACTGCGTGCCAGCTCTGCCCCTGGCCAAACTTCTCATGCAATAAGGCTCACTCATTCACGTAATGAAGACAAGAGGGATTTACCCCTGAGCACGCTTCACTAAACAGATAGCCGGTAATTTTCTTGTGAAACTGGGTGTGAAGAATGTGGAGCTGTTACAGTAGAATGAGAGAGAAATTGCTGCCCCCCTGCTAGGTTTTCGTTTATCCTTGGTATAAAGTTACTGTTTTCTTCTTGATCACAGTTTAAAGAGAATTTACACAGGAAGGGAAACAAGCAGGATTTCATGAGGGGCTGCCTTCCCCACTTCTGCTTTGTGCTATGATAAATGCAGGGGAAGAAAAAAACATACCAGTAAGCCAGAGTGGCTGTTTGGCTGGTTTGTATCCATTTGCTCCCAAATGATTGTCAGGAGTGGTTCGGCAAGAAAAAAGAAGTATTGCCTTCCCACACGAGACACTGTGGCCTTGAAAGGAGTAACTTGCTTGCATAGGAGGGGAGCGCTCATCACATATCATACAGCCAGGCAAAGGAGACAGCAGAGACAGTCTTGAGGCTCAGGCATTTCTGAGCTGCTGGGAAGAAACCCAATTTTTTGTCAGGGAGAATTCATATTCCATCATCTTTATCTGTTGCTAAGTGAAATCCTAACAAACCAGCTTAACAGCAGGAACATTTCTCATCATGTAAGCTCTGGTTATTTATTGCATGCTGTATGGATCTCTGTCACTTTGTACAGACATCTCTGGTACAGATGTTCAGGCTCTGATAACAAAAGTTATAAATAGTATGTGTGATAAACAACTTGTAGAACAGAATACCACTACCAAATAACACATATGCTGTATGTGTACTTAGCAGAGACAGCCTGAGTCACATAAGGGACTCCAAGACAAAACCAGCACTTCCCCATGGCTCCCACCCTGGCACGTATGAAATGAGTCCTTTATGTATGAGAGCTATTACTGATGTGCCTGAACTATCAGCTATGTAGATAAAAACATGGTAAAGCTGAAAAGAGCTTGAGACATTGGAATTTCCTCCTTGGGGTGCACACACCATTTAACATTCCCATGCCTTCGTAAAGGCTTATGGCTTTGTTATGAAAGTGAACCAGGTGTCTACTGCATGATATTCTGCCTTTAAAGGGTTGTGTCACGTACTGAAATGATTCTATTCACAAAGACACTGATTGTGCCTGGCACTGACAATCTTTCCATCATGGATTTATAAAGTTCCCAAGCAGGGGGCTTGCATCCCAAGATTTTCTGTTGTCACTTATACCTGGTCCTATTCTGGCAAAATACTTGCCATTTCAAGTGGACATGAGAGAAAAAGGACTAGGTCAGGGATTAAAGGCAATTGTGGACTTGAATGAGATTCAGTGGTGCTGTTAGAGGTTCAATTGCAGCATGTTGTCCAGGAAACTGAAGCTAAACTTCTTATTCCACATGTGGAAGTGCTAAGACTTTCGTGGAAATGCTTAATGAGAAAGAAGTGAGCATATGTTGAAGCTATTTTAAGTCATATGGAATGTATTTTTAAAAAAAAGTGAGATTGTGCCCAACAGGATAACGTGAGGTGTTAAAGTTTTGTTTTAATCAGAGTCTGCAGCTAGATCCAGTTGTCAGCAAAGCCAGCAGAAACGTTCTGTAGAACCTGCTAATATACAGGCCTGGGGTGAGGTCTAGTTCTATTTTTGTGTCTACAGCTTATCCACTGCTCTTTTGGGTACTAACTTCAAAATGCATGCTGTTGTACTTCTGCCACAGAGATGATACATTCACAGATTCCAAAGCTTATATATTACAGACCGAAATTCAAGGGAAAGGCACATACTAGAAAATCAGCATTTCTCAGAAAATAATTGCCATACATTGCCTATGGTGATTATAGGAAAACACAGGATCTGCAAATCACAATGTATTTACCTGGTGCATATGCTGACTTTTCCAACAGCAAATAATGTTTCCAGCAAAACGAGCTTTTCCCTAGGATTTCAGAGCTGGACTTCAAAAAACATCTGCTTCACACTAAAAAGACTTATCATCCTTAGGAAAAACACAGACTAGGTGAAAAATTACTTTACAAATGTCCAATTTATTTGACAAGGAGAACATGCTAGTGACAGCAGGCTATGTAAGATCCTTCTGCCTTAAAAGGCTTAACATCTTTTTTAACATCTTTTTCTTTCCTGATCCCTGCCTGTGCACTCAAGCTCAGCAAACAGCACCAGACCCTCTCAAATGAGCCTCTACAGACTGGGCCTGCTATCTCCTCCTCTTAGCAAAGCTGTATATAAAACATGAATACAGAGGGAGCATATACTCTAGGACACAGCATCTCTACCACAAATTAATTGTGAAAGTCAATTGGCTCTCACTCCACATTTAAAAAAACACAAAATCACATCTTCCATCTCAGAGAAATACTTTGAGAAAAGTAGGTGCAGAACATCTCAATTTAATTCCATAACAGGACATAGTGTAAGCCTTTAGTGTATGGCTTAAATTCTATTATTTTCCTTGCTTGGTTTCATTTGACTCTTCCTTTGTGCTGTCAAATATTCCTGCTGTTCTACACAGGTAGAGTCAGGTGGATGTAAATGTCACTGCTGCAGAGATCTGCACAAATCTATCCCCTGCTGGAACATCAAGCCCTTTGTCAGCTTCTTACGTCAGGGGAATTCACATTCATGGAAGACAGCAGGGACAGATCCTGGTATGATATTTATACCTATCCCCTGCTTAAGTTCTTAAACTTTCTTAACTTCAAATTCTGCACATTTGATTCTGTAACACATTCAAAGCAGAGGCCTTTGGTTCAGGTTTGTAGGGAGAAACAGGGAGATGATTCACCTTTGCTGTCCCCTCTTTCCCAGCATTATGCAGCAAATGTAGAAAAACTCCTTGGGTTTAGAGCTGGCATGCAAACTCAGCTGAAAATCCCAAGGAGTGTTTCTAAAGCTTAGCCACTCTGAAGCATTTGGTACATGGATGCTAATTGCCTCCTGAAATATTCTTGAATATCTTCATGCTGTCAGACAGCTTTTTTTGGAGCTACACAAGATGGCACAGCTTACAGCATCCCTTTGTGCCGCCAGCGGCACCTCCTGATCCTGCTGGGATTCCTTACATGCTGGCCTAAGGATATTGGTGAGGCCAGCAGGCTTCTTGGAAGGGAACAGAGACTGCAGGGGAGATTCAAACTGATTGCTTTGCTGAATGCCACATTCACTCTGTGGAGGCTGAATGGCCCTTGGGTTATTTCAGCAGAGCAATAACTTAGATAAAGTGATGGTTAGTTCATTTCAGAGGGAAACTATGAGAAATGGAAAGTCAGTTTCTCATTTCTCAATAGACAACAGCTGCACAGAGAAAAAAATTATTGGTGCCCAGCAGTTCACTGGGGCATATGTTCATTTGCAGACATCTTACACAGGTAGTATGAACTAATGCTGGATCTGCCAAGGTCCAACATAATTCCTTGCACAGAGGAATTTTGCTTCTTTAATAAAATACCCCAGTGGATATATGAAAATATAACTTCACAGAAAGAAAATCATCATCATCATCATCATCATCATTGTTCAAGGAAACAGCTCTGTACTGTGGGAGGTCCACATAAATCATACATGGTATGTATTAGAATATATGACTTTTACCCATTATAGATTGGGAATCACACTTTCTGGTAAAGATTGTCTGATGCTTCCCGCTCTGAAATTGTTCTTGATTGTTTGTAAGCCTGTCATAATCCTGGTGCTGAACTTTTTCATGCTATTTAATTCATCCTGAATTCCTTGAGTACATTCTGGCTAAATTGATTTAACTTACTCACTAAACTCATAATTTTATTGCCTGTAAAAAAATGGAGAAAGCATGAAAAAAAAAAAGTCTGCTGTTCATATGCTTTGGAGCATGAACTAGAAATAAAAATGGGGGTGGTTTGTCTGTCTAGGGTTTTCTAAAATTTCTGGCAGCCTGAAAGCTCTTTGGCTTCTGTTGCTGATGCCATGTAGTTTTCAGGTGTCCCAGTTTGCTAAGCCAAGAAGCTTAAGGCAACAAGCTCTAGAAGAGATGTGAGAAAGGAAACAAGAAGGCAATATGCTATAGAGGTGATGTGAGACAGCGAACAAGGTAGGAGACATGGCAGCAGTGTTGTAAGTCAAGGTAATGCTGTCTCAGGCTAAAGCAGCAGAACCAAGATTTTTGATAAAAGTTTGTCTTATCTGAAAATTTCACTGAACCAGATCGCAAAGCAAATGCCAGAGACAACCCCAGGAGGAGATATATGGCCCTGTCTTTAGAACAGTACCTGGCATGGAAGTCACAAAGCTTTGCTGTCCCAGTGGGAAAAAACCTGGAGGATGATGTGCTGGCACTTCCAACGTAACCATCACTGCTCCCCTCTGCATTCAACACCTCCTTCAGGAAAGAGGTCTCAGGAGCTCAGGGACCACCACTGTGTATTGTCATCTCTCAAAAGCTGCAGGTTACATGCTGAGAAGTAAAAGAATTTTAATTTATTTTTGCCACATGCTCGTGGATCCCCAAAGCATAGAATGTTTCCCCTATCACATTGGTGAGAATCAAAACAGCTCATTTGCAAGCTTCACTTGCATCCACATATACATGCACCTTCTCTAGAAAGTGTATTTTGTCACCTAACCTTTACATGGATCAAATTACACTTTATTTTGTGTAATTCTTCTTCCAATTAACATTTTAATCAGTCAAGTTTTCAAAAAGCATGTCTGTTAAAAAGGGTCACTACTGCTGTGCATGAGGGCAGACAGAAAAAAAAAAAAATAAGATGTCCCCAACACACTTAAAAATAGCCCCAGATTTTCCAGCTCTTTCTCCAGTTTTGTTTGCTTTACCATTTTTAAGGAGAGTAAGTAAAGTTTCTTTGCCATCGTTCTTCCCTCCCTGAGACATAAACATATTATCAGTACTTACCACAGTTGAACAAAAAATTAAAAATGAATAATTTATACAATTAATGCAGTCTTCGCTCCCATTTATTTAATAACTGGTAGAGGATCACAAATTTCTTTTGCATTTATCCCTTAGTTAAGTTTATTTGCTACAGCTTAATGATCCTAGTGCTCTGCAGATTGAATGTTAATTTTAAGTAATTATTCACACTCATTAATATGCGCATTGTTTTCTTGTGGCTGGTCAAATAAATCAAATTATGTCATTTTTATTTGCTGGTTGAATACATCTTCAGTCACTTCCAGTACAAACATTCATAAACATGAATGCAGTGCTTGTTTGTTTGAACAGTTGGGCATACGAACTTTGAAAATTCTCTTCTGAGTTTATTTGAACTTGGAAACTGTAATTTCCCCCATATTCTCAAGCAAATGAGCACAAAAGGTGTGGCAGCACAGCTACACCAAATGTATTTAAAATTCAAATAGATATTAACTTGTGACTTGATTATTTGTACATCTTTTTCCAGTTCTTTCAGTGCAACTGGTGCATTCAGGCCTCTGCATTAGACTGCTGTATAAAAGGCCTTATTCCCTCCAGGTTCTGACATCTTCCTTTCTCTAATGCATTCCCAGCAGATAAACAGCATTCTTTTATACTTCTGATAGGCATTTAAGAGCTTCTTTATCCAGTTCACAGCAGTAATGAGAAATAAAAATTACTTTCCTGGTACTGCGTGGCCGGGCCACAATGACCTGCTTTAATGCGAGCTTTTCTTTTGACTTCAGTGGCAGATGGATCCTGCCTCCTTTCAGTAGATGGTTACTTTGCTCAGAAAAATCATCATTTCTTCAGCAGCAGCATGCAGCCTTTAACAGAGGGAGAATCATACCTACCTTCCCAGGGTCTCTGCTGTTTTTAAGAGACAGCGGCTTTTTCATGTTCAATCAATCCTCAGATAAACCCCTTCTCATCATGACCCAAAGCCCCTGGGAGTGTTGTTGCAGCAAGTGTGCCTTGAAAGCTAAGGGTTAGAATCTCCAAAAAGCTGAAGCACAACTGTTGTCATCAGCTCTCACTCTTTGTGAAAATTTGAAGTGGGATTTTAAGTCAGTTAAGATGCTTGGTATTACTGGAAAAAAATATTATAAACCCCAATAAAATACAACAATCCAATAATGCTACAACACATATGATATCACATAATATAACCCCAAAATTACACCACCAGAAAACTATGTTAGTGTGAAATCTACAAGTACTGTGGTTGGGGAAAGTCCTCCCTCTGCACCCTGGAAACCTCTTTTCCAGAGGAGTATCTCTGCAAAATCTTTTCCACAGCAATGCCATATACCCACCTTTGTAAACATCAGTAACACCTTGGGTTTTACTGAGGTGGTGAGATGCTTTGTTCCTGTCAGAGAGCCAGGCTAGCTACAAAATAGTTTTAATTTCATTGACTTGCATTAGTAGGCTTGAGGCCAGGCTAGCATAGGTTCTAGCAGAGGAGCAGTACACCAGGAGGTGCAGGCAGACATGGAAGGAGTGATGCCTACAGCTCCAGCTGGAGGTTTGCCATGGTTGGTGCAATCCACTGCCCCAAATGCCCAGCTCAGTGGTGTGCAGGCACTTCGTGTTCAAGCCAGGATTTGAAGCAAGGGCTGCAGGGAGCTGAGCTCTTGTACCAACTCCGGTTTCTCCTTCCCCACTGGCACAGAGCTCTCATTCTCTGCAGATTTTTGCTTTTCCAGAGATATTACTCACCTGCCCTGCCTTTGTTTTCCCTTCAATTGCTAACACACTCAAATATCCACTTGATAAAGCACTTCCCCTCTGATTCCACCTCCTCCAACTGCTATTCACCATGCGCCGCCTTTCCAAGGGTATCCAGTTTAACCGAGATTCCTCCTGGGATTAATCATTGGAGATCAGCAGGACAGCCTTGCAAGGCACCATGTCTTTTGCAAGTCTGACTCTCCTGCTGCTATTTGTCCATTTTTTGCATTTTGGCTCATCATTATTTTTTGCATTTGTAGTTGTGAGTGCCAAAGCTCTGTTGAGAGAGGCTTAATGCTGCTATAAGTAGATAAACTAAGGGAGGTTTCTGTGATAATGATTTAAGAGTCCACTTGTAGCCAAGACAGACCAGAAGTGACCTCCATGGTAACCTAGAGGGGCTGAGCCCACAGCAGAGTGTCCAACCAACTGGAGACAAAGCCAGGGATCAGTCCCTCCCCTGCTCCTGCCAAGCCCTGTCCCCTCCTTGGCTGAATGGGTCTGCTCTACCATGCATATGACAACAGCCACAGCAACAAGTTTATGAAGAAGCTTGAGCATAAAGCGTGTTGACATGAATTATTTTATAAATATCAAGATTAATCAGATGAATGAAAAATGTTATAAACATTATTAAAGTCATTATAGGGGAATAATATTTTGAGCTCAGGAAAAAGTCTCACAAAATATCAGAGATATTTTTGTCCATATATCAAATGAGTAAATAACCTTGAGAAGAAAGCAAGCAACTTTAAAAAAAATATTTTATAAAAATATCACCATAAATATCCTACTTTGTACACACGGATACCAATTATTCTTACATACACATCAGGCCCTCACTCTTTGGAAATGGAAGCATACATTTGTTTTATATATAAAACTCTCGTGTTTAGTTAAAAAGAATTCAAGGAGGCTATCAGACACAGAGGCTCTTTCCCTCAAGGTTTTAAACAAGAAGGATTTTCACTAATAGGGAAATCTCCGTTCAAAGCACTCACTCTACATTTTCTCATCATCTGGGAAGGGAAGCATTGCATCCACATGGGGAGCTGCATCTATCTGAGCACCAGCAAATCGAGCTGTTCATACTCAGAAGCAGGCAGCTATGGTCTTTATTTTGTTTTTGAAAAAGGTGCTGGGGCTGCAGGAACAATTGCAGGGTTAGCAGGTCTCTAGATAACGATCCTAAAGGAAGCTTTTAGCAGAATAGATTTCCCGTTATTGTAACGCACCTACTCCAGAGTTATAATTGTTCCAGATAGATCTAATGCTTTCCATTATGCATCACTCAGATTGCTTTGATAAACAAAGCATTTGCTCATGTTGATTGTAAAATGAGAAGGAAACTCACACCCTAATCCAATTTAAAATACAGCCAGGAGGTGGATGTTGATTACAGTGTGAATATAGACACTGTCACATCAGTGTAAACCCAGCCACTGGATTAGAAAACAGCAGTTTGGTACCTACAGCACTGGGGGAAAGGGGTGGCACCCACTCCCAGTACCCCTGGGAGTCTCAGGGCTATGGATTTTTCCTAATCTCCCTTCATTACGCAATACAAATGTGCTCCTTGGTGTGTTCAGGCATTCTGCTTGTTTCACCCACAGAGAGGTGGGATGGGAAAAGTACATTTAGGTTAAAATACAAGCACAGACCAGGAGTCACAGTTTGTGAAAGAAGGCTGTGATTCAGCAGTTAGCCTGCATTTGAAAAAATTCTGAGAACTAACGGATGGAAGAAAATAAAAGTAGGAACAGTGAAATAGAAATAGGAAACTAAGGGAGAAGGGGAAGAAAGAGGGCAAGCAAAAGACAAGGGAAGGTATTATTGGGAAGCAGCAAGAACATTAATGAGAAATGATAACCCTAACCCTCCAGAGAACCAGGATTCCTATTCACTGATCAAAACTGTTAGAAATATAAAGACTTCACTCGTTGTTCAGTTGCTTTTGTTAAGACAAAGAAGCCAGTGGTCTTAGTTTGTTTCAAGTCTCGATGCAGTTTCCATATCATAAAGCCACCTAAACCAATGGCCTTTTTGTTACCAGCACAGATGTCAGGAGCTGCAAAATCAGAAAGCCTTCATCTTGCTACAGGCTCTTGCCTGGCTCAGTAGTGCCTCAGTGGAGCAATAATCCCATCTGACAGATGGGAAGAGAAGCAGAGGGATGCTCAGGTTCAACCAGGCAGCCTGCATGAGAGCAGGGTTTGGATCTGCCCAAGCTCAAGTCCAGCCTTCCTTTCAGCCATCCCTTCTTGGTGAGGGATACATGCACTGGAGCCTCTGTCCTCTCTCCTGAAGAAAACAGGGCTGGTCCTTCCTGCAGAGCAGCAAGGCACCAGGAAAAAATTCTTATTAGCTGCCTAATGGAGTTTTACTTGGGAGGCATTTGGTTTTGTATAGCTGGATTATGGCAAACAGTATGAACTTCAAATTAAAGGAACTGCCTTTGTTTTCCTTAAAAAATATGTTTTCAAAAGAGTGTACATAAGATCCCATGAGACTCACTGGCTCAACTACAGGCCAGATTCAACTCTCAGATTATATAAATGGAGACTAACTCAACTGCTGTCCGTAATGTTGCTGCAAACACCCTGTCAGCCAGCAGAGAACAAAGTCCACTCCTCAGCGTTGGCTCAGAATAAAGCCAAAAGGAGAACATTTTCAAGAAAATATAATTTCCCCTGAAATCTCGTGGCCAGCTACTCCAGATATTACCCAGATTGTCTGAAAACCATCTTTCTATAAGAGGCTTGGACTAAAAAAACAGTGATAAGACAACATGGGGTTTTTTCAGCTTGTTCTGGTAGTGCTCTGAGCCAGGCTGAAAGAGCACAGCCAGTGTTGGACCTGCACCAGATTCAGCCTCTTGTAGGATGGGGCTTCTGCACTGGACTCAGCTCCATGCTGATTTCAGCTCTCCATCTTCCATCTTGGAGCTGACTCTCAGAGCACTTCCTGAGCTCAATCATGTAGGGATGCAAATGCCCAGAGAGATACATGCTTGGAAAAAAGCACAGAAAAGAGAAGCATAAGGTGGGAAACTTTTCCTGCACTCAGGAGAGTAAGATGTAAACAGCTGTCTCTGCCTTCTCCCTTTGCTACCAACACCAGAGCATGGCTCCACCAGAGAGCATTGACAAAATGAGTGCAGACCACTGGATATGATGTGGTCCAAATGTGATACTTCAGCACCTGGGCGGAACTCACTGGTTCACTGCTTTTATTTTGCTTTGTCCAAACAATCCACTTTTACCTTATTTAGCCCATCCCAAAAGATCATTTCAACACTTTTGGCTGTAGATCTGCCTGCCCTTCTCTCTCTCAGCAGCAGCTAGCATGGCTTGACTGTATTCACCTCTTGTGTGGTATCCCCGTGTGTGGTTGTGGATGCTATGCACAGGAGAAGGAAGAAAAGTGAGGAGGACCAGGAGTACAACAGTAACTATCAGGTTTGCTTTTTGTCTCTAGTTATGGTGCTAGGTACCATGGCTGGTTTGAGGATTTATGCCAAGAAAAGCAATGGACCTGGGGGAAGAAAGTGTAGGAAGGGGATTCGACTGCAAAGTCCACCAGAATGGTGTATGAGCTATATAATCATACAAACACAAACACAAACACACAATATATGTATATGTATTAAATACAAAATTCTCTAGCAGTCAAAAAAAGAGTAATAAAAGACTGCTGAGTATTAGTGGAAGGGCACTTCTGAAAGCAGTGAAACAAATGTAGGAAATGCTTAAATATTAGACCACAAATACTTTTTTCAGCACAATTCTTTGCATATCCCCCTCAAAACACTGTGCCTGGAATGAGGATAATGGAAATATTGATTGCAGTCTTAAATTCTCTTTGTCAGCTTCATTTCCCATAGTGCCCTGTATTTAAAAGACAAAGGACTTGAACCCCAATACTGACATAGTAGGAGGAACCCTGACTATTAGCTGGCTTTGGAAATTCTCTCTTTTTTTAGGAACAGAAGATGCAGAAAATAGTTCTCTGTCAAAATAATTTGGTTAAACTTGTAGGTGCTAGTTCATTTTTTTCTGTGGTTTTTTCATTTGGTTGTTCTGTCACTTAACATACTTTATAGCATAAAATGAACTCTGGCCAGGTAACGGTTGCTTATTTACCACAAAACATAGGGTTCTGGTTACCACTTGAAATTTTAAGCCTCCAGATAATTCTCTGCAAGCCATTTGCATGGAGCAGCCAGCCTGACCTCCAAGTTGTATGTGCAAAGCTGAAAGCCACCACACCTGACCCACATGGCTCAGAGAGCCTGGGAGCCCCAGCAGTGACTCACAGGTGAAGGAGAACTGCTTTATACTTGTGTGTGCCCTTGAAGCTTGCAAGACAGAGCAGGGTTTGGCATGCCTGTAGATCCAGCTGCAAATTCCAGATGCTCAGCTCATAAACTATGAGCCAGTCTCCCTGGTCTAAGGTTGTATTAGGGGAGCCAGCCTGGCTCACTTTTGGGCTGCTCAGAAACCATCACAGCTGTACAACAGCATTCTCTGGTGTCTAAATCCCAGCAGTTATTAAAGCTTTCCTACCTGGCAGCTGTTGCTAGGCAAGAGGCATCCTGCAAGTGCTCCATCACTGAGGTCAATTAAATGCTGTCCTCAAGCAAGCTCCTTTGAACTGAAGTCTGTGTGAAAACAAAGAGACAAGATTCTGGTTCTCTTCATTAAAGAATGATTTGAGTTGTTGATAGAGACAGGCCTTAGTCACAGCTTTTAATTTCCTCAAAGCAGAAAGGAGGTTTAGACAAATTTTTTAGGCCTGAGAAAGGAGACTGAGTTTTTAAAAAGAAAGAAAATGCATCTGATATACATCATTTGAAATAGCAATGCCCACCCCCTCCTCCTTTGCATCACTTTTTCATCTGAAATGAGTGTCAATGTCAGATGACACCATAGTTCATGCCCATGTAAATGGTAAGGTCCCAAGCTGTACCAACAGAACAAGGCATATTTTTACTCATATTTGGGATTTTTTGCAAGAGGAGGAAAAAGATAGGAGAGTTGTTAAGGTTTGAAAGAGAGAGAAAAGCAGAGAAAGTGAAAAAAGGGAAGGAAAATATCATGTGTAGGCTCAAACGTAAAGGCTGTTTTTCTCACTGATAATAAATGTGCCAAGAAGGCTGAATTCATTATAAAAGGTCATTGGGAAAAAAAGTCAGATGAAAAACGTTTTGATAATTGAAATCCAAAGTTTTGTGCATGTTATTTCATCCTGGGTTTCTGTCAGCTCAGCCAACCACTTTCTGGGCAAGCAGCATTGAAGCTCGGGAAGGAGCCAGTCTCAAAGCTAGGACAACCCAGATCCCTGCTGGAAGTAGCTCTGCTCAGTTCCATAAGGCAGACACAATCAGGAAAGGAGTCCTGGACTGACCAAAACAGCTCAATATCCTGGGGAACTGCTTGCCCTGGGACTGGGAAAATACTTGGGGCTCAGCTAGAAAAGCTGGAAGTGGGGTTGTGTTTTCCTCATTTCAAAGTCTCTGGATTTCCTTTCATTCCAGCAGGCAGAATGTTATTTAAAAAAAAAAAAAAAGTTGCAATGCTAAATTATTTTTGTTTTTTTTCCTGAAAAATTACAAATCAGAATACTAATGTAAGGAACTTTTCATGCCTCATTTAATCCTAGTGGGTACCTAAATTGATTTTTGTAGTAAATAATTTTTTTTGTCAGTGAGAGACTGTTTAGGAGCCTCCCTGCTTATTGAAGTTTCATGTTCAATGTTTTGAATAATTCAGGCAGAAAAAAATATTTTGAAAATGTCAGATCATTTTACTTTGAGATTTTGGTGTTTCATTCTGCTGCAGCATTGTAAAGCTAAAGGAAACAGAGGAATACACTTGGTAATGTCAAATCCTTCACCACATTTGGCAGTGCTGTGGGAAAATCCACATCTTACTACTCCGTGAGTTGGAACCCACCTGCCCTTCACCCACTGAGCCTGGCATCACCAGGTTAGGGAGTTGCTGGCTTAGTGTAATGTCAAGTATTTTCCTGTATATTTAAAGACCTGAATTTTGGAGATGCAGCATTTAACCCAGAGATGAGGAAGTCCAGCTTTGTCCTCTCACCTCTAGGGTGCATGCCCCAAAATGCTAGGCTGCTCTGGGAGGAGGGAAGAATTATCATGATGCTGTCAGTCTTCAGTATCCAGAACAAAGAGCATGATGCTGTACCTGAATATGAAGAATTTTGGAATTTTTTAAAGAAACGGGAATGTCACCTTTCCTCTTGCTTCCTCACAGCTGTATTCCACCTCCTGCTGCTCAGGCTGCAGCAGAAGCTGCTAAAGGCCCCTGTGAAATGCTTTATAAGTACTTTCATTTAACCTGAAACACAGTTTCTCAGCCTTTTCTTTTGGTGTGGAAACAAGTGCTTGATTTTAGGGTCAGTCCAAAAGGGATAGTTCTTTATTGCATTATAATCCTGTAGTAACACAGTGCATTATTTCATCCCCCCTCAAATAGCTTTCTACCAGGAAAAAATGAAACACTTATCCTTCCTCTGATTTCTGTTGAGGCATCCCGCTGGTGATAGCAGCCAATTAGCTATTTGCCATAGGATGGCACCATCCTGAATGCATATCTCAGCTGGTGAACCACTTGTCTTTTGAAATCTACACTCTGCACCTTCTGGATATAGTTCACACCCCAATCTAACACTCTGGAGTAACATGGGCTGCCAATATCATATCTGCAAATATCAAATCTGCAAATATAAAAATGTGAAATATCTGAATCTGTGGGCTTAGTTCTGACACAAAAAAGGTACAGATTTTTTTTCCCCACCTGTCCTTCCACTCTGAAAGACCCTCCCCAGCTTGCTGCAGCTGTCATGTACAGGAGAAGGCATTCACAAACCCTTCTTACCGACTGCTTTTCTCACCAGTCATTTTCAAGGGTCTTTCCCCAGTGCTGTGCAAGTCCCTACAGGTGATGTGCCACAGGAGACCTTCAGGCTGCTGGGAAAGTCTTATATAGAAGCCAGTGAGATTTTAGAGCCAGAGCCAAAACATGGTTTGTTCCCACTGCTGGGGCTGCAATCCTGCCCTAGCAGAAGGAGCGACAAACATTGCGCATGAGAGAAGAGTGTAGTACATAAAAAATCATTGGGTAAGAAAACAAATGTAAATTATGTAAGCTAAAAAGAACCATCCAAAGAGAAAATGACAGACAACTGCTGAATTTTCCTACCAGTGCATCTCACTCCATTTTATTGCTAGAGTTTCTTGTAAGAAGAGTTAAGCTGCTCACATATGTCAAGATTTGCCAGGCTTTTCATTTTTAAAGTTGTGCCAGAGGGGCAGGTGGCAAAGGAGCCTGACAGTGGTTTATCCAGCTTTAACGTAAAGTGGAACCATAATGTTCTGGCAAGGAGGCTAAACGGGGGAGTCAAGACATCACAGCACATAGTTTCTTGCTCAGCCTCCTCATGCTTCCCTTTTACTCCCCTCTGGACAAGCCACTTAACTGCAGTCATCTTGACTTGCTTTATTTTTGTGTTAGAGACAGAAATATCTGTGCCACGTTTCCATGCCTACTCATATTTACAGAGTTTCTTCTGAAATCCCAAGCTGCAAAATCAAAGGAAGGGCTTGATAATGATGTGACAGCAAAGCAACTACACCTCCAGCATCCCTTGTTTTGCCCTGAGTCTTTTCTTCCAGGAGAACTGTTATTCAGAAAGGGAGGTCAATAGAACTCTAAACACAAGCAAACTGAATAGTTAATATTTCTTATTGTCTTTTATGCTGTTCAATGACATGAAATTGTTACCATGGAAACTAGTTTAACAAAGGTGTTATATGTGCTGTTTCCGAGGTTCAGGCAAGGCTCCTGCCTCTACCAGAGAAGTTTTAGAGGAAGGAATGACTTTTCAGTGTCTTCATGGGTGTCTTCACGTACCCAAAAATCCACAGTCCAGTAATTAGATGTTTGTGGGACTTCACCCAAATAGGACATCCACTGTTCCTGGCTCCTTCCCTTTTAAATAATCAGTATAAATTTAAGATACTATTAGTTGAAGACCCTTCAGGAAATGCTAGAACTGAGTACAGCATGAAAATGGACCTGCCAAATCAATTATTTTCAAGTGCTTTGCTGTAGGCTATATGAGAACAGAAGAGATATGATTTGGACTTTCAAGATGGTGTTCATCTAAAAAAAGTTAGATGCTGAGGAAACAGAATATTCTGCATCTTTATGTGTTTGATGATGAACTTCTCTCATTTCCAAAAGACATATCTCCATGGAGCATGCTTCTGAATTCCATCCAGAGCTTAGAGGAGGCTATTTATTTTTCATAGGATATAATTCCTGTCATACTCCATTCCTATTCCATTTTTTCATATAATTTTATTAAATAGCATGAAGAGAGAGAGAGAGAGAGGAAGCCTGCAGCAGTCAAGGATAAGGGATTTGCTTGGGCATTCCAAACCCAGCAGTGGCTATGAGTGGCAAGATCATCTGTTGTACCAAGGTAAGCACAGCTCTGCAGGAACCTCCAGAGCAGGTTTAAGGGTGGCATTCATCTAAGCAAGCACAAACATCTACCATGCAAATACTCCATCTAGGTTTCATCCATAACAGTGGAAAGAAACAGTCATTTACAGAGCACTGATAGTCTCACCCTAAAATAGACATCTAAAATAGTGCTTTCACAACACCTCGTGCTTCTCATACACAGCAAAGCAACCTGTTTCTTGCATCCAGCACTTCCACACTGACTCCTGCTCTCACAGCCATAAACACTAAAGTTTGCAAATGAACCCTATATGTGGGATGGGCTGCTAACTCCACTGATCCTCATTTTCTGAGGCAAAGAGTAGACCGCAGAGCAGGCTGAACTGCTGCACCCAGTTAGTGCTGTGACCAGGGCCACACTTAGCAGCTGAGGCACATCCCTGTGAGTGCCAATGACCAACTTAGAAAGACCACGTGTTTATGCAGAATATAAATGTCCCTGTTGCCTCTTGTCACATGCTGGGATTTGACCCTGGGTCATGCTTCCTATGAATCCTTTCAGAGGGACAAGGGGAAGAAAGGAAGAGGGAACGTTACCTTGGTGAAGGGCAGGTTTTCTCTTGCACTCTAAGCTGAAGGGACAGCACAGATGTCTGTGCAGCATTGTGGTTTTTGAGATGTGGAGAATTAGTGTCTGATCACCAGGTTCTATATAATCAAAGAAAAATTACAGCTTAAGTTGTCAGAAGATAATAAATTAAACTACTCTCAAAATAATACCTTTCCTTCGACACGCTATGTTCCAGAGATGCACCTCTTTCTTTTTATGTAATTCTTTATTCCAATATTACCCATGTAAAAGGCCAGCAGCAGAACTGTCCTCCTTGCAGCGAACACACACACACACACATACACACACGCTCCTTGTTCCTTTTCATTTGATAGTGCCTGTAATGAAGATGCAGGGACACTCATAAGGGCTAATGGTAATAAGGGGTGCACATTAGTACATTATTACTGTCCTTATAGACAAAAAAGCAAATTGCAACACCTGTATCATGTGGAAAGGAAAAAATCACTCCAGCCAGAGCAAATGGAGATAACTGTGCATTGCCCATCTCTGTTCTAAACTACTGAACTCAAAAGGGATAAGGGTTGGTTTTAGTGATCTCTTGATGAAGTACAACACAGGATACTTTTGCTGGCCAGAAAGTCTAATCTCAGTACACATTTTGCTTACAGAAACACTCTGAACATTGAGCTATGGATAACCCACCCTGCCTTTAAAATTCTGGCAAGCTTCCATATATCTGATCATAAAAATAAATAAATACCAATCAAAGGAGCAAAGAAACAGCCACAATCAGTACACGGAAATCAGGTCAGCTCAGTGGTACTTGTAAAACACAGTAAAAATACGTTACACCAGCAGCACAGGCGTTAAATCAATACATGGAAAGATGAGGTGTTATCAGGAGGCAAGAAGCTATAGATTTCTTCTAGTTTAATTGTGTTTCTGCACCTCTGTAAGCTATTAGAGGTGAGTAAATATGCCAGTGTAGAGGCTTCATGATAACTTACTCTAGCACTTCTGTAACACTTTTCATCTTCAGAATGCCACCCATCTGAGACATGTAGGTAAATATTAACCCCGCTCTGCAGCTGACTTATTTATAAGCCATCAGCAGGCAGGTTATGCTGGCAGACTGCAGAGACTAATTTATAGCTCAGCTGAGGGGAGTTACTTGGTTTGCCTGCACCCAGGAGTAATTTCATATCGCCACCAGTCCTTCTCCAGGCTGTAGATGGAGATTTCCAGGTGAGCCAGCTGCTGTGGAAGGATAACAAATAGCTGGCTGCAGGAACCCCACCAGTCTCCTCCCCGCTGGATTTCATAGCCAGCCCCAGGATGCCAGGCCAGTTTGTCCTCTGACATTTTACCAATTGCTAGGGACAGCCAGGGGCACTTTGTCTTGCATGTGGAAGAGCTTGCTCTTACTTGCTAGAGAAAAAAAAGGTCCTGACCTCAACTTCTCTAGTGTAAATCAGGAGAAACAATGCTGAAACCACTGGGGTTGCAGCATTAGAAGCAGAGTGGTTACAAGGGAATAATTCCTTGTTATTTATTGATTATGCAGAGGATTTAATTTTTGCTGTGTTACAAAGAGTCAAGCAGAGAAGAAAGGACATTTCATTAAAGAAAAAAATGTTTGGTGGGGGTTGTTCTAGAGGCTAAGGCACTGCATAACAAGTGATTTATAGCAATTTTTAACATCTTTCCTACTAGGCTAATAGCCTTGTAACACACAACATCTATCCTTTCCTAATTCACTACAAACAGTTAAAAAGCAGGTCTTTAAAGACAAACAGGTGATGCTTTCTGGACACTGGCTTATTGTCCTAATTGTTCTTGCTGTCTTGGAAACAGGATGATCAGGGATAGATACACAGGCACTGCGGGGAGGATGGCACCCAGCCAGCCACACGTGGATGCTGCCGTGGGCAGCCTGACTGTGCAGGGAGGGAAGTAGCCAGCAGAGCATGACAGGACGTGGCTCTGCTCCCGGGGTGGGGGAGAAGCCTGCACAGGGATTTGGTATGCAGGCTAAAGCACACACAAAGGTTTATTACTGAGGTAATAAACCGATTTGGGAAAGTCTATTGAGCCAGCATATACTGAGGTGTTCATGGGGCTTTACGCCACTGTGCATTAATGGGACGACTGGTAAATGCACATTTTCATTCCTTTTCTGCTATTTAACTTGCTAATGAGTCACTTTTGCTCATTGCACAGGCCAGTCTTTGATGGCATCATTAGAATGTGATTACATCATAAATCACACCACTGTTAAGCAAATACCCATCTCTGTAGAGCAAACAAAAATGTGCCTTGTGAATGTCTGTATTTTTGTGAGTCTCTGTCTTCCTCGAGAAAGCAAGGTATGTACAGTCCCATTCTTCTCTGATGTACTTTAGAGAAATCATTCTTTTTAGTTGCAGTGGCTACCTAAACTTCTTGTTTGCTCCTTTTAACTTTGTGAATTATTTGCATTCAAAATTAATCATGAGTCATGATGAGGTAGAGAAGGGAACAGCTATCTGCTCTAGAGGAGCAAGTCCTTCAATTTTCCAAGTCTGCTATCCGAAAAACTCATGTCCCAAGAGTCAGGTTAGGAGCCTGGAATGGCCAGAGGATGTAGAGAATTATGCACTCAGGGATCAAGCAAGATCAGATGAAGTGGTTGGGAACAGAGAAGCAGATCAGAGCTAAGCTGTTCAGAAGCAGCAGCAGCATGCAGAATCAAAAAGCAGGAGACTAAAACAATGACCAGGAACAAGAATCTGGAGCATAACAGCAGCCAAGAGCTGTGCTAAGCAAAGTCAGGGCATCCCAGCAGCCCCCTAAGGACAATCTGGGGGCTGATAACCAACTGCAGCTCGACTGCCTGGAACCCACAGGTTGGGCTCACAGAGGCCCAGCTTTCATTAATACTGCCTCCAATTATTATTCAAACACATGATTTTTCTATCCATCTCATACATTCATTTTTTATATCTCTTAATATGAAAAAGGTAATACGATTACAACTTTGACCTTTAAGACAAAGATTGTTTTTTAAATACTATTCTCAGTACAATGTACACATAAACTTAACCTTATTAGGCATTATTACTGGTTATTAATGACATGAAGCATAAATATCTGTGCACAGAGACTATATCCAGATGTACTCCTGAATTAAAATACCAGACCTGTTACCACTAATCACTCAGACCTTTGGGCACAAGCAGTGCTCACGTAACAAAGTTAGAGACAGGAATGGATTCTTCTTTGAGAACAACTGTGGTATTTGGTTTATCTTGCCATCATCTTCCAAAAAGGGGTCAGAGAAAAGAAGATTCAGGATATGCAATGAAATACATTAGGAGAAAATACTTTTATTCAAAAATATTGTGCATGGAATATTCTGATACATGGGTTGGGGAAAACAGGTAACCATCAAAGTCACGTTGGGGTCTAACAGCCAAACCACCAAAGGGGAAAAATAATGTAGGGAAGGAAGTGTGAAACCTTGAAAATGCAAAATACCTGGAGTACTGGAACAGGCAATGTAAACACAAACGTCTTTCAGCCATGACATTTGGATTCCACTTACACAGCACATTCAGGTGCAAACAACTGCAGAAAATCTTGCTCAATTGAAATACTTCTTAAAAATTCTGGCCCCCATGAGTACGTAACAAAGCAAAAACATCACAGCATGACTGAGCATGGCAGGACTAAGACAGTGATCACCCCCCTGTACTCAACACTGGTGAGGCCATGCCTTGAATCCTGTGTTCAGTTTTGGGCCCCTCACTACAAGAGAGACATTGAGGTGCTGGAGTGGGTCCAGAGAAGGGCTACAGAGCTGGGGAAGGGTCTGGAGCACAAGTCTTATGAGAGGCAGCTGCAAGAGCTGGGGTTGTTTAGCTTGGAGAAAAGGAGGTTTGGGGTAAACCTGGTCACTCTCTACAACTCCCTGAAAGGAGAGTGCAGCCAGGTAGGAGTCTGCATCTTCTCCCAGATAACAAGCAACAGGACAAGAGGAAATGGCCTCAGCCAGGCAAGGTTTAGATTGAATGTTAGTTAAAATTTCTTCCCGGAAACAGTTGCTGGCATTGGAATAGGCTGCCCAGGGAAATGCTTGAGTCAGTGTCCTTGGAGGCATTTAAAAGGCGTGTTGTTGTGGCACTTACAGATATGGTTTAGTGATGAACATGGGGCGGTGCAAGGTCAATGGCTGGACCTGAGGATCTAAGGGTCTTTTCCAACCTAAACAATTCTATGATTCTATGGAGATTAGAGCTAGTCAGAGCAGCTCTAAGTGCCTCTTTAGACCAGCCTAAACACATGGCGACTGTGCTGCTTTCTCTGAAGCAGCGCTCCCACCAACAGCCATGGCAGCACAACATGGCAGCTCTCACCAGGCAGCCACACCAGGGAAGCACCTCCTCAGACCTATTCCAGCTATCTGCTCTTTGGATACATGCCCACAACTCATGGCTGCATGTAGGGCTGTGCCTCCAAGGTGGCACAGGGATGACCCTGCGGCAGCCACAGTGGCTGCTGCCCTCAGCCCTTGGCTGCCCTCTCTCAGAAGCTTCCTCTCCTGCCCACAGAGAAGGCTCAGCCACTCAGCCATGTCAGTTTAGTGTGGCTAACTGTCACATACTGCAGCATATGGGGTGGGTCAGTATGAGATATGGGCTGCTGTGAGGTATTTTACATCGGAAATGTTCTCATGGGATCTATTTTTTCAGTATATATATATATATTCTATACTTTCTCTCAAGTAACTCAAACCCATCCATTTCAGTTGTCTGAAGTAACATAAAAACCTATGGTAATGTGGAAAGTTACACCCCTCAAATTCAAAACAGAGGAGCTGATACATCCTCCTTTCCGTATGCTTTACCCAGACTGACTGCTCAGTGCTTTGAACTGACAAATAAAGATCAATTTCTTAAAAGCATTGCAGCAAACATTGATTTCATGTTTCTCTGAAGTCACACTCCACACTTGACAACAGGCAGTGTAAGGAAACCATGCATGCTCTGTTCCTGTGTTAAATCCAAGCCTATCAGGATTAGTATTGCTTGTAGCAAGTTTTTACTGAATTGCTCACATATTCCACTGCTTCTGGAGCAACCACAACTATAAATATGCTGAGTAAAACTAGACAGTACAGCAGCTGTATGAAACAAAGGCAAGGAAATGAAGATGGTCAAAGTGAAAGAACATTTTGTACCTTTTAAACCCTAGTATTCAAGAGAGTCTTATAGGTAGATGAAATATCCTTGGATCATTGAGGAACTCGGAGTAGTAGTTTGATAATATTTTATGCGCATTGTCACGAAAAACTGGTTTTACTGTGAATGTGGGATTGGAAGATTATTAGGAAGCAGCTAAGCACAATGAGTATTTGCCAAGCAAGAGCAGACAACACATGCTTGTGAACTTGTTGTGAATGCTTTCTGTTGCTACAGTCAGCACTAAGGATTCTGGTATTTTAAATATATTACAGAAATGTATTAACTCTTTGGTGTTTCCCAACTTATGAGCTCTCTGAATACCATTGTTAGAAGGATTTAACTGCGATTTTAAGCAGTTTTTTGATCAGAAATGTCATTAACACTATTCATTCTCATAGGTTTCGCATTATCTTTTTATATTTAACAAAAGAAACATAGAAATAGAGACCATTTGATTGACACAAAGATATTAAATATAGTGCAGTTATCAGATGAATCACAGGCAATTTGATGAAATTAATTGGAAAATGTTCAAAAAGTGATCCTATTCCTGTCACTATGTAAAAGAGTTTCTAATCATGCAGTTAAGGAGGACTGTTCTCATGGCAATCGGCAGGAGTTACATGCACAGGAAAAGGCTCTTGTTTTGTTTTTGAAGAACTGGATCATTCAGTGTCTGTGCTTCAGGGAGTTTGTTTTTCTTATACTGGTAAAGTCTCTGATTTCTGCTTCAGTGTGCTCTGCACATGTAGGAAAAGAGATTAGCCAATGTTGTCTTCTTTCTGCACTTTGCGTGTGGGAGGAGAGTAAATCTCTCTGACCCATTCCACCCACAGCACTTCAGTTAGCATTGGGCATCACCATTATCAATCTCCCTGGCTGAATTCAGGGAAATCAGAATTTACACAGGCATGAAAAATTCCAGCTGTAGGAAGAAAATAAGAGTTGTCTTCTTCTGTCTTAACCCAGCATGGGCTGATGCCTTTAAGTGTTACAATGGGGATCTCATGGGGAGAGGATTGGAGTCTCTGTTTCAGAAATGGAGATAAGTAAGTGACATTTTGGAGGATGAGTTTTGTCATAGGCAATCCACTGTAACATGAGGATAGCTATAGCCAAGCCTATATTTTATAGGCAGGTCAAAGAAGTATTCCCAGGTAGTATCTACAAATCCTAAAAAAAACCAAAGCAGTCAATTCTGGAAAAAAAAGAAATAAAGTCAAACTCTAAAAAAAAATAATAAAGCAAGCAAAAAAGGCCTGCAAAACTTTGAGTATAGGATAAAGACTTCAGTACATGGCTCATATAATGCACAGACATGCCTGGATAGCTCAACTAAATATCTTTTCTGCTCAAAATTACTTTTAGGCCAAGCTTAATTTCATTTCCAAAATGGTGGATATGGTTTTCCTTAGCCCCACGCAGACCTGTAAGGAGGAAGGTCCACAGCCATGGAGATTGGCTGAGAGCATTGCACAGGCATGGAATGTAAACAACTGAGCAGGAGGAATGAGAGGTCTGATGGCAGTGATCCTCTTCATAAACACCTATATGTACAGCTATATTAGTTTTTGTGACAAAATGCTGCTTGCATGGGCTTGCTGTAAATTTATTCACAGTAATGTCCACCACAACTGTGTTTCCAGGAAAGAAGGAAAGGTCATGTCTGGCTGGGGTAGAGTACAGAGGGATATGACATCAGTCTTCATGTTCTCAGCCCCTAAGCAATCCTACAAATAGATAGCAGGGATTGAGGTGCAATGGGAAATGCTCATCTTAGAGACTGGATGAGGTGTTGCATATAAACATCATGCCCCAAAAGTGGGTTTCTCTGTGTTACGAAAATGATGTGACCCTGCATCATTAAGTGCTGTACGTGTCCTGGAGGAAAATGAAAAAAAATCTCAAGAATTCATACTAAGTATTGCCTGAAGAAAGTACTTTCCAGTTTCCATTTAGGAGCAGCTACATTTCTGGCATAATTAGGCACAGCTCATATTCCCCAGAGAAAATGTGATGAAACACAAAGTGCAAGAAAAGAAATGGAATAGCCCCATGATTAAATCTCCACCAGCTACCTCCACACCAAGTCTTTCATATAATCACCTCGTAGAAAATATTTTTTACACTTTGGGGGATTATTTCATATTCTTTTGGATTAATTACAATCTCTTCCAGTAACATTCATCACTTAGTAATGATTTGTTTTAATATGTCTGCTCACAGCAACACCTTTCAATGGGAAAAGCATTTCCAGAGTACAGCTATTGACTGTTAAATTGTGGTCAGAATTGTGCAGAATACCTTAATTTAAGAACACAAGGCTCAATACATGCCCTTCAGTGCAAAAATGAGCACAGAAGGAATAAAATCATGTTCATGCTTTGCATTTTGATTGTGCTTCACACACTCAAAATGCCATATGGGATTTACCTCATTAATCCTTTCACTACCAGTATGAAAAGTATAAATATTATTTGGCCCACAGCTAGAGGGACACAGGCATATTTTCATAAGTCTTGAGCCTTACAAGCTCCAGTGTGAGCTGTACACATTTATCATCTTATGAAAGGAGGGCTGTGGTGAGTTAGCCACGCAGCCATTTGCTAGTAAAGCCACAAGGCTACTAGACCAACACTTGAAAAATCTGCCAGATCTGCTGCTCACATAACTTTCCCATATGCCATTATCCAGGGCAAGAGTGTTCACTCTCTGCAGAATCCAAGGTTTAATTGGAAAGTGATGGGTTTTGGCCCTGTGGTTGCATACCTGAGCCGAGTGTAACTTAAAATGCTGATCCATTCCTAAGTGAGATCATTTCTTCTCTGGCTTTGAGACACCTACATTTGGTTGGAGCAGAAGGCAGGATGAGACTCATCCTAACATTTCAATTGAGGATACGTGGGAAAACTGACATGTGAGGGCTCCCATGATGCATGAGATAGGGGTTTGGGCAGGTGCATGAGTAGAGGGTGATTCAGAGATAGGACTTTGAGAAATTAAGGAGGACGGACCTCTTCAAATGGGTCCCTTTTTCATTTACCAGAAGACAAAATAACTTAGGGGCCTTGCTCAATTTCTGGGGCAAATGTGTGGAAGAAGTCCTGTGACTACAGGACTGGTGGGAGAGACAACTTTGTCTCTCTTTATCTTTGTTTTACCCTCAATACAGGGTTTCCTGTTCATCTTTGTCCTAGAAGTGTAACAGACCAAAGGCATAAGAGGTACAGTCTGAATGGGTGGGAAGCAGAATGGAAAAGCAGAAGAAACTGACAGCACAGTTTCCTGAAGTACTTTTTTGGGGCTTGATAATAAAAGACATACTTGTGGGAAAGACAGGTAAGAAATCTGAAGGCAGAAAATGTCAAGATAAATACATGCTATGGAAAGAGAGCAGGGAAGAGGGAGATACCAAGTAAGAAAGAGCAAATCTTAAGAATGATTAATTTTCAATGACAGAAGACAAATGGAGTGAAACTTTTGAAACAGTGAAAATAGGGACAAAAAAAGGAAGATCATATAGGTAGTCATTAAAATGTTTGAGTGAGAAAGTATTGGCAAGACAGATCAGAATGCCATCCACAGCATTCCAGCACGTAGCCTTGTCTACAGCAGTGACCTGACCCAGCCTGGGACACGCAGTCACACCAGCATTGCTTCAGTCCAGGTGGAAAGCTTTAATACAGTTACGATGAACATTCCTGCACTGGACAATGAGAAACATATTTTTAGCATGGATCAATGCAAGATGTGATGGAAGAGCCATACCCATGCCATAAAAATGATATTTTAGCATGTTGTGCTTACAGCCTCAGAGAGCACATGAAGCAAAACTAGACCAGAATCAGAACCAGAGAATCACAGAATATCCTGAGGTAGAAGGGACCTGTGAGGACCACCAAGTCCAGCTCCTGGCCCTGCACAGGACAACCCCAAAAATCACACCATGTCTCTGAGAGCATTGCCCAGACACTTCTTGGACTCTGGCAGGCTTGGTGCCATGACCACTTCCCTGAGGTAGAATAGATAACATATGCATGAAAGTGCCCTGCCATTTAGTTGTTTAGCTGCCAGAAACACATTGAGTATCTCTCTTTTTATTTACGGTATGGTGGTGTCAGTTCCTAATTTTTCTTAAGCCTCACATTTCTTTCCAGGCTCTTACTCTCATTTGCCTCTAGTTGTGCCATCTGGGGCCAAAACTGCAATCAGTTGTTCAAGCAAAGCACTGAAAAGTTTGAATATGGAAAGATTGAATATGAAGTACATAATCAAGTTCCTAATTCACCTTGTGTCAGTTTTCTTTTTTCTCTGTGATCTTAAATGATGTCTTTTTCCCAGTTGATACTTCGTAACTTCTTTGCAGGTTATGCTGGCACATTTACTCCCTTTTATGCTTTTTCTATGTCTCTTTTTTTTTTTTTTATTCCTCCACGATCTTCTTCTGTATCTCCATTTTAACCACTTCATGTTGCTTAGCAACATCCAGAATGACACCAACAAGGTACAGTCGCACTGTTTCCAACAAGTCTCACCTTGCAAGGAACAAAAATATAATTTAACTTCACACTCCCAGTGAATTCACTTCCTCAGAATTCACTGATCTCTTACTTATGTCTCATTAATCTGATGTTTTCTATGACAGCTAAGAACAAGTCAAACATGCAGAAACACACAGTGTTTCGTAGGATATTTGCATCTTCTAGTTTTGCTGTTTTGTTCTGACATTGTTAACCTGCTGAGATAATAAGAATGTGGAAATAAGATATAATGGTTTAGATCCTGATTTTCCCAACATGCAGATCCAGAGATTCTGACATATAAATGCTCAAATTGCTACAGTCCGTTATGAACCCAAACTTTATAAAAAGTTGGAGATGTGATTGTGAGACTGAAGCCTGTCCACTGATCTAATTAAACATCATCCAGGTATTTCCAATAAACATCTTTCATTTCCCAAATTTTATACCAGACTGCTTTCTTCCTCAGCGCAGTAGAGCAGAAACACAACGTATGGGCTAAGCTACATTTTGTTTATTATTATGATTTACAATTGTTTTGGACAACTTATTTAACCAGAGCTATTATGAAGATGGGACAAGAAATACAGTAACTTATCTGTCACAAGCTGTTATCAATTCCAAATCACAGAAGAGAATTTTTTTTTCCACAAAAATCACATACAAAATCACAAGATGAAACACTCAAATGCACTTCTGATCTTCACTGAAATGTTCAGTTTCTGAGGGAAAAAAAATGAAAACTGGGGTTTTTTTGTTTAAAAATATGCTTTTAAAAATCAGTTACTGATTAAAAAGATTTTTTACGCTTTGAAATCTGAATACATTTGGGATTTGATATTTACACATTTTCCCAGAATCATTACAAATGTTTTTTGCAAAGTCAAGGCCTCTCCCTGAAATATATTGGAAACAAAATTACATTTACTGAGTAAAATTCCTTGAAAAAGAACTGACATTTTTATACTAGCTTCAGAAAGAAGCTAACTTCTGAACTGGCAAGGCCCTGCATTGGACTGAGAAATCATGGCTTTGGCTTTATAAACCATATGTATAAAAACCAAATAGGAACAACATCATACCTACCCTTACATCCAGATATATATGTATCTTCAGGATAAATGATTTGATCTCCAGTCATACAAAACTTCAATTAACTATTTGATTTCATTAGGCTTTTGTTCAGCCCCTGGGATCATGTAATGTCAGCCCTGGAGATACTTTTATTCAGCAAGCAGATGTCATGATGAATAATACTTATTCAGCCAACTACAGTTTTTAATTAGGTTTTTTTAAGGTCTGGTTCAGTAGCCCTTACTCATATTGAGTAACATTCACTGCACAAATAGTCCTGCTTTTGCAGTCTCATTAATCATCAAAAGCACTGGTGAACTAAGCCCTGAATAAGTAACAACTCTACGTTTAACCTAGTTTGGCAATTTTGCCCCAAATATCCACACACATCCTGACATATAGAAATGCTTGATTACTGACGACCTATTGAGCAACAGTGTGCTTACATAATATATAACTATTATTAAACTGTACTGTATTTTTATATTTTTATTATTGGAATCAATGTGGTACTAAGTAACAGCAAAACTGTGTCCATGCTAACACGACGTACTCCTCTGTGTACTTCTGCTTCTAACACATCTATGAAACATAACTAAGAAAATAGGCGAGAGATTAAATTCTGAGGTCTGAATACACAGAAAAAATTATAGCAGTCTAACACTAGTAGACAAGCCTAGTACCTTGTAATGCTGAATCTCGAGAGTGTTCCTGGTTCCTGGAATGAAAACAAAATTTTGTAATAGAGTTGAATTACATAAAAAAGAAAAATCAAGAAACTACCTCTGTTTCAAGGTATCCCTTGCTTTCCACAAACACTTGTAAGTAAATAAAGTCAGGATAACTTACCAGGAAATATGATCCAACATATAGTGAAGGAAAACCAGTACTACTTCCTCAGTATTATTTGTTTCTCATCATCCCTTTTCTCACTTCTGCTTTCTGTTCTACACTGTACGTCCTCATATATAGATAGATAAATACAAATATACACCCTCCCTGAGTACATAGAGAATTACACATGGTGACTAATCTGCTCTCGTGCTGACCCTGCTACCAGCTGATCTTAAAAATAAGTCCGAATGAATAAAAATGGCTTAGAATCAACTCCAAGAGACAATAAAGCTCCACTGCCAGTGAAGAGGAAAATTAATAGACATTTCAGGGTCTAAACTTGGAATCTTAAACTAGCTGGTGTACAGATGTATGATTTCACATTGCCCAGGGTTTGTGTCTTCTGGGTTGCATTTGGATGCAATTCCCACAGATGAAGGCAAAAGTTACTCAAAATTAGAGTTTACTTAGAGTCATAGTAGCAGCCACAGCTACAGAAGTTATTGATGTTATATGTAACAGCGACTGAAGAAAGCTCACAGCTTGCATAGTGCATTTCCACTCTCTGTTCTTTACAGGAGAAGCCCTGCTGCCACCTCACTGAAACCAGAGAGTTCAGGGAGTTAGATCCAGGCTAAAGCTTGTCCAGCAGGTAATCCCTGTGCCCCCTGCTGTGCCTTGAACTCCTCTTTAAGGCACAGAACACGGACTGGCCTCTCTCTGCAAAGGGAACATGCTTAGTCGCAGGGTTACTGTGATCTAAGGAAACACCTTCCCTAACCCACAAGGGCTCTTTGCACATCGTGTCTGAGATCAGTACTCCTTGGAAACATGGCAGCTTTTTGTATTCTGAACAAGATTTGCCTTTGGAGTTTGTTTGCTTGTTCAATGCCATCCCTGTGTTCTAAACATTTGTGTCTCAGCACATTTTTAATAATAGCTCCAGATGCAAGTGTATTTCTAGAATAACTATGAGAAAATCCCTCTCTTGTATCCTGTTTTTTAAGTGAAGCAGCAAAATATTCTGAATGTGGCACTGTCTAATTCACAAAGTTTGTATTCAAGCTGACATTGACAGAAGTTAGAAAACACAAATCATTTTGTACCAGTTTTGGTGTACCACCTGCTAAGTGTTAGCAAGAACTGCAAATAATAAGCCTTTAATAACTGAAGATGCCTGTTTCAGGCAGTAACATCATTCCCTTGCTTATGCCCATGCAATTCAGGAAAAAAAGCAATAGCATCACTGGTGAAATCTCTGGTGAAACAAGGATAAGCAAAAAAGAGATTCCACCCTTCAGTGTAAGCACAGGCTGCCTGGATCACAGTGAGGACTATACACCGTGAATTAATAAAGCCAGAAAAACTTCCAGTAAAAACAGTTAATTCTCTGCCTAAATGCACCTCATTCAAAAGGTGAAATTCTTCCCTAGCATGGCAACTTTTCTGAGGTCTGTTCCATATGTAGAACATTTCTCTTCTGAGAGGGTGTTAGCACTATCTTCATGTTTTCCTGCTAGCCCTGCCTTTCAGAAGGAAGAGGTGTCTCTGTCACACAGGACATGAGAGGCAAAGAATTGCTCTCTATCATGTCAAAACTCTGTGCACAGGAGTTTGCAAAAGGTGGAAATGACACTATTCTGCACATCAAGGAAAGAAAATAGGGGCTCTATAAGCTAGGCATACAGGGGCAGGTGCCCTTTGGATCTACAGGTCAACAGAACACTTCTCACAGTGACTGGATCCTCTACTTTCCAAAAACAACTCAGCTGCAATGTTTACTCAAGTGACAACCCCAACAATAGGATTACCAGGAGAAATAGTGGGTGTAGAAGCAGCCCAGTAACATGGAACATTTTTAAATCTTGATTTATTTCTGCTGTTTGTCAATCTTTCTCTCTCTGCCTTTTTTCCCAGACAGCATACACACAGAGCATGCATTTATTTTATTTTGTTCTCAATTAAAAATATAGGAATACTAAGAATTCAGTCCTTCCAGACTTGTCATCCACTCATTTCCACCATACATTATGAATCCACCAAATTAGCCCCAAGCAAATTAGTGTGCTCCTAGCAAATTAAATACATTGATATCGACAAAAGAATGAGAATACCTACTGCAGATATTTGTCACTTAGCTCATATTTTGGTTTTAGAAACTTCAGCTGGACTAATCTAATGTCTAAGGCAAATAAAACAAGTTATTGTAAGGCTAAACAGTTGGAAGTATACAACAAATGGTATTTCAGGCTACACAACTGTCTGCTCAAACAAGAGAGAAGAAGTCTTTCTTCTTTGCATGCTTGCACAGCAGCAGCTGGAATCTAGTTCTGGACTGGCAGCTCCTGCCTTCTCACCCCACAGACTAGCTGTGAGCAACCCTGCAGACTGGTAGATGAAGAAGAGGTACAGTATTACTGTGTCTCCAACAAATACACTGCACCTAAGCTGGTTTTGAGGAATGAACTTTGGGGAAGTCAGAGACTTGCCCCACGCCGTTTAGCAGAACTCAGAGTGGGCCTTATCTTCCCAGGACTGAAGCCACCCGACCTCAAACTGAGGAGAAAGCCATAGTCTGTGGAGCTGTGCAGATTAAATTGCCTTGGATGATCTCTGGCACAGCTGCGCTCCCCACCCCACCCAACAGAGGTGTAGGCATACAGACCCATCTGCTGAACAGATAGGGCAAACACCAGTCAGAAAGGGTTTGGGATTCTCCTTTTGCCACCAACAGCCCTAGTAACACCATTTCACAGGGAAAGGAGCTTCGTGGCAGGTCTGCAGACAGGAAAGGCAGCCAAACCCTCTGTTCCGCCCTGGAGGAAACAGACCAACAAAAGGCTACAGTGGCTCCAGAAAGAAAACTTCTGTATTAAAAGCCAAATAACGCGCAGCTACAATAATAAATACACACTATCTCAACCAGGAAATACAGTGTGAAAGGCTCATTAAAGTTCAGCTTCAGCAATAACAATATATATACCGCTTCAGTTCTCCATTCCGTCAAAGAGAGACATCCCTTTCTGTCCATAAAGGAGAAACCCGTTCACACGACATCCTATACAAAAACGCTACTCCGACAACAAATGCAGCCAAATAGGAGGGTCTTTGATTTCCTCCGTTAAATTTTTACGGGGGGATTTTTCTTGCCTGTTTCTTTTTCGGGGTTTTGTTTGCTTGTTGGGGGTTTTTTTTTGTTTGTTTATTTGGGTTTTTTTACTAAAAGGTTCGTTTAAAACGGGTATTAAAGATACAAAACGCGCACATACGGTGTGGTCCCCTCGGGGCCGCTGCCCTCGGGGCCGGGCCGGGCGCTCAGGCAGCCCCACGTCCCGCCGCGCACCTGTGGCACGCTGCAAACGAGAAAAACACGACTGAGTCCGTCCCGCGTCCCGCCACAGCACAAGAGCAAGAGAAGGGGGGTCACCGGGAGAGGCTACTTGGCGGCGGCGGCGGTGGCGGTGCCGGCGGTGGTGCCGCGGCGCTGCTCCATGCCGTTGGGCAGGAATCCGGCGATGATGGGCACGGGCCAGATGAGGGCGGCCACGCTCCACACGATGATGACCAGAGTCATGAAACACGCCACCAAGGTGGACTCGATGGGCTTGCGGTTCATCCGCCAGCCCGGCTCGCCCTTCAGCTCCTCCAGGCTGAAATCCAGGCAGCAGAAATTCAGCGGCTCCCCTTGCAGCCAGTACTGGCCGGGCTCCGCCGCCGGCGGGTAGGAAAGCGAGGAGGAGGAGGCGGAGGCGGAGGCGGCGGCGGCGGCGGCAGCGGCGGGGGGCTGTGGCGCGGCGCCCCGCAAGCGCCCGACCCGCCTGCCCCGCACCCAGCTGCAGCCCACGCAGAGGCGCAAGTCCTGCTGGGCGCCGCCGGCCGCCAGCCCCAGGTGCTCGATGAGCAGCGGCGGCCCCACGCGGTGGAAGGCGGCGGAGAAGAAGGCCCGCCCGTGGCTGTTGGTGGAGAAGAGCAGGAGGTCGCACTGGATGCCCAGCGGGCGGCTCCAGCGCACCAGCAGCGAGCTCAGCATCTGCCGCTGCACGCTGATGTTGCAGTGCGGGTCCTCGGCGGGCTGCGGCTGCCCCTGCGGCTGGGGACGCTGCTGCTGCTGCTGCTCCTGCTCCTGCTGCTGCTGCCCGGAGGTGGTGGGAGCGGAAGGGAAAGGCTCTTGGCTAGGGGCAGCCGGCGTGCCCGGGCTGTCGGTGCTGCCTTCCTCCTTGCTCGCTGCCCCGTCGAGGTCCATCTCGAGGCTGGCCAAGGAGCGGGAGGAGGAGTTGGCAGGGGGCAAGAAGAGCTCCTGCTCCTGCTCCTCCTGCCCGCTGGCAGCCGCCGAGGGGCTCCAGCCCTGGCAGGGCGGCAGGCAGGCGGCCAGCAGTGCCGGGAAGAGCAGCGGCAGCATGGCATTAACTTAGAGCCGGAGAGGAGGGAGAGGAGGAGGAGGAACGGGAGGCTGCATGGCGCTGCCGGCTGCCATCTGGGAAAGGAGGCACAGTGCTCTCGCCGAGCGAGCGAGAGAAAGGGAAGGAGGGTGGAGGCAGGCGAGGGGGTGGGAGCGGGGCTGGGGCTGCTGCGGCGACGAGCCGAGCGAGCCGGGAGCCTCGGTGACGGCAGCGGCTCCCCCCTTCCCCGCCTCCTCCGCCCCCGGCCCGGCCCGGCAGCGCCCCGGCGGGAGGAGCCGAGCGCCCGCCCGGCCCGCCGCCGCGCCCGGCGGAGCTGGCCCGGGGCAGCCGTGCTGCCCGGCCGACAGCGCTGCCTCCCCCGGGGCGCGGCCCGGCAGCGGCCGCCGCTGTCCCCTCGGGCGGGGACCCTTTCCCCACAGGAGCCCCTCTTCCCCCTCGGCCGTGTCCGAGGGGAGAGCCGCAGCCTCCCAGCCCCACCGCCGCCGCCTCACCCGCGGGGCTGCCGTGGCGGCCGCCGCTCCCCTCCTCGGTGGGCGAGGGCGAGCAGAAGGGGCTGGCAGGGGCCGGGGCGGGGGCGCGGATGCGGGAATGGCATCCAGGAACCGACCGCACACGCTTTCACTGCGACTTTATAGGAAGCGAGCGGGACGGGACGGGACGGGACGGGACGGGACGGGGCAGACGCGGAGGAAGGGAATTCACACTCGGTGGCTGCGCCCTTCCCAGCGGTGCCCTCCGAGTCCGGACTCGGCCCCAGGAGCTGCTCCCGCAGCCGGGCGTCTAAATCTGCCTCTGGACCACAGGCATCCCACCCATCAGACGGGCGCTGTCGGTCCTTGGAGCAATGATTTAAACGAGAAAGCTGCTTGCAAGCAGCACAAAGCTGCCAAGAGTGGTAGCCGTGAGATTTGGCAGCGTTTTTGAAACGCTGCTTTATAAGCACGATCGTTTATAATCAGTCTGTATACTCCAGCTTGTTTTGTGACCCTGTGCTTTTTACAGTATTACTCGTGACATGGTTTGAGGCTTGCTGTGTTGCAGTTTGACAGTTGGAGACTCGGGCAGGGCCAGAACTAATGACACAAATGATCAACGTTTCTTAGTCTTTACTTTGAGCAGAGGATGGGGTAGAGTTACATTTTCCTGGCAAGCATCCAGGACTGAGACTATTCTTTGTCTTTGCAGCCGTTTTATTGAAAAATGCAGATGGCAAAAGGGATGCACTAGTCTTTCCCAAAGGACAGAGCTAAAGTCTATGAGGCTCTCCTTTGAGATTGGCATTGGTCCCATGTCAGACGTGTTCCCACGTCAAAGTGACACATGGACACATTCTCACTTGGAGAATGAGTTCCTGTAATATCAGCCTCAAGTCTGTCAGGTGAGTGAGGGTAGTGAATGAGGGTAGAGAGTAAATTTTAAATTTTATATTATTCAACATGAATGAGGGTAGTGAATTGTTTTTCTTTAAAAAACCTGTACCTAAATATAACATGACAAAATCCAGAGTTGTTTGCCTTCTGTTCAAAAGATATCTGAGCAGCAAAATGTGTTTGTGTTTGGTACCAAATTAGTCCAAAGGGTACTGGCTACCTATAGTTTGGCTAGGTTTTTGGTTTTGCTTACTACAGAGAAACATGCCTGATGAAACGTTCAAAGCAAGCTGTCTGCTTCCAATTCTGGGCTTGTTCTCAAATGTTGCAAAACAGTTAATACATTTCTCAGTGTGTCCTATTTAAGAGTTCGCTGATATTTTTTATTGCCTGTTGAATGTGTCTCTACATGCATCTCCCGATGTCATTTGTCATATCCACACTGCCACATGTGTGGGGCTATAGCACATCTATAGACCCCAGACCAGATTAAGAGAGGTCTAGTGTGTAGCAAGTAATGTCAAAACTGTGCAGCCACTCATGTGCACAAATTACATTGCACTGGGATTTTTGGCACAAAGGACTGGAAATGAAACTAAGCCTCATAAATAAGATTTAGCTCCTGAACACTGTTGCAGTATGTGGGTGGCAAATGTTCTCAGGCAGAGCTTCAGTTCTTTTGCTTTTCACTCCCAGCATCCAATTGAATGCAGTCAGGGGTATTTGCGAAGCAATTGCAGGGGGGAAGACTTGAGCTAAGTTTCTTTTTCTGCAAGTAAAGATAACCTGCGACAGGAAATTTGAATGCATTCAGCATCATTTAGACTTCCATGGCAAAGAGCTAAAAGACAGCAATTTATTTCAGGTTGGAGATGCATGGGTGCCTCATACCTATTCCTCTTCATCAAGGAATAATTGACCAAGTGGGTGGAAGAAGCAGAAAGTATGTTAGATCATTGATTGAAAAGCACTGTCCAGCAGGGCCCTTTACTGATACTTTATTTCTAGGTCTATGAGATAGAATTAATCTCTGCATGGATTCAGTCATTCAAAGAGGTTGCAGTACAGTTGAAAATTTTGTAAGCAGTATTAATATATAGCTCTAGTCTGTTGTTTTCAGCCATAAATCTCAAAGAACAAAGTATTTTTATGGCTGGGGAGGCTGAAGCACAAAGAAATTGGGGGCCAGCTAAAGGTGACCTACATGTCACTGGCAGATCAGGGTGCAGGTTTTGCAGGTTTGACTCTACAGCTCTAACTAGAGCTATAATATGTACCATAGGTCACAGTTGCATTTGACAGTATGGTAGAGGAGGTGTGAAGTGGGCTATAATGATAAAATTTTAGAAGGGAATAATGAGGTAACAAGACAGTAGGATTTTCATGAGACAGACTACAGAACTGTTGGGAGGGTGAAGATTAATGGTAAAGGATGATCAGAATCTCTGGAATTGTTCTAGTGACATTTTAACTAAGCATTTTTATTAAAATATTGCTTGTGAAATACTTCAAGTAAGATGAAATCAAGAATAAGTATTTCTGCCTAAGTGCCATTAAAATTGCTTCTCATGAGGGTGCTGTTTCAGAGCTTCAAGTCTCATTGCATCTTGTGAAAATTGATCCTAAGCAGATACTGATTCCAGAAAAAAAACCCAAAACACGTAGTTGCATTCAAGTCAAAAGCTTGTGATTCCCAGGCAGTGTTTCTCAACTCAGCCAACTCATGTTGATCTACGCAGAGGAAAGGAAGTAACTATGGAACTCTTCTTGACAGAGAATATGCTTTTGAGGTTGTCATTTCTGAAAGGAGTTGCATGTGGGAGAGAAGACAGGAAAGTAGTGGAGTACAGGGTTGGATATGCAGCTATAACATCACAGAGATATTTTTCTGTGGAAAGACACCTACTGTCAATTACAGGGAAAAAAGATGTCAGGACAAGTAAGTATAGTGATGCATTACCAATCTCTGTAAAACTGCCAGGTAAATATGGAGAATTCACAGTCAATAGCTGAAGAGGGAGGCTGGGCCAGGAGAAAGAAGTTGGTACTTGAGAGTCCTCTCAGAAAAGAAGCACTTTCAATTCTGTGAAAGGAGTATGATCAAATCATCCTAGGAATTGTTCTGAGAGATATACACGTTTCCAGCTGAGGAAAAATGTTTCTGTGATACAATTTAGAAGGCTTGGTTGGCTAATGGTTTCACAGCTGATGTGGGGAGAGAGTCTCAGAGTAATGCAAGGAAGTGAACTGATCATATAATGTCTGTGGAATGTGTCCTTTGAAGAGTCATCAATAATCAGTGGTTAGCTGGTTGAGGAAGGAGCTAAGAGATGTTTCACACTGCCCACTGATGTGTTTCTTTGATTGTAAGTACAGTAATCAGGACTTTCACTCTCCTTGGTTTTTGCTTGGTATTCTTGTGGATCTGCCAGAAATTATTTGTGACGAAACACTTAAAGGCCACTGAAGCTTCTGAAATAGATAACAGAAGCTGGTTGGAGTAAGCAGCTTGCTACTGCTACATCCTGTCAGAACGATTTATCTGCAGAGAACAGAGATCGTGTGCTGCACACAACCAACCAGGGTCTGGTACCACTCCGTACCTAAATATCAGAAGCCCAGACAAAGGGAACAGCAAGTTGGCAAGGAGGCTGACAACAAGGGCACAATCTCTCCAGAGAAGTCAACACATCTCTCTTGGTAAAGACACTAAGCTCATCATTTCACAGGCATTTCTATCAGCAGCAGATACTGCCTCTGCACCACCCTCTCAGTTGTACAAACAGATGTCCCTGAAGCCATAAAATGACCCACGTGCAAGAGCTGGGGCAGATGACTGCAGTTTTAAAATAACTTTGTTAATCATGCCCTATTTAATTAAAAAACCGTAAACATTTTCAGCCCAACCTAAAGCACAATCTTTAACCCCTTATCCAGATCACAACACACTCCTGTAAAAAGCTGTACCTGCAGAGCTGAGGGATGAGGCAAGAGAAGGGGTTTGAGCAGTGGTGGCTGGGGATGTTTACTGAATGTCAAATGGGCTCTGGTGGGGCTGCCATGGTCTGCAAGCCACACAGATGAGGGAAGTGTGGACCAAGGGAAAACAACCACCGTCAGAACTCCTAGAAGGAGTACTGAAGAGGAACTGGGCATGACAATTAGTACAAAGTGTAATCCATCTGTAAATACGATTGCTAGAAATCAGGAAAACATTTTTTTCAGAGCATCAGGTGGTATCAGTAAGATAGAGGGCCTGCTGGATGAGGGCTCTGGGAGCTTTGAGGACTACTTATGAACACATCCTTGGGATTCCACCAGGCTGCGTGTTGTACTAGCACAGATTAAAAAGACTGTTTCAATTCTAAAGATCAGCGTGAAATATATGCAGAGAATGCTAACGGGAATGTATTAATAGACTTTCAGAACTTTTTTTGTAGCATGCTTTATATAGGTTGAGGCTTTAGACAAACATCAAAAGGAAAAAAACAGGAAAAAAAGATTCTATGGGAATGGGTCTAAGAGAGTATTCCAGGGAAGAAATTTTGCACCTCCAAAGCTGAAGGTCACCTTGAGTTAATCGCAAAATATAAAAAACCCCTATACTGTAGGTTGGATAGGTCTAGCAGGCCTCCAAATAGTGTTAAAAGTGTTATTTTCATGTATTCCATTTATACAATGACGTTTTTAAAATTGGATTTGACATGAAGCAACGTTCCAGAAGACTGGATTCATGTTCTTGCCTAGGCTCCCACTTGCAGGTTGATAAAAACCCTCACTCATGTGAGACTTCCTCCCAGCTGAACTTCTAAAGCTTAGGCAGGACTGAGCCCTGCACTATATTTATTTTGTCTTGTAACTACCACGCTTGCTTATTTTATACTTTATTGGCCAGGAGCCTGACTATAATTATAACCTATTTGCCTCATATTTATTTCACCAGCCAACCTATCCAGTGTCAGAGCTTGGCTGAAACTGGCAAATTTAGGATCTGATATGTTGGGAAAAAAATTCCAAATTAAATGGTGCAGGTAGAGAGAGCAGCAATCTGGATCATTTTAAAGCAACCTCAGATAGGGCTAAAGGGCAATGTAAGAACCTTGTTCCCACCAGAGTACACACATTTCAGGACTCTGGCTTAGTTTCTACCAGTTGCTAAAGGCCATTGTAGCGTGAGTTTGACCAGGTGTCAAACTTCATGTATTTTGGAAGCACAGATGTTCTGAACATCTAAATGATCCCTGGGATTTTGGCTCACAGCCATTCTTGAAGGAAAAGAGATCCAGTAAAGCAGTAGTTGTTTAACGCCAATGCTGTGGAGGAAGCAGGAATGGAAAAACATTTGGTGTGATTACATATTAAATTGTTCTGCAAAATATTTGTACATAAAATAGCATTCCTTAATGACTATTTTATGAGTTTTTCTTTGGAAAATCTAAACATTTACTACAATAATACACTGAAAAATAGATCCCTGGAAAGCATTTAATTCTACAAATAATTTGAGTGTTTCCCAGCCTGTTCTGAACATGGCTCTAGGGCTTGTCTTTACTGTTATTTATCTCTATAGAGAAAAAGAGACAGGTGAAAAAGTCTGGTATTAGTCTGCTCTAAGCAGACGTGGGTTTGGCACTTACATCCAGTATTGCCTCAGTCTCTCGGTGACTTTAAAGTGCAGCTATGAAATATAGAGCCCTGCTTCCCAGGAAGCTGCAAGGCACTTGGACTGTGAAGCAATCCTGTTCCACAGGAGAGAAAGACAGGCTAGTTCACAGGTCATTTGAAACTTGTTTTGCTCTACAGAAGACACACAAACACGAGACATTGTCGATGGCGATCTATATCCTAAGGAACTTCTTTCAAAATAGAAGTGAGTATAAGAGAAGCTGAGTTCAGGGCATCCTGTGTGCAGCTCCTTAGCCAACCTGCAACCCTGACCATCCTCTGCCTTTCTGTCACTAGCTGGCTCTTCAGTGCTGTATGACACATGACAGAGACATTATAAGAGAGTCTACAGCACAGACTGAACTGGTTTCACTGCAGGTTTTTTCCCCAGCTGTAAAGGAAAGTGTAGAATAAAGAAGGAAAAGTGGAGGCTGCAATCAACAAAGTGAGGGTGGGTGGAAGGATAACAAATACCAGAACTGGTATGAGGCATGATTAAATTGTGAAAGGCTTTGAAAGTGAGAACAAGGAGTTTGCATTTGGAGCAGCAAAAGAGGAGAAATGACAAGAGAACTGTGGAAAAAGAGTGATGTGCCCAAATGAATGAACAGTACCAGATGGTGTAGCCAGAGAGGAGATTACAAAAGGGGAGATGTACAGGCCTTGGCTAGGACTTTCAGCAGAGCAAGCTGAGATGAATTGTGATACTTTGGAGATGCTGCATGAAGCAAGTCAGTGACATTTGAAGTACAGCAGCTTCAACATCATCAGTAAAATTAGCAGTAAGAACTAAACTCCTCCTTGCCTCCAGACTGTGCATCAATGCCTTAGACTGGGGCTCTCAGAGCTGCTGTAAGCTGTTCTGCAGAAACAAGACTTGAATTCTGGAGCAGCACACAGGTGCCACTTGTGGTGGTCAGCGGAGCAATTATGTGTGTGTCCCTGCTATGTGCCTTGCCTGCTGTCCCTTCTCCAGTGAGACACTTTTGCTGTACATCAAACGGGAAAAGAGATTCATCTGCCTCAGTGAGTCAGCAGAAGAGCATTAACTCTTTCTGGAAGTGTCAGTGCCAGCAAACGGGGCTGAGTCATCCGAGCAGATATAGCTAGCCTGATGCCCACCCTTTCCTTCAACTGGGAAGCAGTGCTGAGGTGCCAAAGAGAAGATGCTTTTGTTTCCCATTCTACTGATCAGTCCAGCATCATTACTTGCAAAACAGCAGACAGTTTCTAATGTCAGATTCAAAAAATTGTCAGCTGTTTCTGGGTTAGATAAGAACCAGATTTAAAATGAAACAAAATGTTCTTCGTTTCAAGGGAATTTGCTAGTTCATATTACTTATTTTCCCAGCAATGGCCACAATCAGTATGAGCCATAATTAGTCACTTGAACCTCAAGACTTATGCTTTTTGCTAACATGAAGTAGCTTCACGGAAGTCCAGGGAGTCAGAGGTTTAATTCCTAACTTTTAAAGAACTCTTGTCCTAATCCAACAAAGTCAGCACATGAACAAGGGTGGCTGATTGCTTTCAGCAGGACTCTGCACTCATAAATGCTATTCTGTATGGTATTACAGGCTCGAGCTTAGTGCAGGAGTATGCAAGTAAGAACAAATGCCTGTATGCCTGATGTGTTGAACAAGCAGCAGAGGAACACCAGCTCTTCAGAAAAAAAGATCTATTTTCATGCAAATGTTCCTGGTGTTCTGAAGCAGAAGGAGGTGCTTAGAAAATACATGCAGTGCAAACTGCTTGCTCTCTAAGAGTTTCATATTCACTCAGCATTACCTGTTCTTTCCATGAGCTAATAATCGAAAACCATGTAAGAAATATAACCTCTGATGTTATATGCCTGGTTCTTTGCTGAGCTACTCAGGTTTAGAAGGTGTGCCTGCACATTTGTGATATCTTGACTTGATTTTGCAAATTAAAGAGGGATACATCTCAGCCCTAAGATGTGTATCTTAAATTATTTTGTGGGATTTCTTGCTTAAACCATCAAGTCAAATGCTACTATTTCTAATATTATACACAAGTCCATCTCCCACATAATTGAATTTGCCCTTGGCTCTTTTTACTATGTTGCTGTAGAACACCAAAGCTGACAATTGGGTTTTTATCTCCTCATGAAGAACTGGTAGGTGGTAATCTGTCATAACTGTATTCAGGCTCCTCTTCTCAAGTTCTAGCTATGAATGAATGCTTTGTTTCTCTTCTCACCTATACCCATACACTATGCCCAAATTCTGCTGCAGTCCACAAACTGTGCTGGTGGAACTGCTATGGCCCCCTGGCTTCAGGCTCTGTTATCCACATCCCAAACTCTCAGTTATGAGAAGGTGGCATAGGCATGTTTGTGCTTTTGGTTATATCCATTGTAGCTAGATAAAATCATAGACGTAAAAACAGGATTTAAAAATAATCCCCTCTACTCTTACTGCAAGACAGGAAAACTTAATTAGGCTCTATGGGGTTTCCATGTGCCATGATGGTCAGGGATGCTGACACCATTGGACCACTAGAATAAAGTGGATAATCTGAGAAAGAGTTCATAATACTTTAATTAGCCTAATGCCCTATGAGAATATTATTTCTATTGAATTGTCTGCATATTTAAATATTGAATTAGCTTTCATCACTGACATAAAATGCTCATTGGCTACATTTCCTTCTTCATGCCAGATCAATAGCATCTGCAAACAGCAGGTTAGTTCAAAATCTGTTTTCCCAGCTTTACTGCATATGTACAAGTACAACACCAGAAGAGAAAGTATTATATTCTACAGGGAAGCAGTTTGCTCAGAAATTTGATTCAGGATTACCTGAATATCCTGGTTTAGAAGTTCTTCAATTTCCTTTCTGTTAACTTGTGTTCATGCTTTTGCCATTTGATTCTGATGTGTGTCTCTTGACACTGATGTCTGCCAATGCACATATGCCTGCCCACAGTAAAACAGATGGCTTCTCTGTGCTACAAAGTGATAGATGTTAATCCACTGATCATGACTTTTGAAATATCTCTGAATGGTTGGTGGAGCCTTTATGTGCAGAGCCATATAATATATAGAGTGTAACAGTATAACTTTTTTTAAACCCCCATTGTTTTTCTTGGACTTTCTGTTTTCAACTTTGCTCCTTCATCCCTGTACAGTTTTTGTTTTCTAATGTGCTGATGTCAAATCCTTGCTCAGAAGGCTGGATCTTGATTTGCTCATGCTTTGAGGTTGCAGAAGTTTTCCCAGGCAGCATGGGTTTTCTGTTCTCAGTATCTGAACAAATACTCCCAGCCCCTCTCTTCTATGATTTGTACCTACCAGTTCTGAGCCAGAGTAACTGGAACTCCAATTTAGGCATCTCTCACTAAATAAAGTGACCTGTTATAGTTTATTTTCACTTTCTGCCAGCAACTCTGCTTAAATGGACCTACTGGATGGCTGGTCTTAGGAGGCAAGGAGCCCAGTTTCAGTTTAGGGACATTTTTATCTCCCTTCTTCCAGCCTACAAATTGGAAGACAGATTTGATATGTCGGCGGTGATAAGAGGGAAGCCGCAGGAATGTTAAGTAAAGGTAGTTGCTTGTTAAACTGGTAATTGCATAAGGGGAAATACAGAGCTTAGTTCCATGTTTTGACAAAAAAAAATGTGTTTTATAGAGAAAATCACATTATAGGGACAAAATTAGGAAGAAGTATGGAGCATAAGTCTTAGTTTGGCAGAATTTTTGTGTTTTATGTGGTTGGAGGAGGTGGATATTAGACTCTCCAGCTGTTCTCCCTGATGTCAAGCACACCGGTAGCTGCTTTTCTCCAGAGATTTTACGAATGCTGATGCTATTTTTGTCCCATAATTTTATACCCTTGAACACACACATAAGGAACAAAGATTAGTTTAATGAACAGGACTCACTGAAGCTCTACTGATAAGTGAAAATTAATATAGTTAACTTTGTAGCATTGCTTCCTTATTCAAAATAGTGTCTTTAAGCATCAAAGAGTGACATGATATGGTATAAGGATCTCCCCAGTGGTAAAAGAAAATTATATAATTTAGAAAAGTTGTCTGTATAACATGAATCTGAGGCTTAACTGACATAGGTGGTCTTTTGACTGTCTTTGGAAGAAAATTTGACACAAACTGGTATTTTTTTGTGTCCCTCTTGAAAAGGGGAACTTGAGATATGCTTGAAAAAGGCATCTTCGAAGGCAAAGTCCAAAAACACCTCCACAGCAGTAGAGCATTTTTTTTGGTGAAAATTCTTCTTTACTATAATTAGAACTGGTTTAGGCTGAGACCTCTTCCACAGGCAATTCTGACCTTAAATAAATGAATTTAAAATCATTCTGAAGTAGAACTGAAAAATTAAATTCCTCAGGAAATTAAAATTCAAAATAAATTTGTTTCCAAGCTATTGTTATATGGATTTTAAAGGGCTGGCTTACTACTGTCATGTCAATAACAAACTGCTTTGTGCCAGCTGTACTATCTTGATTAATTTTGCATAGACTTTTCATCAAATTAATGTCTCAAATATCCCTCATCTGCATTATCATGTTTATATATTATCTAATTATTTAATACAAAATGCAGAAGATAATACATGCAAAAGCCAATGATCAAGCAACGCCACCAAAAGCATTTTATTAAACTAAGCACTTTTACAAGATCACAACAAAACTGAAAAGGTGAGAGGGTTGCTTACATCATTGAAAACTGAACTAGGAAGTGTCAAGATGTAACTAAATGGCTTGATTTTGACAAAGACACATTTTATACCAATTTTGTGGGCTATGCTTTTTATGCTTCATTTACACACCTAACACTGCCCTGATTATAAGCTTTGACAGAAAAATCCTTTGTAGAGACTTTACATCTGGTCACTCACAGATGGTCAGATTCTTCCAGCACTTATAATATACTGTGTCCAATGTGCCAGGGCTACAAAAAAGTATGGCTAGGAATGCTAAACAATTTATTCAAAAGGCCATGCTTTCTTTAGAATAAAGGGTTTACATCAACATCAACCTGTTGATTTTGACAGAGATATTTATGATTAAGACATAGAAGAGTGGACAGGCATGAGACCATAAGTTTGATTACAATATGGCCAGACACCTGCTGAAGTAATGGTGTTCTCTGTGATTTCGGTAGTAATTTTTTTGGGTCATGTTTTTCAGCTACTAGAAACCACTTTTGAAGTCAAATCCCTTCAAAAAGGATTTGCTCCTGAGTCCCACAGGGTCTGTCAGCACTAAATGAAGATCTCCAGGAGCTCACCACTGAAGCTGATCACTGTTTATATTAATAGTATACCTGTAGTATTACTGCACTTGGATCCATTCAGCTCTCTTTAAAGAACTTGCAAGAGGCACTAGAAAAATAAGTAGATGATAACTTTGGCAGTGCTCTTATACACAGGTATCCCATGAAACTATTCCAAGAGTTGAAATCCTATACCTGAGACAGGAGGACCCCATAAATACACGTACACTCATGTCTATATTGTTTACAGATAATATTCCGTTCATATGAAAGCTTATTTTCATTTTTCTGTGAGTTTTCTATAAAAGCCAGGCTCAGCCATGCACTGAGCAATGTTGAAGCTCATTGAAACAACTGACCTCTGAACGGGAGGCAGTTCCTGGCCCTCTGTATTCTGTCCCCACCATGGTCTAGTGAAAGACCATATCCAAAAAGGCCCTGGAGGGAATCCTAATTCTTTGAGCAACTTTTCTGGTAACTGGGCAGACCAGGATGCTTCATTCTGCCACTTCTTCCTTCAACCTGTGATGGCAAACCTCTGGGAATATGTCCTGCATTTCGCTCTATACAAGCAAGAATGACTAAGTTAGAAGGCACCATTGGACCACTTTGTCCAACACTCCTGCTCTGTTTTGGGTCACCTAAAGCAGATTGTTCAGGGCCATGTCTGGTCAGGTTTTGAGTATCTCTGAGGATGGAGATTCCACAGCCTCTCTAGGCAACCTGTGCCAGTCTTTCACCATCTATTTAAGTGGAACTTCCTTTATTTCAACATGTGCATATTGCCTCATTTCCTTCAACTGGGTAGCACTGAGCTACAACTCAGTGGATGTCACTACAGCACCTAGCACAATGAGAACTAGTTTTGGGGATGCTGTGGGTGCCCCTGTAGCCCAAAAATCCCACACAGAGAAACAGCAGCAACAGTCACGTGGGATTTCTCTCCCCAACAATCCCAGAGGGTTCCAGTGCTTTTTGATTAAATTGAATACATAATTCATTTGACACCATAGACATTGCTAAAGATGAGCTGAGTGCTGATGGAGTGGGAACTAAGAGCATCACCACACAGGAACAGTGTGAATCTTCGTGGTTGCTGGAGCTCCTACTGTGCAGCAGAGGGGAGGAAGGGAGAGAAAGACAAAGTGAGCCTCAGGCACTGGAGTAACAACACATACCTGTTACTGTGGGGTTACCTCTCCTGTGGGACAGGAGACCTTCTGCTGAACACTTGCACCCCACTTTGGAAGCTGAAGGCTCTGCAGAGTGTGGAGGGGCAGGCTCAGTATTCTTCTCTCCCCATCCTTTGCCTGAAGTTTGCCTTAATTTGAGACTAAGCTTCATTTGTCAGGAAAGAATGAAATGATCCCTAAGGTTAGCAAAGCACTCAGAGACCCTTTGGGAAGAAAAGTGCTACGTAAATAGAAGCTGATTCCTACAGGTTATTAATAGATGTATCTGCAAAAGTAATGTGAAATCTACAAAGGAAAGATCATTCTGAATTAAATTACCATAATTTTTTCATTGCTGTCTCTTTTCAGGAGACCTGGATTATACTGCTAACAATGACAGGTTTGAATAAGAGACAGGGTTTGTGTGGGCCAAAGGTGGGAACAGAGAAGGAGACTAATTATATCTTTTTTTAACCTTTGTATGCAGCTGGGCAGGATAAAAATGAATTATGCAACCAGCAACTGAGCTGTTATCCCAGTGGAAGTTGCAAAATGGGTGCCCAGGTCATCTAGAAACATGATCTAACCTGTTCTATTTCTTCTGGATCTAACCACTTTACAAATCATTAAATAAAATTGGTATTTTCTGCTTGCTTCACATAATGCTCATGTAATTATCCTATGGACAAACCAAAACAGATTTATCTTACTTGCTCTTACCTCAGCAATGCAGAGGGTGAAGAGCAAGCACTGATGTGGTCTGGAAGAGCTAGAAGTAGCACTCTTCAGTGTACCTTTGGAACCTGAGTTTAACAGGGTAAAGATGATGGCACTGCCATTACAGTCACACAGATGTATCATTTGAAGACTTTATTGTGTGGTATTTATTCCAATTTTAATGCATGTTTTGATGTGAAGCTTGGTTCAAAAGTCAGAAATGGATGGGAAGGTGTAGAGGAGCCTTTAATGCCTGTGTTACTCAGCAAAGTAGCAGGTGTCTGACTAGAAAAAGAACCTCTTTGCAGGCAGAAATTATGGAGAAATATGTTTCCATGAAATAAGAACTCTTTTCTCTCTTCTTGACTTTCCTGCCCCATATTCAATTCAAACCACAATTTCATCTAGCTGGTCTATTTCTGATATGCTGTAGCTGTACCACTTTTAAAGGGGTCTGGCATGAATTGGAGTAAATCCCAAGCAAAGAATTTGACCTTCCAGTCTTGAATTTTTGCAAACTCTATTCATATCATTTTGCAGCATCATCTGTGCCCCACAACAAATTAAAGCTGTCTGTGTGACACAGAGGGCTTGTTCTGAACAGAGCTTTTATATGCTGCTCCATAACATTTCAGCCTTATCAGACTTGAACTCTGGAGGTGGAATGAAGTGTCTTTGAGAATCTGAACCCAAACTTTGCTCAGTTTTGTATCAGTTTCCCTAGTTCTAATGTGGTCCAGTACCATATTTTTTATGAATGATCCAGGACACTAAAAGGCTTTAAAATTTGCAGCTTCAGCCAATTTAACCAATTCAAGAATTTTGGCTGCTTCTTTTTATTTTCACTTTTTTTTTTCTCAAGGAAATAGCATCCATTATGTCTGTGTTTTGAAAAGAGGGTAAAGAATATGATGCATTTGTTTGTTATTGACTTATAGAAAAGAACAATATATCACTAGAATAGCTGTGCCTGATGGTGTATAAAATACACTGATAGCTTAAATCTTCCTGTGGATAACCTGATACCTCAAAGAAGGCTACATGCTATTTCTTTTCTTAAGTAGTGTAAAAAAGCAGAAAATTAAGTGGAAATACTGTACTGAATAAATTACAAGACAAATTCTGTTCCTGGAAGGTCACATTTTGCTGAATTGGGATTTCCCCCCATTTTTCCCATATATAATCTGTGGCACCTTCTGCTATTTACAGTCAAGAACCTGTGACTTTGTAATTATTTAAATGTTTTAATGCTAGGTAGCCTACTGCCATCTGAGTGACTGAATGCATCCTCACTAAACTGCAAATAATGACCCAGTTAAAGAGTAGCCTGCATCAGTATCTGTAAAAAAGGCCAAGTCAGTTTTTGTACATCATCCCAATATAGCAGATCTGTTGATAATTAGGATATAGTATAAAACACCAATGCTTGTGTTAGGAATTTCCCAGTCAAAACATCACACTTGCTTCTCTAGAGGTATCTGTCATTCATTTGTCATTCACTTGCTGACACGACCTTCAGAACACAGCCTTTTCCAGAGCCCTCATCAGGGCACACAAGCATCCATCACAGTGGGAAACAGTCTCCAGCACCCAAGTCTCCTGGATTTGGCCCTAGGTCACACAGTTTGTGTCCTCCCAGCATGTTCAGTACAGTGAGATGAATGTGACTGGAGCTCCTGAGCTTGTGAAGATCCAGCATGTTAAGTACCTATAGCTGTTGGCACTATCAAAGCAGCACTCAAGATGAGCAGGATGGTGCTGCCTATTTGCCATACCCAGACAGATGCTTGTATGTGCCAGAAATATAATCTTTATTCTAAGTGAAGAAAATTATCCCCACATAGACAAAAATTAACAAAATGCATATATTTCATGTGACTTCAGCAGGAAGTTACACTGGAATTAAATCGCTTGGTGCTCCTTCCAGCACAGGTGCCACCTCCAAAAACAGTTCATTTATCCCTGAGCCTGGTGTGGTTTTCTTTGCCAGCCTGTCTCAAAGGCACAGTTTATAATGCACATGGAAATGAGGCCTTGACTCCAGCTGCAAATAGCACTGTGGAGCAGGGGAAGGCCACATAGGTGGATCTGGGGAAGGGGAGGAATGTCTTGCAGCATTGCCAGGAGCCACTTGGTGATGTCAGGGTGCTTGTGGACCAGCACCACTTCTGCCAGCACCTGGAATGCTCACCATGGCTGACAGACAGTGGGTGCTCATTGGTTTTTCAGCAGTGGGGGTTTTTTCTGAATGGGAAACACAATCCTGAATTTCTTCTTTAAAAAAAAAAAAAATCCATTTTGTCATTCCAAATCAAGATAGAGAAAGCAATACATACCCTACACGGGTTCAGCTACCCTTTGGGGAGACAGATGTTTTCCATTCTGGGTACCAACAGAGGCTCTGCACTTCAGCCATCTTCCCAGGCAGCATTTTTAATTAAAGTTGTAACTTATCCCAAGGAAGAATCCAGAAAATATCTGGATCTTTCTTCCTTTTGTCAATCCTCTGCCCTAGGCAAGGAGATAATGAACTAGTCACTTCAAAATAGTGCTCACCGTGAGCTAATTTATTTTGTTATATTATTGAGCTTGAGGGTTAGTACAGACTGCAGATTTCTCCCAGAAATGACAGAATATTTTGAGCTGACTGATTTGAGACCTTAGTGGCTTTAGTTTTCTCCCTGCTTGAAGCTTTCTTCCTGCTGGAGAAACAAGTACAGTGAGTCACTGGGAAGGGCACTGCAGTCATGGATTGCATAAGGGGCACACAGAGAGAGAGAGAGACGAGGTCTCCCATGAGGGATGTGTTGGTCCCATGAGATGACAAGAGTCACAGCACTGCAGCTGGGATGTGTGTTTTAGCAAGGCTCCCAGGGGCACGAAGCCCCACCAACAAGCACCATGTGCTGTGGAGCAGTGAAGCTGCATTTCTCTCAGCCCACAATGTCAGAGCAGCTGCTCTGCCCAGCTCCAATGAAGCCAACCTGGACATGTAGTGCAGGGGATCACAAAGGTGGGGAAAGGCTGTGGAGCTGCAGAGATACCTGAGCCTTCAGCAGAGACAGGGGAAGACATTGCATGAGGACTGATGCTTCTGGAGCAATGGGAAGGAGATAGAAATAAACTCTTAAAAGGTGAAGACTGTGGCCTCATTGCAGATGTGTTTTCATGAAAATTATTCTTATAGATGAGCTAAATATAAATCTGTTCTGCCAGGAAACTGATCTAAAGTTTAGCTATGCTCATGTCAAGTTTAGCTCCAGATTTACAGACAGCAGGGAACCTTTCTACTAATTGGAGTCTAGCACCAATTGGGGCTAGCAGAATTTTTATACAAAACCTTTTAAGGGAAGAAAAACTTTTAAGGAAAACTTGTGCCATTTTTACCAACCAGACATTTTTGTGTGTTACTCGAAAGTATGTGAAAGGCAAAAAGTGAGAGTAAACAGCAGGTATCATCTGTGATCAATTCACTTCCATTATTTAGACTTGGGCACTTGTGGAGCTGAAACTTCAAGTAAAGCTCATAAGGGGATGGAATCAAACACATAAAAATGCCTGTAGGAATCTCAAGAACAAAGTGGCTTTGTGAAGTGTATTTTTGGTCTTGGAATATGGGAAGAGTTTGTGAAACCTAAGACAGTCTCTACTGAACTAACATTGATGTCCAACCTCCCAATGAATTCAGGCTCTCATTTCCATTCATTGATGATTTATTTAGACCCTTTCCTAAACTTCAATCCATTTCTTCAGAGGAGGAAACAAATTCCTATCTCCTGTTGGACACACCTGCTTATATCCCATCAGAACCAGACACGAAGAGATAATCTAATTCTTTATTTAGATTTATGTAATCTAATGCCTATATTTGTGCATTTCTTGATGGACTTATCTAGATTTTCCTACATAGCAATTCTCTTGTGGTATATTTATATCAGATTATCCTGTTGTATATTTATATCACCCTGCAGAGTTTCCATTAACACCACCAAACACTCAACCTTGAGCAGTTACAGTAACTGCACAGGACCCGGAAAGGAAATCTCTCTATTTATAGTTTAGTAAATCAGAAACCTACATGGTAACACTTGTTGTAATTCAACAGTGGATTTTAAAAAATGTAAACAGAAACCAGAGCAATCAAATCTAAAATAACATTGATTTTAGTTGAAGAGAAAATATATAAAGATGTGGAAATCAATGAAAACCTGCCTGTTCACTGTAGGTAAACCTTATTTTTGAAAAAAGAAAAAACATATAAAAAATGGTATGACATTCTTTTTCTGAGTGAAGTATACTACTAATTATTGCCCTTTTTTATTCAGTAGTTGTGATTTTAATGCAAGTTCTGTCTCTTTTCATAGTTCAGCAGGTTGATTTAGTAGATCACTACAAATGCTCCAGGTTCAACTCAGAGATGTTTTCCAAACAGGGTCATTACTGTTGGGTGATCAAGATGTTGTCAGCTGTACGGTGAGCTCCCAGTCTTCTTCTTGTGCTCATATCTGTGCATGGCTCTGGGCAGCTGTTCTTTCTTGGTTCCAGCAGTGCTGCCTGAAAACAGCATTGGTTCTGCTCGTGGCTGTCTGCAGACTCAGAGCTCCCCAGCACCTGGAAGTACCTGTTTGCCTGCCCCCTGCTCTGTCAGCTCTGTTTAATCTGCCTGTGACTGTTGGTTCACACTCATCCTTAAAAGTAGGATGACCCCACCAACATTTTTCTCTGAAGCAGGTAAGGGAGCATTCACAAGGTCCCTTCCTCTGGCAGAGCTGAAGCACTGTCAACCAATACACATAGAGTGACAGGCAGATGGAATGGTACAGCTGTTTAAAGTGAATTTCTGTGTGGATGTATGTGTATATATAGGTATGTACATTTTATGGTCTGAGCATTTCTCCTTCAGAAGAAAAATGGTTCACAGTCTGCAGTGAGCAGACTCACCTCTGTAAGCTATTAAAGGTGCTGTTTCTGCCACAGTCAGAGAAAAATAATGACTCTTTTTCTAAAGAAGAGCTCTTTGAAGCCAATCTACCATGACTTTGCAGAAGGGTTAAGGAGCTTATTCTGTTTCTTTTACCAAGACAAAGACTTCCCTGAATGAGTCACCCCACCCTACACCCCAGTGTTGTTCTTCTGGGATGTCTGAAGAATGGAAGAGGATTGAGTTTTTATTTTTAACATACCCATTTTCTTTGGCTGTGCTGTGAGTTGAAAAACCTTCATTTGTTATTTCAATGCTGTAGGGCAACTAGTTTCCTAAAATTCTCCAAAAGCAAGAGATGTGCAGTCATACCTTATTACATGTTTATAGGAATACTCAGGAGGGCTTGCACGACCCAGAAGTGTTTGCCAATATTTAAGGGGATTTGCTGAACATCGAATGGATCTCTCTTACCATTTCATTATGATTTTCTGCAGTCCATATACTGCTTTTTATCTTGGTTCTTGTAATAAGACATCTCTTCCCACATTCACCTCTGCTGTAGTATGCATAAACACTTATTTAGTGTCTGTATTTCTGAATATTGAATTATTAAAATGCTAAGTTGGATGTGTTCAGTAATAACTCATTTTACCATCAGATTAAGTCCTCCTTTTGTTTTCATGCTCCATTCTAAGAGTACTTGGCATACTTATTTTTGGCAGCACACTGAACCCTAAGTCAGTGTTACTTAATTTATAGCTTATCCTTGATGCATTCTGGTCCATTAAACAAAGGAATGTCTTCACAACCTCTTCCATAGAGGAATTATAGCACTATTTGAGTGTCTGCATTTGAAACATTCCTTTGCTGTAGCCCACGTAGGACATTCAGTTCCTTTGATCACACTCCCATGTGGAATCTGCGTAGCTGTGCTGCAATGGTAAATCCTGTGCTTGCTTTATGGAATAAGCTTGTCTTCAAACTTAAACAAATGAAAGGTGAAAATTTTTTCCTGTGCTAACAATCCTTGTCTTTGGCTTGCAAAAGGAAAAATAACCAAGAAATGCTGAAAGCAGGAAAATCTGCTGGATTCCAAAGGTATTACTGCCAAGAACCCAAATATGTAAAACACAGACAAGTGACTAGTCAAGGACATCTTTTCGTATCCCACATAACTCCAAATAATTTCAAGTGTCTTTGTTTTTCTGTTATTAGGAGCTTGACTTGTTTTAAATATCATGAGATGAAAATATAGTTTCTACTATAGGACATATATATTTATGTGAATAACTATAGGACATGTACAATTACCAAAAAAACCCCTTATAATTTTGATGAAAATGTGTAATAGCCATAACTATATATTGGGATATGTAAGTATTTATCATACATGTAAAGAAACTTAATTTTTGCTGGCAGATGAGGCATTTAATTCTATTTCTATTCCTTTCCTAACAAACAGACATTTTCTCATTCAGTGCAGGCAAGTTGCATTGGTGTGCTTGTCAGACATGCATTTTCTCAAAGGTATTTAGGCAACCCTGATGTCAAAGGAAATTTGTTTCCTAAAATTTCACAGAGGATCTGGGCATAAACTCCTCACAAAAAAAAACCCAAACCACCAGGATGAAGCATGTTTCAATTCCACTAAATTTGGTGGCATTGCCCCATGTACAAATAGCATAATTTGGACTGATTGCTGTTTGCATAGTTGGTCAAAAAAGCTTGGGGGGGGAAGAAGAAAGAAAGTAGGGGTGAGGAGAAGCAGAGAACAAGAGCAAAGAGTCCTGTAATTGTAGAGAAAAGATGAAGAAATTCTTTGAGGATTGGAGAAAACTGAAGTAGGAAGAATCCGCAGATGTGGTAAAGAAAAGTCCTTGCAAGACTTAAAAACAAAATTTCAAATGTTAGCCATTACTTTCAAGGTGTTATCAGCCATCACTGGTGTGTTGTCATGGGGAGAAAAAGGCGTTGCAGCATCAAAGGAAACAAGGAATCTAATGAAGAAAGAAATTAAAGGAGTAATTTGCATCTATTTGGTGGAACAATCTTCAGAGGCACTTTTGTTAATTAGAAGGTTTGAGCTGCACATATTAGAGTGCTGAGAGGCTGGTGGAAGTCTCCAGACATGTTTGGAAGCAGCAATTTGTATGGTCATGGAACAGCTCTATAGCATCACAATTTATCAGTGAAATGAGGTATTTTTCTTTCATCACTTGAAACTTGATACTCAGAAGGGAAAATGACCAGCCTCTTGCAGGAGCCCATTTCTCTGAGCAAACATAATACTTAAAAGCTCATCTTTTCTTCCAGAACTTTTTATACTCCCTCTATCCACTGGGGTGTGACTATGAGTGTCCCTAGTCTTAGTTGTGACTGTTTGTTCTTCTCATGTTGTGGGTTTTATTAATTTCTTATTATAGTTTTGTGAGTGTTTAGAGGTCTAGATATCTGTTTTGAAGAAAGTAAATAAATAAAAAATATGTAAAGGGAGAGAGAGACTTATTCCCTGCTCCACTAAGTTAATGAAGACAGAACAGCAATCAAATTTAGCATACTTTCTGGTAGTGTTCAACGCTTCAGATGTTAGTGTGGTGGATTTTTTTTACCATTAGCATCTAAAATTTCAAATGACAGAAGCTGAGTTCTTAAATCCATATATATTTTATGAATCAAGAAAAGTTTTGGTTTATTGAGACTTCTTTACATGTAACAGATTTGAGTAAAACCAAATTTGTTTCTCTGCAGACTTTTTTTAACTATAGACATAGACCTTTTCATCCTTTATACAGGAATTCCCACAGTCTGAATGCTTTTTCCTTCCTTTTTACCTCTTATTTCTTTCATCTGTAACTTCTCTGGTCTGCATGTTCTCCATTCCCTGGCTGTGTCTCCTGCTTCAGAATATACCATGTCCCTGCCCCTTTCCTGTGCACCCTGGTCTGTTCCTTTGGTCGACAATTGCCTGCAAACATTTCACCCAAAACCAATCACTTCCTATCCAGTCTCATATCCTTGCTGGAGTCAAATTGATTCAGAGCCTAAAATTCCCTGAGGTTAACTCCACCGACATAAATACAGGGGATTTAATTCTGTGTTTTCCTTTTAAACATGGTTTTTTAAAATTTCAGTCTTACATATGTTTTGAAAACATATTTTCATTGAAAAGTATGAAAGCAAAAGCTCATTCATTCCCTTTTACTAATACCTATTCTTTGCATCCAGCAGCTGTGGCAAATATAAAAATCTTTTTTTTTTAATCAAAACAAGCAGACTGCTTTCGCAGCTTACTTGCTTTTCCCCTCATTACTGATCTTTTGCTGTAACCATAGATCTATCTGTAATGACGTGTCTTGTGTGTACTAAACTTTGTATTGCTGAAAGAGCACTGACCAAACTTGCCTGGAAGTCTCAGATGAAGATTGCTTAAAGGATGTGGCTGAAACAAAAAGGTGTTTCTACCATTCCATAAATAAATGCTGCTAAGTGTAAATTGTGACCGTTCCTCTCTCCATGTGAACAATTCAGGTTTTTCAGAGAGCTGCTTTTATGTAAGATTAGAGAGCTGTCTCCATGACATGATGCTCTGCTTCTCTTCACCATTAGTTGGGCGTTAGTTGTTCTGGCTGTAAATAGACAGGCACAGATGGTACCACGACTCTCCGAGCCTCCACACATCTTGCACTGCAGGGATTTTTGTTATTCTTGCTATGTCTCTAGCAGCTCCTACTCTTTCCTAACAGTTTGTTGAGAAGAAAAATGGAAGGCTAAAAAACAATGATTCCCTTTCCTCTCTAGGATTGCTGAGGTCTTTAGGCAGGACAGCAGCATTCATTTTTACTTTTTTTCTTTGGTGGGGGAACCCAGCCATGGGCTCATCAATGAAGCAAAATTTCTGCCTTCTTCTCTAAGTGAAGTCAGTCCTCCCCAAAACAGTTGAGGTGCCTGAGACAGACTAGATGCCCCAAAAGCATTAAATTGTGTGATTCAAATGGTACATCCTCCCTCAGTTCCCTACAGCTCTGATTACCACAGTTAAAGCACCATGACAGATAAAAGAGAAGCTAGTATCTTGAAAGACTGCCTCAGTGCACAGGAATAGCATTTGCAGGAAAACAAGCTGGAACAATTAGCAGCGCTGAATCGGGAGAGCACATGGGTAAGGATGTGACAGATTCATATTCCCCACTCCCCATGGGTAAAATGGGTGCTGCTCATTACCTTTCACATAACAGACGAACAAGATGTTAACTTAAAGGCAACAAATTGAAATCTGATAAAAGGAAGTCAGTTTTACTGAAAGTACAGTTAACCTGACACAATAACCATTGAAGCAAGAACTTAATGAAGCTATAAAAAGGATGTTTCTATATATTATTAAAATATTAATTAAATATTTTCTCTGTCCCATCTCATGTAAGGTTATAATCTTTTGTGTCTCTAGAGAAGCCAATTTACTTACATAAAGATAAGAAGTAGTCTCCCTTTCTATGAGCAGGTAAATCTCCTGTTTGTTTACTGCTTGGTTTTTCATTGTCTTCCTCTACAGTCTTGTGGAATGGAAAAATTAGTGACACGGTAATGGGCTGAACCATGGTAATGGTTCACTTGTTCCTTGACAGCAGTTCCTGCATTTTCACCTACAAAGCTACTAACAAGAAGAAAAATTATAAAGGTTAGTCAGTTGTTCATTAATGGCTCATCTCACTCCTGGGCCTCATAGGTTTTGTTTAAATACGTGCAACATTTTTGGGGGGGACTAAGCTTTTTCAGATACACTAATGCCATGGGAATAGACAGAGGAGTAACAGCTGTAGATGGAGAGCAAATTTCTCTTTTTCCACCCTCCTTCCTCCAAAGAAAGACATTGAAATAGCAACAATGCAGCTGTGAGCTTGGTGTGGTGAAATACAGACCAAATCCACTGGGTTTCATGGCCAGTGGATGGTTTGTTTGGTATGACTGCAGACTTCTTTGGTATGACTGCAGACTCATCCACTCTGTAATGATACAGCTTATCTTTATCCAGGTACTGTGGCAAGACAGAAAAATCCCTCCTCTTGTAGGAAGGCCAGCCATGGTCTCTGGCTGGTCCCCAGAGACCTGTGGGCAAGCAGGAGTAGTGTCAGAGCCTAGACCACCACACACAGGGCTCTTCTTTCCTGCTACTCTGCCCTGCTCAGGGGAGTTTATCTACATCTGTATTTATCACCCCATCAAAGCCCTATCTTAATCAAGACTGCAATATCCTCTAACAGGGAACAGGCTTGCAGGAGAGGAGAGTGTGATGAAAATATCAAGAGAAGGAACATCATGGCTCACCTCTTTTTAATGAAAGGATTTTCTGAGAACAGTCCATCAAAAGGACTCGACACCAAAGTGATAGATGAGTTTCCTAGAATTGCTGTATTTCAACAAGGAATGCAAGAACACCTTAGTACTGAATAGAAACTGTGACTGTCATGTAGAAATAAATCTATGACAATCTGCAGAGGAAGTAGTTGAAGGCATGAAAAGCCTGATGAGATTATAAATAATATCATATATTGCATTACACCATGCTCACACAATTTGTGTTTCCTCAGCTACTCAGTATAGACTGCTACCAGTTCACCCCTTATCTGCTGCAGACTTTGGCAATCTCTTGGCTCCCTCACAAACGAGACAGTTTGGATACTGACATAGAGAAATAGGAGGTGTCTCATTGCAGATGCCAATGTAAGTGGCAAATCTGGGTGAAATCCTGACTGCGTGAATGGCTCAGGATATGCCAGCATGTGTTGGAAAAGGCAAATAGAGTTGCCTTTTAGAGCTCTTTGAAAATGTGAAGACAAATAAATATATAATTCACTTGATGGAGTCAGTGGTGATGACTTTGAAGTCTATGGAGCTGTTTTGCTGGTAGTTGGCTTCTTCAGGCTTTTCTTGTTCTTCTTCCCGGAGACAGTGCAGGCATTCCCAGGGAAGCTTGCAGATGTCCTGCTGCAGAATGCAGGATATGGTCAATTCCTCTGTGCTTGGTGCCTACCAATTAAATCCATCTGCCTTCTTGTGCATTAGCTGGGTGCATGCAATTAGGATCAATACAGAATTGCAAAGGGAAATTTATGGGCATTGGCATCCAGAGCCACCTAAAAGCAATCCTCACAGATTTGTGAGGCACTCATGTACTCTCTTGCTTAGCTGTCTGTGTCACCAGCATGCCCGAGCTTGCATTTCAGAGTTGGACAAAAAGCCTGGCATCTACAACAGCAGCACCGCAACAGGGTGAGCCCCCAAGGAGGTTTGCTTTGGAGGCTGCTGTGGAGGTCTTTAATAATCCCGATTTTTTTTCTGATATCTGCCAACCGGACGCTGTGTTCTGACACTGAAAAGCGCAGTTAGAGCCAGGTCCGCGTCTGCCACTTAAACCCTAATGCTTTGGCGCTGAAGCGAGCTGCTTGCAGGAGTTGCTAGGTAACTGTAACCTGCTCACAGCTTATGTGAGCCAGTGAGATACTTCTGATGATGTCATGATTCAGATTTGTATTTCATCTCTCAAAAGAGTTTTCTCTCCGTTTCTACAAGAACAGGTGCGTGGGGGAGTTCTTCAGTGAAGCAGAACTTCTCTGGTCTAACTTGCCCATGCAGCTTAATTTCACTCTTGCAAAGACTGTAATAAAGCAATATTGACCAGGGCTTCTCCAAGCGTGATTTTAGGGGAGAACTTAGAGCTGTTCAGGCTTCTTTTATCTTCTAGACACCAATTCAGTGGAAATACAGATATCTTCGTTGGCTACTCTGCAGCCTGCATCTGAACAAAATGATGGCTTACTTTTTGCTATTAGTGACATATAACAGGAGTTTTGTGATTATGCTTTTCAAGAACATAAAAATCCAAACATTATGTGCCAGATATAGACTAAAGCTGGGAGTTATGTTCCTTTCAATACTAACTACATGCCTAACTTTAATACTTATTACAAGAGTCTAGTTATTGCAATATATGACATTACAAGTGTGTGTAGCACATCACTAACAAGGCAAAAGCTTCTCCACCAAGATGCTTCAAATATGTTGTGGTGAGTATTGGATTGATGAGCAGGAAACCCTAGGATTGTGGGAGATCTAACAAGCTGGGATTCAAGAGACTTCAGCCCTAAACCTGGGCTGAACAAAGACTGCAAAGTGTGTGTGTGTTTCCTCATTCCTAAACTAAGAGGGAATGCAGTACTGCAGCATGGTGAGTCTGAAGGCTTTTTAATGTCTCTCTGCCCGTATGGGAAGGAAGGGCATGAAGGCAGGGGACTGACTCTGTGTGTGTGTTTGACACTCACTGGGGCTCTGCAGATGCATTTCTCATTTCTCCTGGTTTCTTTCCCTGGCCTGTCAGTGAGAAACCTCTCTATTTCTCACTGAAACCTATCCTTTGCCCGGAGAGCCTCTTGGGTTGGAGAGTGTTCTGTAATCTCTGAATAGGCCAGTTTGCCAGGAGCATCAAACTGAAGCAGCAGTTGGTGCAAGCAAGGAGAAATCAAACCCTTTGTTTCCTGTCCTCTGCTTGTAACACTCATGAATCCTCTGGGAGCTACTGCCTTCATCCCTGACACTCCTAACTCTATCTATTGGTTTTTCTCTCCCTGTTTGCCTGTCTGATTTGATCTTCTTTCTCTTTATTTCTGTCTCTTGCTGTCATTCTCCCCATGTGTGCTGCTCTTCCCTGTGTGTGCAAATGCCTAATCAGTGCAGATCTCAGGTCCTAGGCGTGTGCTGTGCCAGGCTGCTGTGACAATTAGCTAACATTTGGAGAGTGCTATGTCTCCAGCATGCTATTTTAAGATGTGCAGTCTTGATCACATATACGGGTCTACCTGGCAGAAAAAGAACTGAGACAGAGCATACAGCTGACATTCCCTAGGCTCTGGATAAGTGCCAGTGCTAAATGTACTGTTTAGCACAGGGAAGACCATTTTCTGCAGAGAGAAGTCTAGCAGGCACTCATTAGGACAGGCAGAGTCCAGTGGGAAGGATGATATATCTCACCATCAGCAAGTGCCTTGGTATCTTCACCTATCCAGGGAGATCAGAGAAAAACCCCCCTCCCTCACAGATGAGCCACAGGAACATATTCTTTGTGTCAATTTCACAGAAATCATCAGGATTATTTGCATAAATATGCAAGTGGTAATCAAACCTGGGGAATTCAGCTGGTTTATGGTACATTTTTTGTACCTGCTGTGCATAGAAAGCGAATAGATTTTCACTCTGTTTAAACTGTGCAAGGTGACTGAATTGAGTAGGGACCAAGTAATGGAAGGAACATTTTTATCCCCTGCTTCATTCCCCTCTCCCGAAACATAATACATTTTCTGTCATGGCCAAAGAGCAGAGCAGACCTGCCAGTCCTCTAGTAACTGTCCTGTTCTTCTGTCTGCAATTTTTTAACAAGTTGAAAGCATTAAGTAAATGAGAACGATTACAATTGCTGATCCCATTAGGAGACTTCTCTTTTCATCTATATTTTACATACTGAGGCATTCTGCTAAATCTAATTAATGAGCAAGAGTCTATGAAGAATTAAGTGACTGAGAGTCCTCATTCTTCACATTTTCATTTTGTTTTCTGCTTGATTCCTTGTGTGTTCTGATGTTCAAACCAGAGATTAACACACATTTCACAAAGCTTCCTGGTATTTTACAGAAAGTACCCAAAGTTTCTGTACAGCTCTCCAACAATGGCAGTGCAGAGGGCTTCAGAGCTTTACAGAATGATCAAATGTATAACTTGAGTCATGTCAGTTTGCATATCACTAAAACATGGAACTGAAGATTTGATGATTTTCAGAAGTGAAGTAAATGAAAAACAATGAAAGAACTGAACCAAAATAAGGATTTAAGTATATCCTTCTCCTAATTACCCTGTCATTAATAAAAGGCTTAAGTGCCAAGTAAAAGGAAGTCAGTTACCTAGAAAACTGGTAATCATTTATTGAGCTGTCTAAAAAAAACAGCACTTCCCAGTAACACAGTGTAATATTTATGACTTATGACTTGTGGTGATACTTTCTCAAGGCAGATGATCAGACTATACATAAAATAAATCAGACAGCAGTAGTTTAGGAAGGTATCATTAAAGTCCACCTTTAAAATCTCATAACTTTCTGATGCAATCACTTTGGAGAATGAAGTTTTTCATTGCTTAGTTCTTTCCCAAAGATTATTCCTTTTATATGTTCACAATCATTCTGGCTTCATATCTACATTTGAAGAACACAGTATATAAGCATACTGTTTTGTATGATTAGCAGAGGTATCTGCTGATGAAAAAGTATGGTGACACAGGGTAAGGGATGGATTTAAGAGGATACATGTAACTCAGCAAATGTTGCAGGCCAACAGTAAATGCTTCACTCTATAAGCTGAGGCTGGCAATCTGACACATTCACGGAGGGAAAACACTTTTTTATTGAAGATAATTTTTTATGCTATCTTGTTTTGAATAATCTGTTTGTTCCTAACAGGAGACATGTGAATAAATGTTTATTAAAATACCACAGAAATTATAAGCAGTGTTTGAGCACTCTTTCTTGGGATTAAGGTTTCGAAATATTTCTCCCAAGGTTTGTATTCTGTTCTCATCTCATCGTTCAGAGACAGCTTGCAGAAACAGTTACGATTTATTATACGCTAAAGAAAACAGCTTACCCAGATGAAGACATTAAAATCAGCTGGGCTTTTATAGTTCAATTTGTGTTTATGTTGTGACAGTTAGTTACATTTTTAGGAAAAACCATGTCTGCCCTGGTATGATTTTGAGAATTTCTGTGGCAGTTGTCCCCCAGTGCTGAGGACTTGAATCAGATCACCTTGGGCGTGGAGCAGTTCAGCCCTGCTCTGTCCACTTATGACAAGGAGACTGGAAGCATGATAAAAGGTGCTTCTCCCCAGTCTGCATGGATATTTACACTTCCAGAAAAATTATTCTGTGTGATTAAAACAAAAGTAGGCATCTTATCCCAGTTCCAAACACTGTTTATGGCTGTTCATTAAATTGCAAAGCTCTTCCAAACAAAGCTTTTCCAAAGGGGTAGCTCTCCCCCAGCATACATCCATCCAGGGAGCTGAAAAGCACTGATAATTTAGAGGTCCCCCTGAAGATGCCAGCAGCAACCACACAGGGCTGAGGCTTGCACTCCCAAGCACCCTCCACAAAGACAGGGTGGGCATGCCATGCTGCTGCCACTGCTCGTCCAGGCAAGCATCACTGCTGAAGTTGGCTACAGCCTCTGAGGAAAATGATGATCAGTTGCATTTTATTTTTGTACCCTGAACTTCCATCTTTACACTGATAAGGGAACAGCTGCCTCTAATCTATCTTCGAAATCCTGGGCCTAATATGGCAACCTCTTGGGCATCATGAATGCTATCCTAAACTGGCCAGTGAGACTCAAATGCCAGCTATTATCCCTATGGCAACTACGTGTGGCATTAGTTGTGTGTCTTTTTTTGCTGCCTGTTTAATTTTCTCAGTAGCAGTTGGGTCGCAGGAGTCAGGGAAAAGCTCTGCAGTCACTTATCTTACTAAAGGCTGAGATTCACTGACCAGTGGCATGCAGGGAGTTGTCTGGGGCTGCTTTGACATTAAAGGTTTCATTTCCAAAGATTGTCACACAACGATGCAAACTGCCAGGGAAATTTAAGCACACATGATTAATGCATAGTAAGGTAACCTGTGGACTGGCTGAGCTGTTATTCCTCCACAAAGGCTGCCTTGTAGTAAGTCATTTAGATAAGAGCAGCAAGATACTCTGGCCTTGGAAGTGCCATGGCTTGAGTTCACCACTGCCATAAGATATGTGAAGGGGGGCTTTCTCGGCAGAATAGGCAAAATGCAGCTTTCCCACTATGGATGAGACTCAGCAAAGACCACAGAGGCAAGGCTGTGAGAAGCTGTTCTGCTCTGTAGATCTGGTCCCACAAAGAAAAGAGTCTCCATACACATCACCCTGTTGGTATAATTTCCCTTTTGGAAAGTAAAGAGGGGACCTGAATCTCAAATGATTGTAAGAGTGTGGAAACAGATCTATCATGAGAAATTGTTCCTCTATCTATTGGGGACAAGCTAAACACAGGTGAAAGAATTATTTCCAATTTCTCTGAGATCAGTAGGTAATCATGAAGGGCATTCCCTCTTCTTTTTGCTAACTTTTGCTAAAAGTAAGGAATTCCAAAAACTTGCCCACCACATCCTTCTGTGTGGGTCAGTGGAGGCAACAGTGAGTAAACCCAACTCCTTTGACTGATGAATCAATGCCTGGAAAAGAGATGTGGGAAAGTACAGAGCAAGTGAGGTACAAGAGACTGGGAAGAGGTAATTTTTGTCACAAAAGAATTTTATAAAGGGCTCTGCAGTTGGTGCTTGTAGCCAGATAAGATTTAATACATATTCTTTCTGATTGTGATGAATTGCATTGGTTAGAAGAGATCCTTTTCCATATTTGCAATCAGTAAAAATACAGAAGTCTTGGAAGGAATATTTTTGGTTAAAATGACTGGAGCAGTAATAAAGCTGCAAGCTGACAGCATGTCTTCAGAGGTAGTGGTTTATCAACTTAATAGTCGTCTTCCAGGAAAGCCTGTGTGCTGAACAAAGACCAGGCATTCTTTGTGTTCCTGGCTGTGGAATGTGTTTGCTCAGACAAGGAGGGTCATTCTCATGACCCCCCTTGCCCAGCCTTTACCACACAGAGAATATAGTATGTTAAAATGTGAGATATCTATGTGATAGCAGACATCAAGAAGAGCGAGTCATGCTTAAAAAATGAATTCTTCTCCTGTCTTAGATTCACCAGCCTTCTTGTCTGAGTTTACAGCCAGAACTGCTGAACACCAGCGGTTCATTTGAAGATGGTTCTTTTATTTAAACAAATATATGTACAAATGTATGCAGGGAGACATCTACAAACATTTGCAATTCACTGTAGTGACTGAGGACATAATTCAAATGGCATGAGGGATGTTGAAATTATTTTGCAGAGAAAAGTGCCATAACTTCAGCCTCATACAATTCCTACATATTTAACATGGCCTCAGTTGTTGTTTAGTAACTCACAATATGAGCACTTTTAAGAAGTTGTAAAGAAGCTATTTATTTCCTTTATCAGACTAGGTAACAGCAATTAAAGTAGCTTCCATCTCATGCATAAGCAAGGCACCAGTACATTCCTGGTAGCATAACCTTGAGATGCCTAGTTTTCCTCAGGGCCATGCTCCAGTGATTCATCCACAGTGTTCAGTCCATCCTATCTCCCTTCTCTCCCAGAGTCATAGCCATTCTGCTGTATTGTAGGCACAAAGAAACTTCCCACCCACCTACACTAAACCTAAAAAAAAGCCAACAGAGCCTTTGGGCCATGTATTTTCTGTACTCAATATACTGATTTGTGTAAACATACATTAGTTTTATTTCCTCTGCCAGCAGATTGTGCTGCTGAAAGTTCTTAATATTTGTCCTGCTCGGACTGGGAGTGGTTCTGCTCACCTGTGGTATCCCAAACACATCTTGCTTGCTGGGATGGGAAAGGATACAGAAGAGAGTAACTAGGGCAGAAAAGTCACAGGTCCCTTTCACTAAATGAAGGTTGGATTAAAAGGGCAAATGCCCAACCTGCTGAAATGGAGACAGGAAAAGTAGTGAACTTTTCCCTCCATCACCCTGTGCTGAGTTCTGTAAGGGAAAAGGTCTCAGTGTCTGCTGGCTGAGTTCTTGGGCTTCTGTCTCATCATGACCTTCCCTTTATCACTGTATGCAGATTATTTTTCTTTAGACTTAAACAGTGAGGGAAGGTGGGAAGGGTAAATGAAGAGGAAAAAAAGAAGAGAGGCAAAAAAAATTGAGTTTTATTGTTCTTGCTCCTGGGTTTTGTCTATTATTCTTGAATCATCTTGGGACTAAGTCTCTTTAGAGATATGAAGAATATCTTCCTTAGACATAATTTACCCGCACATACTTTTCTCTGAAAAGCAGATCATTCTGAAATACATCACCTGGGTTAACACTTTATTTTCAACTGCACTGGTCATGCTTGGGTACTCTTGATTCCTACTCTTCACAAGTTTGTAGTTATCCAGCAATATTAAAACGTAAATGCGAAAGCCTTTTACATCAGCACTGCAGCCTGATCTCTTGGGACAGTCAAAACCTCAGTTTTATTTACCTGCTATTTCTTTTCCTCAAAAAGCAAGGTACCAGTCCATTGTTTGTACCATTTTTTTTTCTACAATATACTTGCACAGCAAAAGCTAATCTGAAAGATGTGTTCATCAAGCACAGCCTTTCGCAGTAAGCATTTCCAGTTAAAGCTGTTGTGTCCCTCTCGTTGTTTGTCTGCCCATCTAAGAAAGTTAGTAGCTACTTCACTCATCTTGAAAAGGGAGAAAGTTGACAGGAGGCCCTTCAAGACCCTGTTCTCCTTCTGCTGACTTGCAAGGTAGTTCTGAGCTAGTATTTCTCTAAAAAGTAAAATATTTTATTTTGTCTCATTATTATGGTTATTCAAGATGGGAAAGAAACCAGAACGTGTCTATCTGTGCCAGAAAAGAAACATCTCTCTGATTAGTAGGCAACTCATTCATTAATTTCCATTTCAAAAAATGTTTTCATTACCCAATTTTGTTTCTGCAGCTACAACTAGCTTGAGAAAGATTGAGCTGTTTATATGCAACTTAAGATGGATGCTCAAGACATTGCTTTATTAAATAATTGTTTTGTATTGCTGACTGATTTTCTACTGAACAGGCACAGTTATATGAAGCTGTGATATTCACACTTTGTCTTCTGTTCAGTTCCAGGAAATTTGTCTCGTGAGGATTAGACATGCTGCCATCTGCAATACAGACATTTCTATCAGCGGATATGGCCAGGAAAACCTGTTTGTGAGTAATTTCTTTTAAAAATAAGTACTGCCTCTTAAAAGTGAACTGGGAGAGTGACATGTAGCTTTAAAACTAATCTTCTGGTTAGCAGCAGAAAATAACCAACATCTGTAACTACCGGTAAGGCAAATAGTGTGGGCATGAAGAGGGATGCTATTCCCCCCCCACCCCAGCCCAAATGCAGCTTTTGAGCCTCTGTTCCTCAACAGTGCTCAGACCATTGCCTGGGAGCATTGGCTGCCCATTCTCAAATGCCCCCTTGCGGGTCTCCAGCCACTGCAATTGCAAGCAGCGAGGGAAAGGCACAAACACTCAAGCTACTAAAATGGGAAGGGAAAGTCAGCATGGGTGAGATTAAGGGTCAGGATCAAACAGTTTCCTCATCCTACAGGAGCAACCTGGGCAGGCATTGAAGCTTTCATATGTGCCTCTGAATGAGGCACAGACCTTCTATCACAAACTGCTAACCAAGGGAGTAAACCAGCGATTATAATCAGTAAAGTAATATATGACAGCTCTTGTTTCTCTCTTAGCATCAGGGGTTTTTGTGCCACCAAGAGATAAATAAAGTGACATCAGCTCCTTAATATACTTGCTCTAGTAACAGGGTGTTTGTCCCTCCTAGCTGCACTCTTGCTCTAGCTTCAGACAGGGTTGTTACCTTTGTAAATACTGCTTGGGCAGTAATGCATCAGGCACAAACAGCAACTACCAATTATCATCCTTTCCCACAAACCCACAAAGGGAGGAGAAGTTTGTCCCCTCTGTCAGAGACAGGCCATAAGAAGATCACTGTTTCAGTGCTGGCACAGCTGAGAGGGCAGAGCCCTGTGGCCAGGAGGCTGGGGGCAGAACTAGGGCAGAAACCTCTTATAAAGGCAATGAAAAGGTCAACTACTTTTAGTTTGTGAAAATGATAAGCGAATAGTCCACCACTTAACCCCCTACTTCTACTATTTTACTGAGTCATTAAGTCTTAGTGTGACAAATAAAAAAAAAAACCTTGTTTGCAGAAATGCCTATTGTCTGGTTGGTCTGAGGGAAGCAACCTGAGAGGTTTTTTAAGGCTCTTGTTTGATTTTAAGGCAGGGCAAACCTTGTCTCTAAAAGATATGGCATTCTATGGGGGCACCACTTTAAATCTGGCAATTTACACTTCTAGATCAGAGAAACAGTAAGTACTGGCACTGAAAACAGAGAAAACATCTTGCCATGCCCATAAGTTTCCCTGTCCCTTTGGCAAAAGCTCAAGGACAGTCCATTGTCCACCCTCACTCAGGAGTCAGAGTGACATTTCTGGAGTCTTGTACTACACAAAGTCCATGGAAGAAAAATAATCCTCTTGTTGTCTGGGCTAATGGGAGAACGTAATATAAAGTACTCCCCTGTGTTCTGAGAGCAGGACACATATGGGCTGATTCAATTTCCATCTTCCAAATTGTCATTCTTATGCATACACATCTCCTAGAGCCAATCTAGTAAACAAAAAGGAGCAAGTTTTCACACCAGGACTCGGAGCAAGCACAGGCGAGCCTGCTGAGCAGAGGCTACTGTGGGACCAGCCAAGGGGTACTGTCCTGCAGTGAAATGAAATCAACAGGAACTTATCAGGAGAGCATAATCTGGAGGACACATGCATGACACAGAGCAGGAGAGAGCTGGGAGAAATTTGTGTAAAATCAGCAGAAGAAAACAATGATTGAGAGTAAAAAAAAAATTCTTTACAAAGAAATGATCTAATCAAAGAAAGTGGTAAGAAATACTGGCCTCTTGAACTCAGCAATTACTTCGGGAGAGGAGAGAAATACTCTGCATTGGCTGAACATGTTCTTCATCCTTCTGAAACCAGAGCTCTGGGGCAGCTTTTTCATAAATATTTCACTGTACAGCTTGCTATGCAGCCTGCAGGCTGAGGCCAGTTATGTGGCCATTCCTGTCCCTAATGGCCTGATTCACTACAGCCCATGTAAATCAGTGAGAAATATTCTCATGGGAAAATGAGGTCTTGAAAAAGACTCTGAATATAGCAGATAAATCAGCAGTAGTGTTGGCATTGCATAAAGGGCAGGGTGAATATTAATAGCAACAAAGAACTCCCAGCATCCTTAAAACGTGCCAGGGGTTAGGATTTGCCACCAAGACAGTGGTTCAGGAGAGATTTAAATGTTTTGAAGGAAAACTCAGTAGGGCAATCATGCAGGGAACTACTAAAGGGCTCTGTTCCAGCTGCAGCCCCGGGTGTTGGGCTCTGGCTGAGGATGCTGCCACAGAGCATGGCCTCTTAAGCACTTCTCCTTGCATTCCAAGCATGCACATCTTACAGTCCACCACCCTGTTGCATGTGGTTCAATTCACACTGGCAGGCTGTGAAAACTGAAGCCTGCTCCTCAGAAGCTTGTAAAAAGGTGCTTCCATCAGCCTGCGCTCTGGCCAGCTCTTGTGACCCTCTCTGGCAGCCACCTAGGCCATTTTCACTCAGTGAGTGACTACTTTTCCTATGAAAAGTCAAGGCTGGATCTGGAAGCTCCCAACATCCAAACTCACCCTTCACACTCTTGTTGCAGCATGTTGCCAGAACTTCCTTTGCAGACCCCAACCATGTTCCCACCGGCCACTGTATTCACAGCAAATTCTCCCTGTATTCCTTCAGGCAAACCAGAGGGGAACATATTACCACAGCCATCTTCGCTGTGCACTGGCTCTTTGGAGTATGGACAGACTGCAATATTCTCAAATGTTCTTCAATTATTTTTTAATTTCTTCAACAGTTAATTCTTGGTTTGTATCCTGACTCACTGAGTTCTGTATGTCTCTGAAGTAATGCATGCTAATGATCATCTCCTCTGGATTTCATAGCTAGTAGTGGTGAAAGATGAAAGCCCAATATTGCCTATTATACTAGGGCTACAGTCAGATATTAAAAGAAAAAAAACCTTTAAGATGACATCTGTTGTAGCCAAAGTTCATACATTCCTTCATGAAAATTCAACTACATTAAAAAAAACTTTGCAATAGATGGAGGATGATTCACTCTTAAATATACAGCTGAAAGCCACTCAAAATTCTCTCTTTTCTCTACTTCCTGCTGTTTTGTGAGTCCAGCAAAAGAAGAACTATGATCAGTGATAATAAATCTCTATTTTCTCACCTTGCCCTTCAGCATTTCATCAGAGATAACAGTAAAATCTGGTGCTCTTTTGACATCACACAAATAGCATTCCCTGTCTCTCTTTTCTCTCCAGTCTGCTTTATCTTTCACTGCTCAGCAAATCTTCACACAAAACTAATGTTTAGCTGCAAAAAAGGATACGGAGGATATGCATGAATGCAGAAAGTAGCAAGACTGTTGCTGAATGGCTCTTTTTGGAGAAATTGGCCCCGTTACAGTGGTTAGTGAACAGCTGCTTCCCAGCCGAAATTGATCAGCTAAAGACAAGGTGATACAAAATTTAGCAAAAGACATAGAGAGCTGTGAAAACTGGAGGGCTTCCTTCTGGCCGTACATTGGAAGTGCATGAGCCTAGGCATTACACCCCAGAAAAGGATACCCTGGGTGTGTATGAGTAGCAGACCTGCTCCCTGCAACTCCCACTGGGAACAATCTCCCTGCAGTGAAGGGATGATGCTGCTGAGTGCCAGCTAGTAGCAGAAAGCAAAGCAGAATGCCTGAGGCAAGTGCCCAGATTGATGTCCAGCAGTCTCCTGTATCACTGAGCTGCAGAAGCAGGTTAGAAGCTTGAGAGGGAGACTGTTGCATTTTTATCCAAAGTAGCAAGTGCTTCCTTGGACAATCCCTGATTTACAGACACTATCTACCCGTTTTCTTGGTCACTTCAGTCCCATGGTTACTTTGGCTAACATCCAAAGCCAATCTGTGTCTCCTGCTCCACCTATGCAATGCCTCAGGCTGAGGTGAAAGCTGGAAAGATATTTGGACCACAGGAGATGGTTGGGTGTTACTAAAATCATCACCATCTTGCCTTTTGATTGCCTGCAGCACCAAGTGAGGTGGGACCATCCTTACATGGATTCATGTCTTCACTATGTGTTTCTGAGGAATTTGCTGCAGTTCAGAAGGAAATAATTGCAGTTTTGTGGGAGATTAGCCTCCTAAAACACCAGCACACCTCCAAAGCAGCCATGACTGGATTGAGTATGAGTTGATGGCATATGACAGCAGGTTGTAGGAGTGAGATGGGGAATATCACACACATGTAGTTATCCTATAGAAACCATGAAAGAGAAAAATCGGGGCTGGGACCCCAGAGACAGGAGAGGCAATGGACAGAAGGAGGAAGACATAAAACCATTGTCCAGAGCAATCTAGGACTAAGCTCTGCTTTGTTCAACACAAACATCTTGCTTACATTGCCAGTTGAAATGGGAGGTTTAGTCTGCTGGGAGGAAAGAGGTGCTACCAAACACATAGGTTTTTCCTAATTATTATGCCATTCAGCTTTCATGTGTCCATGAGTTTCACAGTAGGGCATGATCCTCAGGGAGGATGCTTGATGCGGGTCCTGCAAGGCTCCAGCCCAGGAACATGGTGGTGAAGGAAGCCATGCCAAATATGCCACACCAGGCACAGGAAGCAGGATGCCAGCCTGTGGAAAGGAAAACTACTTTGAAGTTAAGTGCAGGGGTTTTTTGTGTCTTTCTTTCATGTGGCAGGGTCTTCTGGCTTCTGGCTTCAATCTTTTAATGATTGCCCTGATAATGGAATGATTTTCTGTGGAAATAAAAATGTTATTTACAAAAATTCCGTACAAAAAAAAGTGACAATTAACTGCCAGATTTTTTTCTACATCATACACAGCAATCACAACTACCAGAGCACTGATTAAATCCAAAGGCCACCCCTGCAGATACATGAGGAAAATCACTCCAGGTCTCTCGCAAATTGCAATTTCTCAAGCTGGCAACCTACCAAAGCACCCCAGCTCAGGTCTGGCCAATAAAAGCACAGGAACAGCTTTTTCATGTGTTTCTCTACTAAAGTTTGGTGTTAATGGAACAGAACATTCCAACAACCTTTTAAAAGGTTGGACTAATTCAATTCTTTGGTTTGAAGAGAGCCAATCTGCATTAATCTGGTTATTGGGTAATACGTAATAAGCAAAAAGAGTGACATAGAGGGGAGCGAGGTGGTGGCTTAAGGTGTTTTCATGTAGCAGTTGGTATAAAAAGATAGATGAACTGAAAGGTGGGACATTTAGCTTGCTGTCAGGGGACAGACACCCACAAAGTTGTTGTCTTTCCCTTTCATGAGCAGTCCCTGAGCCAGGCTGCACCTGCGCAGCTCCAGTACTATCATCCTGGGATGAGAGGGATATGTGGGGATGAATAATTCAGCCGCAAATCAGCTCTCCAAACTGCACTGCATTTTTTTCTGGGTAGCTATTTTTAATTTAGATACTCCCACGTGTGTGTTTGGTGGATTAGAGGCATATGAGAAATAGAAGAAGGTGGCTGACGCAGGCAGGTAGCAGAGCCTGGGGGTGGGCAGAGGTTGAACCAACACTGGCCTAGAGCAAGTCCAATGCCACCTTCCTGCCGAGGGCAGCATGGGCCTGAGCACCTCTGAGCCCTACTTACTTTGGTGGGAGCTGAAAACTTACTTTGGTGGGAGCTGAAAAAGCTCTACTCAGCACTACTTGCTCGGATTTATACCCATGTTGGCAATCACAAAAAAGCAATCCAGGTGCCTTTTCATTTAATAGCCAGAGCTGGATGTCAGGGTATCTGGGCTCAGTTTTGAGGTTGGCTGCTTATCTCCTTTCTACAAACTTTGTAAATCCTCTATCTTGTAGTTCCAGATTTGTTAGTGGGAGAATTGTTACCACTGTTTCCTTTGGTCTGCCTCACTTTCCTCTGGGGAAGAAACGATTGCTGCTTGTTTATAGCTCCAGAAGATAACTTAGGTTGGAGCCTCTTCCGCTGTGAGGTGGCATCTTCCTATTGTATTTTTTAAGTACAAACATCAAAAGGAGAGAGTCATCAAAATGGTTTAAAAGGAAGTGGAAAGGTTTCAACTGCAGCAGCTCAATGAGGAGATGAGGGGCTGTAGGACACAGTGGGGTAGGAAAAGCTGTGTATTTGGGCAAATGCAAAACTATCATTACACACTCATCTTTTTGAGAGTCCAGATTTCCAGAAGAGATTGGCCGGCATTTTGATTTGCACACTAGTTCCTACAGATTATAAAAACAAAGATCAATCCATAAAGAAAATCCTGTCATGTATGAGAATCTTTCCTTTTACCCCTTTCTGTGCCTACAGTATCCAGTCAATTAGTAATAATAGCTGCTTTTACAAAGTCTAGAGTGCTTTGGCAGATCCCTGGCTGGTAAAGGCATTCATGTCTTCCTGTGGACTCAAGGAAACTGATGTTAGAGTAGTTCACTCCTTTTTAGGTTATACAGAGTGTCAACTCATCAGCTGTAAATCACTGGATATGGAGAATTTCTTAAAAATTAGATAAGAAGGAAATATTTGAAAACCCAAACTTAATTAACTATTGTGAGATCATTTCATAGATTATTGCCAGGGTCGTGGAAAGTGCCCATGTTTTCAAGGCATGATGCACTGTGCTACCCTTCTCAGTATCTAAATAAAGGTCCAATTTTTAAAAAGCCCTTTACTTCTTACTTTAATTCTTGATTTTTGTGATCAAGAAAACCCTGGACTATTGCTTAATTACTCAATTCTTGGTCAGGAAAATCAGATGCTGCTCCCAGATTTTGTGGGAAAAAAACAAAACAGCAAATGTAGTGATGAAGTAGTGATGAAGAAGCCAACATTCTTTGCAACAGATATTTCATGACTAATGGTTCACAAAGCCTGGTGATCAGCTTTAACCATGTGATATCCAGGAGACTGGGACAAAAAGCATTCTCACTTACACTCTGTTCAGAAAGTAGGTAATTAGCCAACCAGCTAAATGTCTAATAAGCTCAGTTTATCCTTCACCCTTTGACCTCCTGACTTCTCCTGGGAAAAGTACCAACAATTACACACCACTTGGTGGCTTCTCATACCAACATTTTACGAAGAGTAGCTACAATTTTAAAACACAAAACAACATGCCAGACAAAGGGTTTTTTTTCTTTCCTAAAACATGAATTTAATTTCCAAAAGCTACACTTGCCTGCAGATCCCAGGGAGCAAGTCTGTGAGCACTGAAACAGAATCTGGCTCTAGGTATGGAACACTTGGAGGCATTAAGGCAGGAATTAATTGCTTTATATCATTAGAAAGCCAAGACTGTCTACTTTCCCAGGGAATATAAAGCATTCTCTTTGCAGCTGGTACTTCACAAGACACTGAGACATAGCACTGACCTAGTATGTTTCGCATATGCGCTACAGACCATTTTAAAGTTTCTAAATTATTATCAAAAACTTAATTATATAATGGCATGATTCAGATTTCAGAGACATATTTTTACCTACCTAAGTCTCCATCATGCCTTCCAGATTTTTGGAAAGTTGTTGGCATGTAAATTTTGCTTTCTACTTGTTCTTCTCCAGTTTTGTAGAGGCTCAGATGAATAGAGAGACAGCCATTAACCAGCTTCCAACCTGTGTATAAGCTAGAGTACAGTCACTTGGTAGACTTCTATCAGGACAGCATGCAGTCAGGCACAACGTGTCCTGCACTGCTGAATGATTGTCCACAGTGTCCTGCGGGAAGTGCCCTGGGTTGGATTAACACCTCAGCCTCAAGCAGACAAGTACAGGTTTGGGTTTAAACATTGGTTTAGGACAGAAGTGAGGAGAACTTCAATGGAAGCCTGAAAGGAGTAAGAGGTACTCCTCAATTCTTCTGTCATTCTTTATACAAACAATGGGCTGTTTTTAATCCACATACAGCAAAACACTCTAATAAAGAGCAGACACTACATATCCTGGACAGGCCTTAAGAAATCTTAGCGTTATATTCATGTAAAAGCAGTGCTAATGTGGGCTGGTGATCCTAGTTGTCAAGCTACCTTCTAATCTTAACTCCTCTAGTGGGCTTTTGCATGTTAAAGAGTAGAAAACAATATTTAAATTAGCATAAGGTTAACAGTGTAAGTATTTGGTTTGCAAAACATATGTAAAAACTGCAAACATTACATGCTCTGCTTAGACTTGGGAGTGTTAACAAGAAAAAATACATCCAAAAAACCTTTGGAAGGAAGAATCAAAAGTAGGAATGTAACTGTATGAATAATATACAGAGTACCTAAATGGTCTTTTGGTCTTTTGGTCACTTCATGCAAAGCCTTTTTCAAAAGTTCAAGCTGAACAAAAAAAAAAAAAGTAGAATGCAACTACTGAAGCGACCCTGTACTTCTCAGGTAGCACACAATGTCAAGAAACAGAAACCAGTGACCACAGCATCCCTCTGGGTCTGCATAACTAGAATTGAAACTTTCCTTGCATTCCAGAATAAAACTTGGCATAGTTGAGTTTATTTATGGCAATGGAATCTTTAATGAGCCATACTCTCCAAAGACACACTCTCAACTGTTAAAAAAAGAGTCTTTTAAAAAGTCTTATATTGTTGAAATAGAACTACTTAACATTTAAAATATATTTTCTAATTTTAGCTATATCATACAAATCTCAAACATCTTCTATTAAGAAGCAATATACTCTCCATTTTCTTATTCAGGTTTTGTGATATCTTTTCCTACAATTTCAACTACAAAGAGAAAATGACTGGCAGGTTTCATAACATCAAATCCTGAAAAGGAGGTGTTAATTGGTATTTATGAACTGCAGTCCAGACCATTCAAAAGTCCTATTAGTTATCTAATCATTTAGAAGCAAGATGATTTCTATCTAGTACCAATGGATTTGAATAGCATATGCATCATAGCTATCAACCAAGACCATTCTATGTCATGGACATAGTTTTTGTGTAGTTTACATGACATTAAATATATCTGTTGATAGTAAAATTAATAAAAATTAGGAGAAAAATGAAAAGAAAGGGAAAAAAGTTAACTCATAGCAGATGATCATTAGGAAAGATTGCCAGACATCAAACAGCATCCACAATGCTTTACCAATCCTGTTTTGCTTCCTTTCCAATGGAAATTAAATTAAAAATTCCTTTAACTGGACTCAGAGATGCAAATAGCGCTTATGAAGAATATAAGGTATCTAAGGTATCTGCAATTGCATGAGACAGCCGGGGACCATAATAACATCATAACTTTCCCAGCTGTAATACATGCAATACCCTACAGCAGCAACACTCTCTGCTGGACTGTGAGCAAGCTGTCCCAATGAGCACCATCCCTACCTAGTGGCATACTGGGTCCGGTATTTAGTTACTCTTGTACTGGTTCTGCTTGGGCTCCTCCAGCTAAATAGCCTTCATCATCCCCAGATCAGCAGCTAGGTTGGGAAAAAGCATCACACTCAACGTTTCATGAAATTTTTCATGCTCACTTCTCATGCACTGTTGGCTTTTCTGCCTGTCCATGCATCACAAGAAGCATCAGATTGGTAAAGGAACATAAAATATTAATTTTGAAGTGCTGAGATGTCCTGCAGCTCTCACATCTTCACAACAATCCATGATGGCCAGAGGGCACAAGTGAGCGAGGTTGACAAAAGCTACCCCTGGGGAAGACCAGCTCCCTTCTTGATCTCTTCCTGCAGTCAATGGAAAGAGCAAGATCTGACTTAGGTCCACTGTGTTGCCACTGGATGAACTTTTTCCCTTAGTGTAAAGCCTTTCTCAGCTAAAATAGGCCCTGGTGAACATTGTCCCCAGCCTCATGCCCAGAGTGGGCTCCACAGGGCCCGTGGTGTGATTCCCACATGTGGCTGCTCACCGGCCTGGGACAAAGTGACACACACAATCTGGCTACCTTAGGTATAAAAAGGGCACAATGTCCTAGCACAAGAAAACAGCTTATACCCTGAGCACTAACTACTTTATCACCCTGACTGCAAGGAAATACCAGGGCTCAATTGTAAAAAAATAGTAAAAAGGAACAGCACTGAGTCACCACCCATAACCGTCATTCCTGGGTTTAGCTCATTCTTGAGTAAACAAGTGATTTTCTTTCATCAATAAAGTATGAATCAAGGTATATCCTGTGCTGAAATTGCATGTCCTTTGCTTGAATTTTCTTTTTGGAACAGGAAGGCATGGAACATCCCCTCCTGCCTGTCTCTAGCAAGTCATTTCAGTGAGAGCAAGAAACGCTGCGCGAGCTTATCCGGTACATCTGGTATGCCTGCAAGCCATGCTGGCAGTTTTGCTGAAAAATGTGCAGAAGAACCTTCCCCCTGTTGGAATGCAAATTTTCATTTTTATAAAAGCATAATGAGTTTTGAAGGGGTAGCAGAAAGTGATTTACAGAAATGCCAACTTTGCATTACATATCCATGAGACATTCAGGATTCCCACTGTATTGCAGGATAGATACTATGGCTGTATCTGCCTTACTTTGTGATTCCAAGCTAAATCCTAGCAAGCAAGCCTCCTGTTTAAATGTTATTTCCCAAAGTAATTTACAATTTTTCCAGGGAAATAAGGACTTGAGTGACCAGTTATAGTATTTCCAGAGGCCACCTGTGTTACCAAACCTAGACCAAGCCCTGGCTTTCCACAGAGATTGTGCTGTTAATGGGCTGATTTTTGTCCTAGAACTTGCTAGTTATTGGAGGGAGGAGCTGTTTCTACTCCTCTGGAAGGTTCTTAGAGGACCTCTCTGATCCAATAATGAGAACCTGCTCTTTCTATCCAGTCTAAATGTGATATGGTTACTTGGGGTTTTTAATTCTTTTCCTAAAAAAGGAAAAAGAATATCTTCTCTTTTGCTGGTATTACGCTAACCAATATATTCTTAGAAAGAATTCTGTATCCTACCATAGCCTTTATTTTTTAGACTAAGCAGCACTTCATGCCATGTCTCACATGACATGCTTTATGGTACCTCTGCACTTGTTGCAGATTAATTAATCTTTCTCAGAGAAATGTGGCAGCAGTTGTGTTGCAGATGTGCATTCACTCATGCCTTCTACAATGAAATTTTCACTTTCTGCTGGAAATACCTTGTCTGACATATACTATGACCATGTATACCTTCTTCATGGGTTCATCCCATGGTTGATTCACAGTCACTCTGTGATCACCTCTGACACACAGAGTTCTCTCCACCTGAGTCATCTCTTGTCTCCCTTAAAGAGATTTCTAATTAATCCTAAAGTGCACACCCTGACATTCTGTTCTAAGTCAAACATCTCTTCCCACTTACCTATGTGTCAAAGTCAGAAAAGTTTTAATATATGATACACTTCTTACATGCTAGCTATGCCCTTTCATCTTCAGATTTCAAGAACCCGCTGACTTCATATGCTAATGTACTCAATGAAAATATTACCAGCACTGGTCCTAAAATTGACCCTTGAGGAACTCGTTGTAACTTGTTTCTTGACTCTCTTTCCTTTCTCTTCCTCTGCCCTTTCCCATTGGTCAGTTCTTCCCCACCTTTCATGTCCCCTGTTAACGCCCATCTTCTTTTGCTCCATTAATATTTTCCCATTTAGGAGTGTATCAACTGCTTTGCTAAGGTACAAATGAGATTTACCACATTTGCTATTTTGGAAAATCCATTATCTCAATTAAGGAAAGCTATCAGATTATTCTGGGACCATATCACCTTGGCAAACCCAGGCTCATTTCACCTTGTTTTACGCTTAACCAGAAAGAATAATTTAATCATTCTTTCTCATTTGGTAATTTTACTGTGTGTAGAAATGCAGAAAAAAGTTGAAGTAGATCACATCTAGTTCCATCTGGGGCATGTTTATAAGCACATAGAAAACACGAATATACATATGTGTATGTGCATGTTATGTGTTACATTACACATGGACAACACAGACATGTAAATATGTGTACACAAAAGCTTCCAAGCTGCAATGAGCTTTTAAAGGAAATACTAGCATTTTCACTTGTCCATACAATAAGGATTAATTAATAGTCATTATTTGTAAGACTTGCAGATATTTGCCTCCTTTTCCACTTCTTCTTTTGGAGCCAGCTGAGAGCCAACAAGACAAAGCCAGTGTACAGGATGGTTTTACCAAGCACTCTAACCGTTTCCTGCTGATATCATTACAAAGTTCAAGTGCAATCTAGTTGTTGGATAATTGCAATGACGACGTTTGTCCATTAGTGCAAAAAGCTGTTTTAACAGTCACAGTGAAGGGAAAATTTCCATTTGCCTATTTCAAATATGAGGGCCTGCTTCTTAATGAAAGAAAGGTCAACACATGACAAGTGTTGAATTTAAAAGTGCCTGTCTTGTTATTGCTTCTTGTCTGACCTGGTAGCACACACTTTGGAAATACAAAATTTATTGTGAGAGGACGTAGAGCAAGAGAGGCGCAGCACCACTCCATAAGGTGGCAGTCCAAATGGATGATCCTCTCCTCTCCATATGTTTAGAAGATATGTACCACAGCAACGTGGCAGCCTTCACTAAAGGGCTTCAAGCAGCTGGACTTACCTGCCTCTCAGCGCACAACTAATTTGCCATCTGAAACGTCACACTTCAAGAAAGACAGAAGAATGAAAAGCCAGGTTTCCAAAACTTGCATTCCTAGCTCTAACGAGACATAACATTTTCAAATGCTCCTGAGTTGTGGATGGTTTAATGGCAATATGGTCTTACCATGACAAGAGTCCACCTGCTCAAAAGGATTGAGCCCTTACATCCATGACTGTAATTTCAAAATTTTAAGCAGTCTTACAAAAAACTTCTTTCCAGATTAAAAGCAAGAAATGTGTAGTTTTGAATGCTGCAAAGGGGTAGTTTTGCTCGATACTGCATATAACCAGTTCCAACCAACAGCAAAATTGTACTAGTATATTAGAAGATGGCCAAGATGAAAATAAAGTACCAATTACTTTGTTTGAAAACTGAGCTGTTGATGAAAGGTGAAAAAGTAAAGGTGCTTTGATTCTGATAACTTCTCCCCACCTACATGCACACACATACACACTTTTGATCTGAATCAGTATGAAGCTGCTGACTGTCACTGGTCTAATACCTTTGCATGGAACATGGAGGATGTGCATGTTGGGTTAAATCCACCGTTCTGTAAATAACACAATACAAGTGCTGCATAAAATCCCCTCAGAGTAAGGCTCACCTAGGTCTTAAAAAGTATTCAGCCCCATGTTCCAGCTCCAGGCTTAGGGATCAACATCAGTCTGCTAAAACAATGTCTGTAAATATGATTCCACTGAGTCTGCATCTTGCATGTTTTCAAAATCCTTCTATAATACTCAGTGTTTTAAAGAGTGGCACATGGACAGGCACAGGTATTTTCCAACCAAACAGGGCCATCGTGGTCACCAAGCACAGTCCCCTGGGTGGGGCAGGCATGTTTCTGACTTCTTACGTGGCTGATCTCTTCTTCCACTGACTCATAGTGTAAACTCTTCTTCATTTTGCCAGACCAAGGAATGACAAACCTGTGTTGATTTGGATGACAAGAACCTCCTCTGTCATCAAGGCCAGTCCCCAGCTGAAGTGGGCATCAATCATACAAGTAACACCTGTGAGTTACCAAAACTCACAGTTTATAAGGTAAACTCCACCCCTAGTAATGTGATCAGTCTTGCCCAAATCCATTCATTTCTATCCCAAAAGTATAACTTTGCCTCTTCTACCTCTTTCAAGAGTTTATTCTTCCACTATCACAACCCTTGAGTGCTTTTAAAATAAAATCCACTGCAAAAGTGAAGCTTGCACTGATCTTTGTGGGCTCACTCAGAATTCTTTCCTTTGAGATCTGGGCTCAGACAGTAGACAGGGTTTGAGAGGATTTTTCTTAAATTTAGTCTATTAATTTCTTCCTTTTTTATATTCTCGAGTGATATTCTTCACACCTGTGCAATCCATTCACCTCTATTTTTTATCTGACTTTGTGTTTTAAAGCAAAACCACTAAATACACATATATGTAAACAACAGCAAACTGAAACTCAGTAGCAAAAGCCACATTCAAGGAGTTTGATGGAAAAAAAAATAACCAAACTCTTTAATTGCATGAAATGGGGCTGGAATTTGAAGTATGCATGTGATAAAAATAATTTTGTATTCCAAATGCTGTGTTTTAATCCTCTTTTTGTAGGACGCTGAAAAATTACGAGTCATGTTGTTGATGTAGGAGCAAAAAAACAATGCCAGGAAATGCAAACATCAATTCTGGTAACTATGAGCAAAAGCAAAATTATACTTGTACGGAAATCTGGGAAGCATGTCTATTTAAGTGACAGACAACTGGGGCACTTCTGCACATTTCCCATACAGGAACTAATGAATTACCTAATTACCTAATCAGCTCCAGGCTTTATGTGGACAAATGCTAACAAACACATTAGTGCAAAGTATAAAAAAAAAACAGGGGAGTATCAGCCTAATGGAAAATAGTTTACGATTATTAAAGCAAATACAAATATTTCTTTATCAATAACCTCCAATAATGAAAGGAGACTGAGAAAACAGCCCAGGCCAGGAAGCAAAACTCTGGGTGGAGAAGGTGGGGATCATGGGAGAGTGGGTGAGACACCCTGTTTGAAAAAATCTGAGCCATTTTAGGGCTTGTGTCCCTGCTTGCTCTCCACACTCTGCATGGGTTTTGGCCCAATAAGAAGCGACAGGTGAATGGGTGGTGTCTCCAACCCTTGCCTGGGCTATCAAGGTGTTGCTGAGTTTAATTTTCATTCATGGCGTGCTGTGTCGTTCTGATTCATGATTCGTTCAGGATTCTGCTCAGGAACTTGAGAGGTTCCCACTTCCAAAGGGAAGGGACCTGATGTAGAGCAGCTGGCCATCCTTGCTTGTAAATGAAAACCTCTTTACTTTGTGTGTGCAGTGCTCTTCTCCTCAACTGGGGACAACAGTGTAGAGCTCAGAGTGAGCAAAAGTAGCAAAATAATGAGAGTATTATTTTATGTTGTCTTGAAAACATTTTTAAAGTCCAACCACTGCCTCAAATTTAGAATTACGATTTTTTAAATACATTTCAATATCTGGCCTGTTGAGATATCTAACATTAAACATATTGACCTATATTTCTCATGCTCTGCCATCAAGATTATAGCTGATTGAGTAGTTAGACCTTTGTCTCATCTTTTTAATCCATTCATTTCACTAAAACATTGCTTTCTTATTCTGACAATCTACTTACGTATTTGATTTGCCTGAAGCTGAGGATAATCTGTTTAGATTAATACTAAATTAATCACAATCTGAAATGCTTCCTAGAAAGTTAGTCGCATGCTATACACAAAAGTAGACCTGCCATACCTGAGGAGCACTTAGGTTTTGGCCCACATGGAGCCTCTAGCTCTTCTCTGTTCACCATGGTAATCAAAAACCCAAAGTGGGTTTGGTTAAACAGATCTAGCTTGAGATGCTGATGAAATGTCAAGTATTGTACCAAATCTAGGCTACATCTGGGGAAAAATAAAAACCCAAATCATATAATTTTATATTTTTCCTTGTTTTCTTCTGGAAGGACTTTGCTCGTATGATTTTTATTAGCTGCTAACAAAAACATGTCAAGCAGGTTTGACATGGGTTTGACTTGCATGCTACTTATAACATGTAGAAGATTACTTCAGTCAAGATACTACTGGAAACTTACTCTGAGAATATACTGAAATTTTAGTTAGTGCCCCTTTCCAGTGATTTTACTGGAGCTAATTGGGCAATCTGAGTTCTAATAGTGAGGAAGGCAGCCAATATCCAATGAAGCTAGACAAGGTGTAAGATTTTCTGTAAACAGAAACTGAAATTAGGTGAGAAAATTGAGACCAACCAGAAATATACTCAGAAGGAAAGAAGAGCAAAGGTATTCTGCACAGTATGATAATCCATGAAGGTCAAAACCAATACAGAGATACACTGTCATTTGGCATTTGGGCTTTTTTATTGCCTTATTGACAGTAGGAACTTCTTATCTATTAAGCACTGACTGTCTGGCAGCACCATTTAAAAACACTGTCAAGCCCCATGTCAGCAGTGCCTAGAAATGGCAATGAATAATTGTCCCATGGTGTCAAGAGGACAGCCAAAAGCACACCAAATCTTTCCTCCAAAATCTTATACTGCCTTTTTTTCTCTGGTCTCATCCAAGTCTGTTAACCTCTCTGAGATAATTTGCCATCCATTCACTCAGATGTGAATCAGGAGAGTGTAGGGGTTAAGGCCAGAGTGAGGGGAAATCATCCCTTGAGCTGAAAACATGTCCCAGCTAGTCATGAGCTCTCATTTATCCTGGGGAAGGGTCTCAGCCAAGGCCTGCACTGCCTGTTGATTCGCCCCAATCGAGCTCAGAGACACTTCAGAGACCAAGTCAGAGAAGTGGGTATTTGCTTTATTCGGTGCACCGGATGTGTGGGGAATTGTTTCTACCAAACACACATACCTCAGTACCCCAAAGACACAGAGTTATAGGTAAAATCATGAATATTAATTACATTCTTCAGGATAGGAGTGGTTATACAAATCATTTCTGAGAAGTCATTAATATCATTAGCATGTGCACAACGCATGCTCCGTATATCCTGGTGGTCTTTGGAGACTCCCAAAGCCCCCTCCAAGGTGAAGGTCCTTCATGGGATGATTCAGTTGTTTCTGTGCTGGTTTCAAATGCATGCTTAGCTGATAAGCCATCAGGCCAGAGCTGTTACCTACAATTTGAATTTGAATTAAGAGTTCAGCCTTCAGCCCTGGCGGCCACAGACAGGCGCCTGTGCTGGTGGAAGGGGGGCAAAAGCTCAGAGAATCTTTCTCACTGTCTCCTCACACAACAAAATGTTTCATCCTCCCTATGTCCAGGAACTCACAGAGCAGCTCAGGGAGAGATTTGTGATGGAAGGCCTCTTTAAGCCAAATCACCATCACTTGCTGACAGGGAGATCAACAGAAAAGCAAACTAAAATTATGCACACAGTCATGGGGAAACTGTACTAGTTTATCAGCAGGGTAACCATCAGAGCTGCTCTCTGTTCATTTTTGCAGTGAAAAGGTTATAATTTAAGCACACTTGACAGCTACACACAACCAAGTGGAAAGCTTTTATCCAGTAAATACATATTTTTAGTCACATAAGAAGGTAGACTTTACTGTAGGCATTGGACTGCATAAACATAATGTGTCTGCTTAAACTGTGCTGGAAACACAACAGTGAAGAAAAAAGTCTAAAAATGAAAATAATCAAGAGTTGCCAGCAGCAAAAGGGCACAAGCACAGGGAGAATTAAAAAAAAATTATTTCTTACTCCTTGGAGGCTAGTAAAAGTTACTTGCAGTAATTAAAACCAACTCTGAACTCCACAGTGTTGACAACAGGGTGAGAGGTTGCTTTCTAGACAGAGGTAGAATTAATTCTGCTGTGCTAGATTGCCTGTGCTGACTTGTGCCATGTGCTGTGGGATGGCCCTATTGGAGCAGGGAGGCTGGACCAGATGACAGCCAGGGGCCCACAACACTAGAGCTGAGCTCATTCAAACACATGGAATTTCAGGACAAGAAAGAGAGCTGCAGTGTCCTTCCTGCTTCCAGGTACCCATTTTCTGATCCTGTGTTTCTGTCACTTCTTCTTTTTACTATGACTAGTCAAAAAGTCATCACAAAAAAAACCCCAAACTATTGCCTTTATTTCAAAATCTGCCTCTTAAAAGAACAACAACAAAAACAAAAAAAAAACAAAACCAAAGAAAACCAACCACAACAAAAACCACCACCAACAACAACAAAGATAAAAGGCAGAAGTAAAGTTATTGAAATTACTGACATCTAGCCCTAACCTCATACAGTGACTTTACAGGGCAGCTGTACATGGAATGAAGCAAAATTAATCACCCAGAAAAGGTCAGGCTGGAGGGGACCATAGTGGGTCATCTGGTCCAGCCTGCCTGCTCAAGCAGGGCCATCGTAGAGCACACGGCACAGGATTGTGTCCAGACCATTTTTGAGTATCCCCAGTGAAGGAGACTCCACAACTTCTCTGGGCGATCTGTTCCAGCACCTGGTCACCTGCACAGTAAAGCAGCTCCTCCTCATGTTCAGCAGGAACTTCCTGTACCTCTGTTTCTGCCTACATCAGTCGCCGCATGTCCTACTGCTCGGCACCACCGAGAAGAGCCTGGAAGCATCCTCTTGGCCCCCCCGCTTTAGATATTTATGGACATTAACGAGGGCCCCTCTCTCCGTCTCTTCTCGAGGCTGAACAAGCTCTGTGCAACTTACACAGAGCTCAACCCCGATTCACTAATTCTTTTATTATTATTTTTATTTACCGTCGCACGTTACGCTCGGGAAACGGGACAGCCCTTGCCGCTCGCTCCCTCCCCGCGCGGAACTCCCGCCCCGCCGGGCGGTGCCAAAGGCGGAGGCGGCGCCTCGCTCCACACCGACACGCCAAGATGGCGGCGCCCGCGGCGCGGCGGGGCAGCTGAGGGAGGGCGCGCAGGTAACGGCTCCCCCAGCCCCACCCCTCACGCCCCGGGCCCGCCGGGGCCGCCGCTGCTCTCGCTGCCCGCGGCTGCCCATCGCCCGCGCCTTTGGGCTCCTCGCCGGCGCCCAGCCGGCTCTTTCAGCAGCCCTGTGCCCCCGCAGCTCCCCCCTCCTCCAGCCTCCCGCCGTCTCTGCTCCCCCGCTCGCTCTGTCCCGCCCGTGGAGCCGCCTGCTCCCCGCGCTTGCTTCTCCACCGGCGGGACACCCCCCCGGGGCTGAGCGAGCCGTGCTGGGCCTCGTCAGGCAGTTCCAGGACCTTAATTCAGTCTCCTGCCTGCTTACTGCGTATTTCCAAACGTTTTCTGTGTCAGGGGAGGTTTGGATTCGGTATTGGGAAAAGGTTCTTCCCCCAGAGGGTGGTCGGGCACTGGAAGGTCCCCAGGGCAGTGGTCACAGCACCGAGCCTGACAGGGTTCAAGGGGCACTTGGACAATGCTCTTGGGCACATGGTGTGACTTGGGGTATCCTCTGCAGGCCCAGGAGTTGGAGTCACTTGTGGGTCCCTTGTAGCTCAGGATATTCCGTGATTTATTTCTCTCTCAGACCAGCCCCTTCCTCCCTTCTTGGCACACCTGCCTGAGTAAGACAGTTTTGGCTCATAACTTGCTTTTTGAAAGACCCACCTAGGACTGGGCTGGTGTGCCTTTAACTGGGGCGGGGGGGGGCGCTCTGCTTGTCCTAGTCCCATGCACACAAGCCTGGAAAGGGAAAACAGCTTAGTGCCATGCCTTTTGGATTTCATTATCCTCTGTGCCACACATCCTGGCTTGGCCCAACACGTTACTGGCTGATCACTGCATCTTGTGGATGATGGTGCCTGGGAGCAGGGAAGACATTGCAGTTTCTCGTCCTAGAATTCCATGTGTTTGAATGAGATTAGCTCTAGTGCTGTGTTCCCCTGGCTGTGGCGCTCTTCTCACTCCCACCCCTGCTCTCGTGGCATGTAGGGCCTGAGGTCTCCCAGATGTGACCTCTCAGGTGTGACACTTGCAGGTGGGCTTCCCTTGAGCTGTGTACAGCACGGGGTCTGTGTCCTTTCTGTCTCAGAATCACAGAATCAATTAGGTTGGAAAAAACCTCTAAGATCATGGAGTCCAACCCATGACTGAACACTACCATGTCAAGCAGACCATGGCACTGAGTGCCACATCCAGTGTTTCCTTAGACATCTCCAGGGACAGTGACTCCACCACCTGCCTGGGCAGCCCATTCCAATGTGTAATCACCCGTTCTGTGAAGAAATCCTTCCTAATGTCCAATATAAGCCTCTCCATGTGCAGCTTGAGACTGTGTCCTCTCATCCACTAGTCTCCCTTCATTGAAGCATATTATATGTGTGTGTAACTCTTGGGCTTTAAAATGCTTGCTTTGTAAATCAGCAGTGCTGAAATTGGCTTGTATAAGGAAGCGCTCCTTTCTGTTGTAAAATAAATCAAAATGATAGAAATAAGATAGAAGTAATGAGGAAATAATTAGTAAAAATAAGGAAAAAACTTTGAAGTACTGAAATGCTAATTTTGAGAGGAGTGTGATGTTTTGGAGGGGGAGAAATTGGATTCTCCTGAATGACTCATGTGCACCTGCACTGGGAATCCTGAGTACAGTCCTGGATTTGTTTTTATTACAAACGAGAGAGATTATGGAGGGTAGCAACAAAAAATTCAAAGCACTGGTGTGACATAAGTTAAAAAAATGTTTAAAAGAGCCTGCTTAATAAGTTAGAGAGAAAAGGAGCAATTCTATACATAGGTAATGAGACAGGCAGTAAGGGTTTGTGTATGCATGTATGGTGAATGTTAAAGGAAGCATAACTCCCACTAGCTTGCTGGGGATCTAATTTAGGTGGTGCAGAAATTATTGCTACTGATAATGTTTCTACCGTATGTGAAATGCGTAAGTAAAATCTTTTCTTATCCACAGTTATTCTCTACACTGAGATTTTACTGATGTAACTCTGCAAGGACAATTCTGAACTGACTGAAATAGCTAGTTTGGTACAAGTGTATTGGACAAAATTCAAAAAGAGAACCCCGAAACACCGAAACCAACAATAGAGAATAGGAAATGTTGATGTAAAAGCCTCAATTAAAAAAAAATAGCAATCAAGATGTGGAAGAAACCTCAGCGTAGAAGTCTTTCAATGCCATGTTTCCTGCTGTAGGAAGTAAAACCAGCAAATATCTTGTTCAGACTGATCCCAAATACGGAAACTGTTTGATCTTGCTCCCATCTGAGTAGCTTTAGAAGACTCGCTCTAAAGCATTTGAGGAGTTAACTGGATTTTTAGTTGAAAAAGAAAGCCTTAGCAAAATAGTTGGTTTAGAATATCTGGTTGAAATCTACTAATTATAGTCATCCTCCCCCATCTCTTTTCAGTGATGACAAATTCAGTATTTTTACAGTATAATTTCGTCCAACTTCCTCTTCTCTCTGTTTCATTCTGAATTTTTACTAACACCCTGTTAGCCATCTTCTATTCAGGCAACTAAGCTTCTGGAACCTTCAATTGACTGATTATGCCTTTTTAGGAGACTGAATGCAAGAATTGTATTTTAATAGATAACACAATACTTCTGTTCTGTGTGAAGGCCACAGTTAGTTCTCTTGACTAAAAAATACATGCTTTTGTAATTCAGACATGGAAATAAAATGCAAGTTCCATGCAAAACAGCTGAGTAGTCCAAGTCAAGCTAAAGTATGTTTCATCACTGCCAATTTTTTGTATTATCCTAAATTAGTATTATCCTAAATTAGTATTATCCTAATAATCATTGAGTTCTTGTTATATGTTGCAGCATGAAATATATATTTTTGTCTTTTCAGATACCATAACCTTAACAATGCAGTCGATTTGTCAAAGACTTGGCCCTTGTTCCTCGTGTTTGAAGAGACAACTGAATGGCTTCCTGGGATTAATTAAATGGCAGAGAAGACTGGTTCCTGCTTGTGTGAGAACTATTTACAGTGAGACAGGGAAATGGGAAAAAACCTATGGGTTGGAGACAAGAAAACGAGTTGAAAATTGGTGGTTCCCAAGAATAAAGGATCAGTTCTGCAGAATTTCAGAAACTGATGTAAGCATTATGAGAAATTTGGAGATTACAAGCTTGACGTTTTTTAGAATGAAATTAATTGGAAATTAGTACAGATGGCATATAACGATTAGCTGTGCATTACATTTCAGGGGAAAATACTTTCATGTGATAGTAGATTATTAAAAACCATTAATGAAATAGGTAAACAAAAATAATTTTAAAATCCCGAGGAAAAATACAGCGATAAGCAAAGTATAAACTTGTAAATTTAGGAAGTGTTTAAGTAATCAATTCTTCTTTTTTATGTTATACAATATTTGGGAATTAATTATTCAAAGTATTAAAAGAAACATCTATTTGTAACTTCTGTAAATAATTTTCTCAAGGTTCTGTTCCCAACATTATGGCAAATCTGCTACACTACACCCTGTGACTCAGTAAAATCTGCGTTAAGGGAAAATTATTTTTTAGTGTTTTCTGGTTTACAGTCTCATAGGAGTAGTAAGTGACTTGAAGAAAAAAAGTTCTCCCATGCAATAAAAGATCTTGAAAATAACAGTATCTCAGTCTCTGACTCTTTTTGCTTTCACAGTTATTCTGTCACAATACATAAAAAACATTTTTGGGCCCCTTTATGTATTTTTCTTCATCTCTCTTAAAATGTGCCCGCTTTCAGACAAAAAAATAATTCCATCAAAATGTTGAAGAGAGAAAAGAACTTGCTTTTTTGGGGGAAGAAAACTAATATGAAATGGTCTGCCTGTGTACCTGTAGCAGGGAAGGCATTCATTTAGGCTCACATCTTTGATATACATATCTACGTAGGTATCATATATAGCATACAAATGCTAAGTTCTAAAGAGTATTTTTAATGGTGTTTTTGTTTTATCCTTACAGTTGAAATAGATTTTGTAACATCTCCTATGAAGAGGCACATAGTGTATAGTGCTGCAATGAAGTACTCAGATTATTTCTGATTTTGCTGTGATTGAGCAAAAGTGATAAAGAAGTATTGTTTGACAAATATTAATGGAGTTTTATTCAGGATAGTTAAAGCTGCCTGTATGTTTTTATTATTAACATTAAAAAATAATGTAGGAACTTAGCAAATATGAATGATACTTGATACTGTCAATGTATCAATGATGAATTCAATGGTAATTAAGATGTATTAGGAATAATTAATGTGAGAGAGAATGTGTGATTTCTTTGTAACTTTTGTCATTTTAATTAAACCTAGCTAAATGAATTTTTAGTTTCTTTTCATTATGCAAAATATTGCTTGTAAGATGTCTGGATTTGGGCATACATAGTGAAACTGAACCGTTTCCCTTTAGCAGATGTTCATGCAATTGCAAATGATGTAGTCACTCTGTGAGTTACTGGAGTTCAGCTGACAAAAAACAACTGGCCAGGAGTGAACTCTGTGTTGTAGATACAAAGTAAAACATTAATTATTTAAATTATTATGAGAGTAATTTAATCTGCTATGTTTTCGTGTTTTTATTGTGGCAGACTAAGAACACATAGATAATCAGTTGCAGATGCTACATTGTCAGTGGTGCCTTGTTAAGCTTCAGTTGTGCTAATACAGCTTTTTTTGAGTAAAAGTGAATTAATTTTCATAACATTCAAGACCCATTTAAGTGTCAATATAAATTGATGAGATGGCTCCATTTATAGCCCCAAGGAATTCAATCCAATGAACCTTCTCAGTGCTCACTTGGATCAGGTCCAGCAGAACTGTGTTTCTCTTCATGGTATCATGTAGTAGTGTATAATGTGCACGTGTATTTATTCAAGTGAAATGCTAACTCATATAGTTACTAGTTTCTAAAAATTTCTTTCTAGAAATCAAGACCAAAATTCTATGTGCTTTCTATGTTCCCATATCCTTCTGGGAAGCTTCACATGGGCCATGTTCGTGTCTACACCATCAGTGATGCAGTAGCTCGGTTCCAGAAAATGAGGGGGATGCAGGTAAGAATAGATCAGCAGTAGGACTGGTGGGGGTATTTTTACGTTTTAATACCATAATTTATCAGGAAATTAGTATTTTCCAAAATCCGTGAAAGTGGAATATATTCTACAGATGTGTAGATAATGACCCGTGAAGCTTTGTATATTAAAATTTGAGACTTTTAAAGCAGGTGGTGTTCAGAACTCACTGTTGGTAGCAGATGGCTAGAAGCTTCCTCAGATGATACAGCTGATGCTGCATCGGGTACCTCAATCCACTCATATATGGCACAGTGTTGCTGGGACCTGTGGGCCACACAGTTTCTGAGAGGAGACCGATGACCCTACTGCCGTCTGGGTGGAACCAGGGGGGAGGAAAAGGTGTACCTGGCAAGACACTACTGAAATGCTTTCGCCTCTTCTGCTCCCAAGAACCAGTTCGTGTCATTTGTCAGACACAGAGGGACAGCTGGGAGGGACAGCCTTCTTTTTTTCATGAGTGCTGCAAGTCAGATTAACAGGACCATGTCATGCCATATGTCACACATTACATCATGTGTATGTAGCTAGAAGTTTCTGTTCTGTAGCATCTGACCCCTTGGCTTGCCCATTTCACCCTTGCTCATATATATAAAATGTTGTCTTCTGAAGGTGCAAGTCTCTGAGGTAGGCTAAGCTTTTCTTGCTACATCTACAAGGAGAAATCCTGTTTTCCCTTCCACATTTCTCTGTTTCCCAGTCTACCCCATGCCTGCCATCGTTTCTCCCTCATTCCCTTCTGTCTCTCCATGAGGTAGAAGGGGTAGCTGAGAGCCTTGTCCCTGCAATCTGCAGTGGGATCCTGGCTGGCATTCTGCAGTAAAGGCTGGCAGGTAAACTTTGAAGGATGTAAGGAAGGTGTGGGAGAGCTGTGGCCTGAGTGACAGCCATATTACAGAGGAAAGACATTTGGTTGGGGAAAAATGTGAAGAATCTGGGAAAACAGTAGGAAGGAGTAATATGGAAAGAGAAAGGAACAAAAAGAGAAAAACAGCATGGGCAGGGATCTAGGGTGACAGAAAATGTATAAGAGAGGAGCAGCTCAAGAATATAGGAATCAACCTCAAAGAAGTACAAAGAAGCTGAAATGGAGAAAGAAATGTTAGTTGCTGGTTGTGGTACTAAATGCAATTTCCTTGCTACAAGTGCTGTAGAAGTGTAGCATTTCCTGGATTTATCACCATCCATGAGACTCTGATAGGTATCGTCACTGCATTATTCAGTGTGCTGCCTTTCCAAATACTATGTGTTTTATGGAAGTGATGAACATACCATGTACTGAACACTTGCTGCTGCTTTACAGAAATGCATTCTTAGGCTTTCCAATTCTCAGGAAAAAGAAATAACTGCCTTAGACAAATGAGAAAAAAGCCCAATGTCTGTTATAACACCTTTCCTGACTTGTCTGAATGACCAGAACTTGGATCTCACTAAAAAAATTAAGCTAATGAGGCATTTGAGGGATGTTTGATTCTTGCTTGATGTTAATACCATTGATGTAATATCATTTCAGGATATAGCCATCTGTTATCAATAGCAGAGAAGGTAGCCAATAAATTGCTGTTCAGAAAGATGAAAACTTGCTTCCTCTTGTACTAGCTAAAATAAAATGAAAGTAATTATCTACATTCAGTAGCATGCTCTAGTTTTAAGCTTTTGAAAACAAGGTAAGTAAGCACCTTTCAAAGAAATCTTTGGAGAAAAGTAAAAAGATAATACAATTTCTTTTTAATACAATTAAATACAAGAGCCACCAAGCAAACAAGTTTTTTATTTCCACATTTGCCAGTTTTTTCTAGAAAAATTTTTCCAGACTTTTCAAGTTTTCACATCTTGCATTTCAGCATATTTTTATATTTCATGTTAAAATTACTTTGAAGAAGTGCCTGTAGAACATACTGGATTTCTAAAAATACTTGTATCTTCTGTTATGTTAACCAGTTTGAACATCTATTTTTGACTAAAGGTGGGCAGCCACAGAATTTAACTTTAATTTACGATTAAGAGACATTAAAAATCTCTCTGATGATCTTCTGAGTATGTCAGGTTGAGAGATACTGTGTTGTGATGTGCATTAACTTGCTGGAACTTACATTTACCTTAAAAAACTTCTCCTTTGTTACCCATGCTAATTTTTCCATCACTTAGAATTAGAGTCTTTGTAACTGATTTTCTCTTTGCAATTAATTTATCAGCCTCTAAAAGTTCTCTCTGCCCTTTGTTATGGTTGTACAATCTGTCAAAGAATATTATGATGATTAAGATGTTGTGGTGATTATAGGCTAAGACATGGTTGTATCATAATATTTGATATATTCCCAAGAAAAATAAATTTTTCCCTGTATTCAAGGAGTTAGTGGTATTCTTCAATACATAAAAAGAAAAAATGCTTTAGAAACAAAACTGTTAGTATGCATGATTTTGAAGTTATTCAATTGATTTTCTATTTCCTTCTCAAAATTCAGCTTTAATATTGCATGTTTGAAAGCCTAGGTACTTCTAATTCTTCCTCAATCAAAAATCTGAGTAGAAGTGAATCCATTTCAGGCATTCAGTGCAAGATTAGGGTAAGATTTTTGAGTAGAAATGTTGTTTAAACTTTGCATCCATCATTTTCAAATTAAAAAAATGTGTAAGGCAACAAGGAATGATGGGCTGTTACCATGAAAATTACAGGCAAAACCAGATATACAGTCCCCAGGGAAAGCTTCAGACTACGGTGTATATTTGTTATTTATTAATAAACAGTGAGGGGAAATACCTATGGTGTGTATGTAGTTGACAAGAATATTTGATTGAGTAAGAGAGCAATTTATGTTGAATAAAGTGGAGGTATTTTTTGTAGAGATTGCCTTAATGAGAAAACAGTAAATTAGTTACATATTGATTTAATCGGAATAGGCAATAATTGGCCTATATTTTATAATATTTTAGTAAGGATAGGCTACAATGCATTTACAAAGGGATTAGAGGTCTTTTAGAACTTCTTTGGAATGCAGTTGTGTAATTTCTTCATATTGGAGGTATTTTGAAATTTTAACTGGAAAGATTTTAAATCATTTGGATTCTGTTGTGGTTTTGTTTTTTCTAAAATGGAACATTAGTATTCAAATTTTTTTCAGCTGGATAAGATCTGATTTTGTTTCAATTAAAATGTTCTAGAGAGGTAATACACACTGAAATCTAGTGCTATTTGCCAGAAACCTGTACTTCACCAGCACTTTAAGTGGGAAAATAAACATTTATTGCTCTTTTCCCCACCTTGTTTTTGAAAGAAATACTGCTTTGATATAAAACTGCAGATGAAAGCATTGTCTTGTTCCATCACTCACTTCTCAAGGAACTGCAGGCAGTGCATGGGAAACAAACTGTCATGTGCTTGGATTGGGTTGCTGGATAAATGATTTGTAGAGTACATCTGTTTTAAGGTAACTTGTTTACTTTTTAATTAGTGATGATGAAGTTTGAAATCTCTGCATGGGAAAAGTAAGTCATATAGATTACTTAGTGTTTGTGCATTGAGCTAGTCTTTCCAAAATGTGTTAAGGATAACATGTTTCTTGAAGTGCAGTTAAAACAATTTTTGTATATGGAGAGTCCTAGATCTCATGGCAAACATATTTATTATAAAATGCTTTGAAAAAGTAATTGATTTATTTTAAATTACAAATTTGTAGCTATTTATAAATCAATCCAGAACTATGATGTGCAATTTCTGGTTGTGTTTTCTCCGTGAATTTACATGCATGTTATGAATTCAAATGTAGGAGTTTTGTAAGAAGTGAAGATGTTTTCTGTTCTTTATTTGAGAGTGTTGTGTAGAAACGATATTCACGGTGATCTTCACTATGGCAGATTTCCAGTCTGCTGTTGCTCCGGGAACAAGTATTTACCATTACTTTATCATGCTGTCATTATCATGTCTTTGATAAATTCCAAAGTGGATAATTTGTGCCTCTCAAAGGACTGAGAACAATTCCCTTAGTGATAGGTAAACAGAGAGTGATTCAGTTCAGTAGTTCTTGTGATATCTTCTTAATGAAACTGGTACCAAAGCAAGGCAGTCACATGTGAGAGTTGTAGAGAAATGAGAAAAATAATTTCTATAATCAAATCAGGGTGAAATTCCTGCATGCTAGAATCACACTACAGTTATTATTTCTTAATTTATACTTAAACTGGGATGGCTGGGATTAGAATATAGTGAGTGATATTTCTGCAATATCCCTAAATAACTTGAAGAGCGTCTTCTTTTTATCCATAGCATCTCTTCTTTTTAATTGGATGTATTTTCATTGTTTTCCCTTTCAGCAGAGAATCTTAATACTCTTGAAATTGCAAAAGTGAATGGTATTGAAGACAGGCAAGTTTAATTAAAACGTTATAATTAATTAATCAGCAGGATGAATTATTTCAATATACATCCTTTTTTTGATAATCACTAGCTGCTATTCTCCAACTTTTTTGTGTGAGACTGTTGTGTCCTTTTGTCAGGTAATTTCACGTGGTATAAATCAAGTGGAAAATATTACAAGTATCGTGTGTGAATTGAATCTTATTTAATTTCAGTTTTACGTAGTGAGTACTGAAGGTGTTAATGAGCTCACTCTGTTTCATTTTGAAAGAAAAAGAGAAAATGAGATTTAATTTTAAATGTAATTATGTTAGGCAAGAATGTGTGAGATTAAGGAGGCAAAGGATAACTTTGTTCTCAAAATGTTTGTGGTACTCTTTGGACATAGAATAATTTCTCGTATTTCATGTTTTGAGAATAAAAATAAATGGGAATTTTATGCTTTGATAGAAATCTTTATGGGTTGATTATTTTTTATTTTGAAAGTGCCTTCTCGGAATGCTAATATTTAGCATTGTGTGGCAGAGAAGCATTGAAGTAGTCCTTTTTAGAAAGTACACACTGGTCAAAAATTTATTATTTTACTCTGTTTCCAGGGGTGCCCTGTCTGCTTGGGGTTTTTGGTTGGTTGGTGGTGGTAGTTTTTACCTGTTGTGTAATGGTGTCTATCACCTGGTACACTTAAAAGACAATCTAAGCTTCATTCAGATGGAGGTCTTGTATTTAAAATGTGCTATATCTGTAATATGTTGATTTGCATCAGATTTTCAACAAGTTCAGCCCAACTGTAGGCAGCAAGTAGAAGAAGCAGCCATCCTTTCCTTTGCCCTCTCCAACCGCAAGTCCTCACTGTCTCCCGTGCCTGTGGTTGCACGATTGTGAGATCCACAATGGAGCTAGGGGTGTTTTCTTGCAGCTGGAACTTGTGATCATGGATCGCCTGTTTTGTCAGCCTTTTTTGGGTACTTCATGTGGAGTGTGTCATGTTATACCCCTATAACTAGGGGTAGGAATGTAAACTTTGCTGTATCAGGTCAAACCACTAATTTGTCAGCAAGCTTCTTAATTTTCATTTCTGGTCATCTTCTTTTATTACATATTCTCTGAATCAAATATATTTATTTGCAGGTCTTTCTGACACTGATTCCACTGTCTTTCTTAAAATTTAGAATGCATTTATTTGAATGTAAGAACAGTTTTGTCAGCTCCCTGGTCATAGTTCTGAGACATACTGAGCACATCAGAAGAGCAAACATGCTCTTTGTTTCCTTACAAAGCCTGAGAAAAATTCACTGAATCACCACTCCTAGTTATGTTGATGGAGGCTTAGAACTGAGTGTTATGAGATCATTGTCAGGTCTGTATTATATAGTACACTGATCTCACCTACTGATGTGTGATGAGCTGATTGTTACAGCATTGTATGGATGAAAATCCTCTGAGAGGAAGAGCTGAGATCTCAGCATTGAATCAATGGAGTGACTGTGTCCTCCTCCCCTTGGTCCCATACTTACATGAAGAGCTCTAGCCATCATTAATAACAGATGTTTGATCATGCTGTGAAATGATTCTTGAAACAATGCTTCAAGCTAGTTTGCAGTCAGAATCTTTGGCATCTAAAATGTTTCAAGGTGCAACTGTTTTCATGTTTGAGAATTTGTTCCTAAAAAGACCACGCAGTGTGGTGGTTATTGAGCACTTTGTCCCTATGCACTGTTTAATCACTTCCTTGTGAATTTTTTGCTTGAGTGAAAAATGTGCTAAGTGGTAGAAAATGCCAGTCTTTCGTAGTTGATCCTGCCTGATCATGTGAACTTCTGAGGATCTGAAGTTATGCCATGCGTGTTCAAGACTAACCTGGGAGTTTTCAGCAGGAGGAGTTTTACCTGTCCACTTCATTGTGAAGATCAGAAATACATGGCTGCCTTTGGTGATAGCACTGGCTTCTGCCATCATAAAATGGCTGAAACTACAGCCTGCCTTCTTTTACCAGGTGTAGGCATCCTTAGACTTATGCAGCCTCCTGTTTTAGAAGATATAGTCATTATTTGTTTTTCTTTCTCCTTGAGGCTTAGAGAAAATACTGTCTACTTAGAGAAGTGATGCTTGGAAGAATGGTCACATCAGTGAGCAGAATGGATCCCTCAGTTGCATAAGATTTAGAGGTTGCTGTTGGAAACAGTCAAGTCAGCATTCAGGAAAGTGGATGACTTGTTTTTCTTCTGCTCATCTGTCCTGCTGGAGAGACCAGCCGTGTTTTCTGCTAGTTAGAGCCAGTGACCAATCCAGTGACCAAACCAAGGAGCTACAAGGAATAACCTTTTGGTCTTCAAAAATGCTTTCTCTTTTTTTTCTTCCTATTTTTAATTTGTTTTGAACAGTCAAACTGTTCCTTTTTCCTTTGTGCCAACTTTTGACATGTTAGTTGCGTATTTTCTTCTCCTCTTCCATGTCTCTAGAGATTTTTATATTGGATAAGTAGAGTTAAGATGTAATGTCAAATGCTGCATGGAGACTGTGGCATTTTAGCTACAGATTACAGCCAGAAGGAGCTGACCTGTTGTTTAGACAAATGCATTTCACAAACCTTTCAAATCCATTCATGCTAGAGAGGTAAAAGAGACAATAAATTTGAAATAATTTCCTAAACTACTGTGCATGTTACATTCATCTCTATAGCAACTACATAAATAGATCTATCCTGGAGACTAATTTGAGGCTATTTTTAATGTCTCTTTTTAGTTTTCTGATTGAAACTTGAATTAGCATACTTCTTCAGACCTTTAACTTGAGGAATGCTATTGCTCGTTAAACTGAATTTTGAATGCAAAGAATGAAGATGATATTTTTGATAAGTGCTAGAATTTGGAAGATCTGCGTGCACAGGTTGCTCCTTCTAACACTGATGGTACAGTGATAGAATGTCTGAACATGAACTGTCTGGAGCATCCGTCAGCCCTTTTGGGGAGTCTGTAGTGAAGTTGTTTTTCCCACATCCTTTTGCTCAAAGCATGAGAAATGAGACTGTGCCTTGCGTTTGGCTGCCTGTCTGTATCCAGGAGATCTTCAGAAGCCAAATTTTACAAAAATTGTTTTAGCAAAAATTAAGGGTGATTTTTCTAATCTCACAAATGTGCATCAGCTCATAGTAAAAGAAGGCATTTGTAGGGGTGCAAAGGTAGGGCATTTGTCTAAACAAAGGACATTTAAATAGAGAAAATATGTACTATACATGAAAAAAAATCTGGTTTATTTCATCACATTTGTTCAGAGACAAATTGTCAGCAGTACTAGTGGTCAAAAAGAAAGGAGCTGCATTAATTAGTATTTTAATATGTCCCAAAAAATTCTGTTTATATTTATAGCTTATGTAAAGTGTACCTGTCTTTTTTCTGTCTTTTATACCAATAGTTTTGACTTCTGGGTGGATGGCCAGGGAGGAGAAGGGCTAAGCAGAGGTGTGCTTCAATGGGGTGTTGAGAAGTGGTTTAGGCTCCAATTACCATTTTCCATGTAACAACCCCCGCTCTATAATGTGAGGAAATAGGCAGTTAAAACTCATAATTTCTGATACTACGGTGTGAGGAACAATAGTTTGTCTGTTAATAGGGAAATTCTGTAACATGCAATAGCATTCCAATTTCAGTTAGATTTAGACATCAAAAGTGTGCTGTGCATGGGCCCTTACTGGGCTGGCTTGCATCACAGGTGATCACAGGTTAAATACTTTGGTTTTGTTGCTGCACCAGTAGAGTAATGATAGACAGCAGGTTTAGTTTTAGATCAGTACTGGAAATGAGAATGCTGAGGAGTCATATCTATTAAATCCTGCTGCTTTTACACTGTGTTGGTGCCTAGGGCATCTTTATAAACACATCTATAAAATATTTTTTACGAAATATTACATTCAGTCAGAAGATTGGAAAGTGGTGGCAAAGAAGAATAAAAATAATTCAAAGCACTGACAAAAGTAGCTCTTACGCTTCCAAAATGAGCAGATTTTTCACGTGGAGATGTATTACGAGATTAGTATGGCTGGGATTGCTTTTTTATTGCTTGTTTGCTTACATGCCAGTAAGAAACACATTCTTTATATAAATACATATTTTAAAGGGGTAGAAATTTTGATTTCTACAACTTGTAAAATGTTAGTCATGTGTTGCTATTGTTAAACTTGTGTAATTTTAATCATGATTATTGAATTTATAGCACATTTCTAAGTTTAAGAAATAGAATTTGCTTTATGAGGTATCCAATATATATGTGTTAAATGACAGCATCTTAAGTACTGGCCTTTCTTTCCTTGGTTATTAGACAGGTTTTTTGAATACCTACTGTATTACTGATTTTTTTTCTAAATAATGTGCATGTTAATAGGAAAAATATATCTCTTTTTCAACAGAAATTATCTATTATATTTTGTAGTACACTTTTCCCCCACCTTTATTTATAGGTGGTTATGAAATAACAATTTGTCAGTCTGTAGTCTATATTTGCAAAAGATACTTTAGTAAAATTTGACTGAAACTGTTTTTCCTCATTCTCTTAATTTTAGCTGGTGGATTTAAAGTTATACTAGGGTATTTTTCTTTTCTTTCAACACAAAGGAAAAAAATAGTAGGCTGCACATCAGTTATAGTTATAAAACTGTTGGTTCAATTATTTTTACCTAATGTCTTCTTTTTTAGAAAGCATATTTCGTTCTGTCCAGTGGTAGCATCAACTGCTGATTTTTACCACCACACAAACTTACAAAGAGTTGGGTTTTGTCATTGTCAACCTGATATTGAAATAGCCATGAGGGTTTATTGCATAATACTTTAAACTCCCTCTAACATCACATTGTAGATAACAAGTGGTCTTCATAGACATCGTAAAGCAAAGCTGGCTGTAGTTTGCAGGTTTGGAAGAAGGTCAGTTCAGACAAAGCAAATGCTGGAATGCCAAGCACCATTCATTATTTGGAGGCTTGTGTGTGTTGCTGATGCCAGGCCAGAAAGTTGCATAACATTGTGGTTTTTCTTTTTGCTGACAGGTGATAAATCCAATGGGATGGGATGCATTTGGTTTACCAGCAGAAAATGCTGCAGTTGAACATGGTCTTCACCCTGCAAGCTGGACACAAAGGTGAAATGAATTGAAATATGGTATTTTCACTGTGAATGCCTGACCGTGGCACCCATAAACCAACAAGACAGAACAAAACTATCAGAGAAGAAGGATAGTACAGGGAAAAATGGGGTTATCTGGGACCAAGGTTATTTGACAACATTTTATGGGGCTGTGCAGATGATTCTGTTTTCAAAAATAAATATATTGGGATGATTTTCAAGGTTTTAATCTCAATGACTTTTAAATTGTAAAATGCTATAAAAATATCCAAAGAGAGGCATTTCTGAAACACCCAAACTGATGAGTATAACTAAATCAGAATTTCATTATGGTGAGGTAAATCTTAGTGTAAAATACACAGTGGAAAATTGTTAGTTACATGGTTAGATTTACTAGCGGTTTTTAGACTGTGAAAGAGGAAGCAGATAGAGTTTTTTTGTTTTGAGACTGGATCTTGGAAAGTGCTAATCAGCCATTATTGCTGCTGATTTCTGTGAACGTTTTGGGCTTTAGACAACAGAATGGGGTGTTATCTTCCCTTAATAGTCTTTAAAATGAGTAAAAAGTTATACAAGTAAACAATTCCTGAATAGGACTTGAAAACGAGTCTTCTTAAGTGAAGTTGTTTGCTGTGCTCTGGATACAGTAATCTAGCCGTGGTATCTTTATAGACCTTGACCCATTTCCTTCTTTGATTCTGCTGTTTCTTTGGGTTTTGTTCATGCTGCTGGTCCCATCTTAAGATTCTTAATACTTTTCCAACTAAAATATGATGGCAACTGATTTCACTAGGGGTGAATGCATGTGGGCACAACACACAAATTCTGAGTTACTTCTCAATTTTTTAAAATTTCCTTCCTGTATTGTTTAAACAATAGTGTGACTGAGAGCCAGTTGCATCCATGAGGACGCAAAAACTTGGTTTTGTTCATTTGAGAGAGTCTGAAAAATCCTTGTGCACAGTGTGTTGTGAGCTATCAATTCCATTTGTACCATGGTCAGTAAATTGATTATAGTCTTTTAATAAGCCTGTAGAAGTTCATCTGTAAAACAAATCTACCTGTCTGTTATATGAGTGCCTTGGTTTTGCTTCAGTTATCTTGTTGGAAACTTCACCATATTTTGCCTTGAAAATTTACTTAGCAGTGAAAAGAGTGATTTTCTAGTTTTAAGAATTAGATAACAATATAGTAACAAAAAACCCGAGGAAAATTAGCACATTGTAATTGAGCTGATTATGATAGCATCTGAATAGGAAAATTATTCACATACACTTTTTTTTGGATTACGCTCATTATATTATGAGTTGGTTCATCATACAGGCAGCTTGAATTCTGACCACTGAAATAATTGTTGTTTCCCATTTTCTCCATTGTCCTGTCCTGAATATTTTTCATGCCTACAGCAGGGTTGGCTGAACTGAACATGGAGTTTCATATCAACCTGATGTACTTCAGTCATCCCTGCTGCAGACACAGCCACCCCTCTAAGAGGAGGACACTGAGCATTTCAGCTTGCTTTTTTCAGGAGCAAGCAACCAATTTTCAGAGCATCTTGACTTTCTGAAGTGGTGATTTCAAATGAACTCCAACTGACTATTACTTCTTATATTCTCAAAGCTAGGAAAAACATAAACTAAATTGAAGGCAGAGTTATTTACACAAACAGAAACATTTTTTAGTAAGAGTTAGTATAACAGCAGAAGTTTTGTGAAAATATATGCAACTTTGATTTTTTTCTGTTTTTTTTACTGGTACAGTTAACTTTGAATGGGACTTGAATTAAAGGAGCATTACTGAAAGTATGGTTTCTCCAGTAAAAACCATGAGTCCGTAAGAGGATTTCCTGGTATAGCCAAAGAAGGGAAGGTGGCTTACCAGAAAAGGCAGGTCTTTTCCAGTGTAACTGGGGCTCTGTGCCTCCTAGTATTAAATACTTGCATTACTCAATTATTCAGCACTGCAGGTTTTTTCTGGATCAGAATTAAATGCTTGGTTTCATGACTGTCAACAGCCCCTGTGGGAGGATAGATACTGCTTTATCTGACAGAATGTATTTAGTAGAAAGGTAACAGTAGAAAGGTAAATAGTAGAATAGTAGAAAGGTAAAAGTCAAACAAATTTTAATCCATTTTGCAGTATGTGAATGAATTCACACCATTAATAAAATGTAATTAATATTATGTAATTGTGAGTATTTTGGTGAAGTGTATTTAGTACATTTTCAAACTAAAGTACGTTTCATACATTTCAGACTAAAACTTTACTGTATATCCTGAGATATCTTATTTTACATTTGTAATACAATCCATTCAGGGCAACTTCTAACCTTGCAGTGTCATAGTTGAATAATGTTTATCTTTGGTGCTGCTGCCACCAGAAGTTTGGGAGCTCCTTGTCACTTCCCAGGATACCACCTCCTTTGCACTGGCTCAGCTGGTTTTGTGGGCCACAATTTTGGTTTGATCAGCCTGTTGATCAGAGGGAAGGAAGAAAACTGGTGGAGGTTTTTTTGAGAATTTTTGTAAGGCATGTCTGCAGTTGAATGGTTAAGCTGATTCAGGTTATCCTACAGCCATGGAATCACCAGAGCCACAGCAAAATACAGTCAGGATAGCATTGACTGGAGCAGGATTAAGCTGATAGTGGAAATGTCCCCTACTGCACTGAGATTTAAGAGGGCCCTTTGACTCAGCTGCAGTAAAGATAATTAAAAATAGTAAGAAGTGATGCTTGAGTAATGCTTCCTTTAAACTGCAGTGCCATGTTTACTTTTAAGTTGCATTCAAATCAAGAGAAAAAATGTATTGCCTCGTATATTTAGCCATGGAAATTGTACCAGAACACATTACAGACTTTCAAAATTATTATTTGAGTATTTTGACAATTATGAGATTACTGCTAGTGAGATCATTGCGTTTAAAGGTTAACTAGTGCTTTTGATTTTTCAGAACTCCATAAGCACCATATTTTAAATATCATCACATGATAGAAATATCTTAAGGTAATAATTTTTAATTTATTTTTCCTATTTTGCAGTAATATTCAACACATGAGGAAACAGTTTGATGCACTAGGGCTGTCTTTTACATGGGAAAGGGTAAGATTTTCTTTTTTAAATGGATACTGCTTTATTTTATTGTATGATGGAACATTGAAACGCATGGAATTTCATCCTTTTATTCATGACAATACAGGAGTCTTTGGTAGTGACCAGTTTAAGTTGTTAAACTGTAAAATCTAGCTTTTTATCAGATTTCCCTAATTTTTGGCATACTGATATAATCTGATAATATCACTGTTTAGGAGAATCTTTAAAGTGATTTCAGTTTTGTAGTTGGATTTTTCTTTCTGCTTTTTCATCTCTTTGAAGTATCAGTTTTCTGTGTTAGAAATAAGGCAATAAACAGATTTATGAAACACCAGTGCCTTTGTGTTAAGGTATGTATTTTTTTAGGGGTACTCTTTTCAATGTGTATGTCAAGGGTTTAAAGACAGTAAATTGAAATGGTGGCTCCATTATGTTACTCCAGATTTCAAAGTGTAAGCCTGCATTTTCGTAGGTGTTCGTGTCAAAGTCATTTTGGAAACCAGAAGTTTTATTTAAAACACTAATGCTTAAGAATCAGGTGTTCACCCTAAAAAACTTACCAAACACAATCAGACATAAGCTAATGTCATTTTCCAGATAAAAAAGAAATTATCATTTGAAGCGATTGTGAGGTTATTGCATTTACCAGTGAATCAGAGTCAGTAACTACCTTTATATTCTCAGCAATAGCTATTGCTTATCACCTTAATGTGATTTTGAATAAAGTGATGGAGATGCTAATCTTGGATTTTTTTAGCAGTATTGTAGATCTGAAAAGGAAAAGCACTGGTTTTCTGAGAGTCCGAGACATGCCATCTGTTTTCTTTAATCATGAAGGTGAAGTTGTTTATTTGTATGTCTTGCATCTGAAAAACCATTTTGTCATGTCTCATATATGGCAGGAATTTTTGGTATATAAGCCTTTTAGGTAAGATTTTCGTTTTCTTGGTAGCCAAAAAAGTCACTCTGAAAATTAAAGATTGGTTGTGCAAGGTTCACTATACGCATCTTGACATCTAATTTTTAAAGCTGTTGGTATCTCAGAGGTTGTCAGTATGTGTAGTACAGCAGTAGTTGAATACAGTGAAATCATATGTGTAGGCTGTGGTATGGAATCCACATGTGCACACACATGAGGTGAATGATGCAGGTTGCAAGTCAAGAAAATTGAGAAAATTCATCTTTTGTGTATGAACTTCTGTTTAGCCCTTCCATTCTGAAAAACGGATGGAAAACTGTCACTACTGAAAACCATGGCAGGAAGTATAAGTACTATGGGTGCTTTATCTCGCTCTCTATATCTTTCCTCAAATGGGAAACTATCTGCCCGTCGTATTGCTCTTGTTACGATCAGGGCATGGCATGAAAATTGCTCTATTGGTTTATTATGCCTATTGCATGGTAACCTGTGAGGCAATGAATGCCACTCGTTACATATACTCAGTTTTGTCTGCCTGGCCTAATCTGAGCCACTATGTCTGGGACCTCCTCAGCAATCGCACCCACCCTCTGGGGTTAAGAGGAGAGAGCGGTTTCTTCCAGCCTTTCAGGTCAGGCACAGCCGTTTTTGAGGATATTGAGTTCTCTCTGGATGCTAGGGATGGCATAATCTTTTTGTTAGTTCTGTTTTCCTTTTTCTCTGCAACCAGCACTGTGTACCTCATGCTGAAGATCAGAACAATATCTTGTCTTTTTGAGGAGGAGAAACAAAGCAAATCAGCAGGAAAGAGGAAAAGAACCAAAAGAGCAGTGGACATCTCAACACAGACCATTGCCGAATCAGAACAGCCAAAGCCAGTAGCGGTTGCCCCCGTCCAGAAAAAGAAATCCAAGAGCAAGTCAGTCCGCACAGCGACTGATGAGGATGCGGCAGGACCATCTCACCAAGCAGAAGAGACAGAGCCAGAGATAATCACTCGCTCTCTATCCCTGGGGGAGCTGCGTGACCTACGGAGGGAATTCACCCGGCAGACGAATGAGTCCATCTTGACCTGGCTGCTCCGCATCTGGGACGCCGCAGCTAACGACACCATTCTAGATGGAAGTGAGGCCAGGCAACTGGGATCCCTGTCCCAGGATGTGGTCATTGACCAGGGGATTGGGAAAATCCAGGAAACTCTCAGCCTCTGGCGGCGATTGCTGGCAAGTGTACGGGACAGATATCTCTGCAAAGAAGACCTCCAGATGCACCAAAGAAAATGGAACACAATAGAACAAGGTATCCGATGCCTGAGGGAATTGGCCGTGCTAGAGATCATTTTCTCGGACAACGAGAGATTCCCCAAGAGCCCAGATAATGTCCAGTGCACTTCACAAATGTGGCTAAGATTCGCGCGGCTCGGACCAGAGATATACTCTCGTTACCTGGCAACATTGCAGTGGAGGGAAGGCGAAGACCAGGTGGGCGTGTTAACAAACAAACTGAGAATTTACGAGGACACTGTCACCGCCCCACTACGCACCCAGGTCTCATCGGTGGAAACAAACCTGGCCGCGCAAGTCCGGAGCTTAATTGAAGAGAGCCACCAGAAACTAAAGAAAGAGCTCAAAGAAGGATTTTTTCATGCCACACCGAAACCAACCAGAGTCTCTGCCATCAGGAGCAGACATACTCCAGTCAGGGAAAGAAAACAAACTCCACGACGTGACCTCTGGTTTTTCCTTCAAGAGCATGGGGAAGACATGAGAAAGTGGGATAGGAAACCCACCTCCACCTTAGCAGCCCGGGTACGTGAATTGAAAAAGGAAACATCCACTTCAGGAGGCTCATCTAGGTACAACACTGCCCCAGTCTCTTGTGGCCAGAACTCCAGACAGAATGGAAGTGATAATATGACTGATCCTCTTGAAGGGACCTCAGGAACACATTTACAGAAGAACATCGTGCACCAAAAACAGGATTAGAGGAGCCCTGCCTCTAGCCAGGTAGAGGAAAGGGATAATCGGATCTATTGGACTGTGTGGATCCGATGGCCTGGCACGTCTGACCCACAAAGATACACGGCTTTGGTTGACACCGGCGCTCAGTGCACCCTGATGCCATCCAGGTATGTGGGGACCGAATCCATTTCTATTTCTGGGGTGACAGGAGGATCCCAGCAGCTGACTGTACTGGAAGCTGAAGTGAGTTTAACTGGGAACGAGTGGCAGAAACACCCCATCGTGACTGGTCCAGACGCCCCATGCATCCTCGGCATAGATTATCTCAGGAGTGGATATTTCAAGGACCCGAAGGGACATCGCTGGGCTTTTGGGATAGCAGCCGTAGAGACAGAAGACATAAGACAACTGAATAGCCTGCCTGGTCTCTCAGATAACCCGTCTGCTGTAGGACTACTGAGAATTGAAGAACAGCGGGTACCAATTGCTACAGCAACAGTGCATCGCCGGCAATACCGCACTGACAGAGACTCTGTGGCCCCCATCCATAAGATGATTTGGGATCTGGAGAGCCAAGGGGTGGTCAGCAAGGCTCACTCACCCTTTAACAGCCCTATATGGCCGGTGCGTAAGTCCAGTGAAGAATGGAGACTGACGGTGGATTACCGTGGCCTGAATGAAGTCACACCACCACTGAGTGCTGCTGTACCGGACATGTTGGAACTTCAGTATGAGCTGGAATCCAAGGCAGCAAAGTGGTATGCGACCACTGATATTGCCAATGCCTTTTTCTCCATTCCTCTGGCAGCAGAGTGCAGGCCTCAGTTTGCTTTCACCTGGAGAGGTGTGCAGTACACATGGAACCGACTGCCCCAGGGGTGGAAGCACAGTCCCACCATCTGCCATGGACTGATCCAGGCTGCACTGGAAAAGGGTGAGGCTCCAGAACATCTGCAATATATTGATGACATCATTGTGTGGGGGGACACAGCAACGGAAGTATTTGGGAAAGGAGAGAAAATCATCAGAATTCTCCTGGAAGCCGGTTTTGCCATCAAGAAGAGTAAAGTCAAGGGACCTGCCCGAGAGATCCAGTTCCTGGGAGTAAAGTGGCAAGACGGACGGCGTCAGATTCCTTCTGAGGTCATCAATAAGATCATCGCGATGTCTCCACCAACCAACAAGAAGGAGACGCAAGCTTTCCTAGGCGCCATAGGCTTTTGGAGAATGCACATCCCTGAGTACAGCCAGATCGTGAGTCCTCTCTACCTCATAACCCGCAAGAAGAATGATTTCCACTGGGGCCCTGAACAGCAGCAAGCCTTCACCCAGATCAAACAGGAGATCGCTCATGCGGTAGCCCTGGGACCAGTCAGGACAGGACCAGAGGTAAAGAATGTGCTTTACTCTGCAGCCGGGAGCCATGGTCTGTCCTGGAGCCTTTGGCAGAAGGTGCCTGGCGAGACCCGAGGTCGACCACTGGGATTCTGGAGTCGAAGTTACAGAGGGTCTGAAGTCAACTACACTCCCACCGAGAAAGAAATCTTGGCAGCTTATGAAGGAGTCCAAGCGGCCTCAGAGGTGATCGGCACAGAAACACAACTTCTCCTTGCACCCCGACTGCCAGTGCTGGGGTGGATGTTCAAGGGAAGGGTTCCCTCTACCCACCATGCCACTGATGCCACGTGGAGCAAATGGATTGCCCTCATCACACAGCGCGCCCGTATTGGAAACCCAAATCGCCCTGGGATTCTGGAAATTATAACAAACTGGCCTGAAGGTGAGACTTTTAAATTATCTTCAGAAGAAGCAGAGGAGAAAGTAGCACGTGCCGAGGAAGCACCCCCGTATAACGAGCTGCCGGAGAGTGAAAGACGCTATGCCCTCTTCACCGATGGTTCCTGCCGAATTGTAGGCGCAGATCGGAAATGGAAAGCTGCAGTATGGAGCCCCACACGACAAGCTGTACAGGCTACCGAGGGACAAGGTGGATCGAGTCAGGTTGCAGAGTTTAAAGCCATCCAGCTGGCTTTGGATATTGCTGAACGAGAGAAATGGCCAAGGCTCTATCTCTACACCGACTCCTGGATGGTAGCCAATGCACTGTGGGGATGGTTAGATCGCTGGAGAAAGGCTAACTGGCAGCGCAGAGGAAAACCCATTTGGGCCGCTGAGATTTGGCAGGACATCGCCGCCCGGGCAGAAAAGCTGACTGTGAAAGTTCGACACGTGAATGCACATGTACCTAAGAGTCGGGCTAATGAAGAGCATCGTAACAACGAGCAGGTGGACCGAGCTGCCAAGGTGGAAGTGTCACAGGTGGATCTGGACTGGCAGCACAAAGGAGAATTATTTCTAGCTCGTTGGGCCCATGATGCCTCTGGTCATCAAGGGAGAGATGCGACATACAGGTGGGCTTGTGACCGAGGGGTGGACTTGACCATGGACAACATCTCACAAGTCATCCACAGCTGTGAGACTTGCGCTGCAATCAAACAGGCCAAGCGGGTGAAGCCTCTGTGGTATGGTGGACGATGGTCAAAGTACAGGTATGGGGAAGTATGGCAAGTTGACTACATCACACTTCCCCAAACCCGCCAAGGAAAGCGCTACGTGTTGACCATGGTGGAAGCAACCATGGGATGGTTAGAGACCTACCCTGTGCCTCATGCTACTGCCCGGAACACCATCTTGGGTTTGGAAAAGCAAGTCCTGTGGAGACATGGTACCCCTGAGAGAATCGAGTCTGACAATGGAACCCATTTCAAGAATGGCCTCATAAGCACCTGGGCTAGAGAACACGGAATTGAATGGATATACCATATCCCCTATCATGCACCAGCTGCTGGGAAAGTTGAACGGTGCAACGGACTACTTAAGACAACTTTGAAGGCACTTGGCGGGGGAACCTTCAAAAATTGGGAACTGAACTTAGCAAAGGCCACCTGGATGGTTAACACAAGGGGTTCTATCAATCGAGCCGGTCCTGCCGAGTCCGACCCTTTGCACACAGTGGATGGAGATAAAGTCCCTGTGGTACACGTAAGAGGTTTTTTAGGAAAGACTGTTTGGATTAGTCCCACCTCAGGCAAAGGCAAACCCATCCGTGGGGTTGTTTTTGCCTAAGGACCTGGTTATACTTGGTGGGTGATGCAGGCAGATGGGGAAATCTGTTGTGTACCACAAGGAGACCTTATCTTAAGTGAGAACTGTGTAGATGGTAATAGAATAAGGGGTGGATAATATCCTAGGTTGCAATATAGATGTAGTTAAGTATTCTATTACCACCAGCTGTGGGCCGTTAGCTGCTATCACCTGCTAATGACCCACTCCGGATGACAGACAATGGGCCATCCGTTAGCTGTTACCAGCTGCTAATGACCCACCCCGCATGACAGGCAATGGGCCATCAGGGACCCACCGTGTGACTCACGGACTTATCTCATCCCATTGTGGGATGCTCTGCCCAGGAGGGAGGAGCCAGGTGTTCCCACCTGGATATAACCTGGCCTTGGAACTGCCTGAGTTAGCCCTGTCTACTGGGTTCCCAGAGGACCAGAGCTACCACTGGATCTTCAGCTGGAGACTAGACCTTCACAGGATCACCACTTCAACTGGACTACTTCAGTTGGACTGCTACCACCACCCTAACAGGGTGTTAGGTTGTATCTGACTTTGTCAGTGCTTTTCCTTGTATTATTTCACTTATTTTTTAATTTCAATCTTGACTTGTGATCTCCCACTGGTTTGTTTTCAAACCAAGACATATTTTGGCGCCCAACGTGGGGCTCAACCTGGGGAAACTCAGAAATCCTATCACCATGATGCTCAGCTTATCTGTATGGGTGCTTTATCTCGCTCTCTATATCTTTCCTCAAATGGGAAACTATCTGCCCGTCGTATTGCTCTTGTTACGATCAGGGCATGGCATGAAAATTGCTGTATTGGTTTATTATGCCTATTGCATGGTAACCTGTGAGGCAATGAATACCATTCGGAATATATACTCGACTTTGTCTGCCTGGCCTAACCTGAGCTGCTTCGTCTGGGACCTCCTCAGCAATCGCACCCACCCTCTGGGGCTAGGAGGAGAGAGTGGTTTCTTCCAGCATTTCAGGCCAGGCACAGCCATCTTTGACAACATTGAGTTCTCTCTGGATGCTAGGGATGGCATAATGTTTTTGTCAGTCCTGTTCTCTTTGACCAGCACTGTGTACCTCATGCTGAGAAACAGAACAATACTTGGTGTTGTACAGCGTCTTCTCGAAGAGGAGGAGAAAAGAAACAAGTCAGCAGGCACCACGTCCACGCAAACTGCTACCAAGAGGAAAGGAACCAAACGAGCAGTCAATGTCTCAACACAGACCATTGCTGAATCAGAGCAGCCAAAGCCAGTAGCGGTTGCCCCCGTCCAGAAAAAGAAATCCAAGAGCAAGTCAGTCCGCACAGTGACTGATGAGGATGCGGCAGGACCATCTCACCAAGCAGAAGAGACAGAGCCAGAGATAATCACTCGCTCTCTATCCCAAAAAGACACCCACTTATAAATCTCACCCATCAATTAGTCTGTCTCTGATCCAGTTTGCTCCTGGATCTCAGACGCCAGCTAACACACCATTCTTAGACAAGGAGGTCAGGCAACTGATCCCTTGTCCAGTGGGATATCGCTTTCAATCAGCAGGGATTAGAAAATCCAGTGAAATTCCTTCAAAGGCCTCAGCGCGCATTGCTGCAAAGGCAATGGAATGGTAGCATTCCCTGCAAAGCAAAGCAATCTCCGTGGGATGCACCAAAGAAAATGGAACACAATAGAACAAGGTATCCGATGCCTGAGGGAATTGGCCGTGCTAGAGATCATTTTCTCGGACAACGAAAGATTCCCCAAGAGCCCAGATAATGTCCAGTGCACTTCACAAATGTGGCTAAGATTCGCGCGGCTCGGACCAGAGATATACTCTCGTTACCTGGCAACATTGCAGTGGAGGGAAGGCGAAGACCAGGTGGGCGTGTTAACAAACAAACTGAGAATTTACGAGGACACTGTCACCGCTCCACTACGCACCCAGGTCTCATCGGTGGAAACAAACCTGGCCGCGCAAGTCCGGAGCTTAATTGAAGAGAGCCACCAGAAACTAAAGAAAGAGCTCAAAGAAGGATTTTTTCATGCCACACCGAAACCAACCAGAGTCTCTGCCATCAGGAGCAGACATACTCCAGTCAGGGAAAGAAAACAAACTCCACGACGTGACCTCTGGTTTTTCCTTCAAGAGCATGGGGAAGACATGAGAAAGTGGGATAGGAAACCCACCTCCACCTTAGCAGCCCGGGTACGTGAATTGAAAAAAGAAACATCCACTTCAGGAGGCTCATCTAGGTACAACACTGCCCCAGTCTCTTGTGGCCAGAACTCCAGACAGAATGGAAGTGATAATATGACTGATCCTCTTGAAGGGACCTCAGGAACACATTTACAGAAGAACATCGTGCACCAAAACCAGGATTAGAGGAGCCCTGCCTCTAGCCAGGTAGAGGAAAGGGATAATCGGATCTATTGGACTGTGTGGATCCGATGGCCTGGCACGTCTGACCCACAAAGATACACAGCTTTGGTTGACACCGGCGCTCAGTGCACCCTGATGCCATCCAGGTATGTGGGGACCGAATCCATTTCTATTTCTGGGGTGACAGGAGGATCCCAGCAGCTGACTGTACTGGAAGCTGAAGTGAGTTTAACTGGGAATGAGTGGCAGAAACACCCCATCGTGACTGGTCCAGACGCCCCATGCATCCTCGGCATAGATTATCTCAGGAGTGGATATTTCAAGGACCCGAAGGGACATCGCTGGGCTTTTGGGATAGCAGCCGTAGAGACAGAGGACATAAGACAACTGAATAGCCTGCCTGGTCTCTCAGATAACCCGTCTGCTGTAGGACTACTGAGAATTGAAGAACAGCGGGTACCAATTGCTACAGCAACAGTGCATCGCCGGCAATACCGCACTGACAGAGACTCTGTGGCCCCCATCCATAAGATGATTTGGGATCTGGAGAGCCAAGGGGTGGTCAGCAAGGCTCACTCACCCTTTAACAGCCCTATATGGCCGGTGCGTAAGTCCAGTGAAGAATGGAGACTGACGGTGGATTACCGTGGCCTGAATGAAGTCACACCACCACTGAGTGCTGCTGTACCGGACATGTTGGAACTTCAGTATGAGCTGGAATCCAAGGCAGCAAAGTGGTATGCGACCATCGACATTGCCAATGCCTTTTTCTCCATTCCTCTGGCAGCAGAGTGCAGGCCTCAGTTTGCTTTCACCTGGAGAGGTGTGCAGTACACGTAGAACCGACTGCCCCAGGGGTGGAAGCACAGTCCCACCATCTGCCATGGACTGATCCAGGCTGCACTGGAAAAGGGTGAGGCTCCAGAACATCTGCAATATATTGATGACATCATTGTGTGGGGGGACACAGCAACGGAAGTATTTGGGAAAGGAGAGAAAATCATCAGAATTCTCCTGGAAGCCGGTTTTGCCATCAAGAAGAGTAAAGTCAAGGGACCTGCCCGAGAGATCCAGTTCCTGGGAGTAAAGTGGCAAGACGGACGGCGTCAGATTCCTTCTGAGGTCATCAATAAGATCATCGCGATGTCTCCACCAACCAACAAGAAGGAGACGCAAGCTTTCCTAGGCGCCATAGGCTTTTAGAGAATGCACATCCCTGAGTACAGCCAGATCGTGAGTCCTCTCTACCTCATAACCCGCAAGAAGAATGATTTCCACTGGGGCCCTGAACAGCAGCAAGCCTTCACCCAGATCAAACAGGAGATCGCTCATGCGGTAGCCCTGGGACCAGTCAGGACAGGACCAGAGGTAAAGAATGTGCTTTACTCTGCAGCCGGGGGCCATGGTCTGTCCTGGAGCCTTTGGCAGAAGGTGCCTGGCGAGACCCGAGGTCGACCACTGGGATTCTGGAGTCGAAGTTACAGAGGGTCTGAAGTCAACTACACTCCCACCGAGAAAGAAATCTTGGCAGCTTATGAAGGAGTCCAAGCGGCCTCAGAGGTGATCGGCACAGAAACACAACTTCTCCTTGCACCCCGACTGCCAGTGCTGGGGTGGATGTTCAAGGGAAGGGTTCCCTCTACCCACCATGCCACTGATGCCACGTGGAGCAAATGGATTGCCCTCATCACACAGCGCGCCCGTATTGGAAACCCAAATCGCCCTGGGATTCTGGAAATTATAACAAACTGGCCTGAAGGTGAGACTTTTAAATTATCTTCAGAAGAAGCAGAGGAGAAAGTAGCACGTGCCGAGGAAGCACCCCCATATAACGAGCTGCCGGAGAGTGAAAGACGCTATGCCCTCTTCACCGATGGTTCCTGCCGAATTGTAGGCGCAGATCGGAAATGGAAAGCTGCAGTATGGAGCCCCACACGACAAGCTGTACAGGCTACCGAGGGACAAGGTGGATCGAGTCAGGTTGCAGAGTTTAAAGCCATCCAGCTGGCTTTGGATATTGCTGAACGAGAGAAATGGCCAAGGCTCTATCTCTACACCGACTCCTGGATGGTAGCCAATGCACTGTGGGGATGGTTAGATCGCTGGAGAAAGGCTAACTGGCAGCGCAGAGGAAAACCCATTTGGGCCGCTGAGATTTGGCAGGACATCGCCGCCCGGGCAGAAAAGCTGACTGTGAAAGTTCGACACGTGAATGCACATGTACCTAAGAGTCGGGCTAATGAAGAGCATCGTAACAACGAGCAGGTGGACCGAGCTGCCAAGGTGGAAGTGTCACAGGTGGATCTGGACTGGCAGCACAAAGGAGAATTATTTCTAGCTCGTTGGGCCCATGATGCCTCTGGTCATCAAGGGAGAGATGCGACATACAGGTGGGCTTGTGACCGAGGGGTGGACTTGACCATGGACAACATCTCACAAGTCATCCACAGCTGTGAGACTTGCGCTGCAATCAAACAGGCCAAGCGGGTGAAGCCTCTGTGGTATGGTGGACGATGGTCAAAGTACAGGTATGGGGAAGTATGGCAAGTTGACTACATCACACTTCCCCAAACCCGCCAAGGAAAGCGCTACATGTTGACCATGGTGGAAGCAACCACAGGATGGTTAGAGACCTACCCTGTGCCTCATGCTACTGCCCGGAACACCATCTTGGGTCTGGAAAAGCAAGTCCTGTGGAGACATGGTACCCCTGAGAGAATCGAGTCTGACAATGGAACCCATTTTAAGAATGGCCTCATAAGCACCTGGGCTAGAGAACACGGAATTGAATGGATATACCATATCCCCTATCATGCACCAGCTGCTGGGAAAGTTGAACGGTGCAACGGACTACTTAAGACAACTTTGAAGGCACTTGGCGGGGGAACCTTCAAAAATTGGGAACTGAACTTAGCAAAGGCCACCTGGATGATTAACACAAGGGGTTCTATCAATCGAGCCGGTCCTGCCGAGTCCGAACCTTTGCACACAGTGGATGGAGATAAAGTCCCTGTGGTACACGTAAGAGGTTTTTTAGG